>NC_064041.1:3777045-4127878 GCF_932526225.1 Nematostella vectensis | reverse complement strand
TTTGGAGTTATATTTAGATCTCGGGTTAAGGCAATGAAACTCTAATAATTTATAAACCTAGGCTATGTTAAATTTCAGCCAGGCATTGAGTTTTATAGTCTGAATGAACTTTTAAATTGGGCAAATATCCCATAAAAGTATTTTTTTCAACATAATTTCACACTTTTGACCCCCCAATCTAGATTAAATTTTCACAGTAGGTAGATTTTTTTAGGGTAATTTTTCGAAAACCTTAAATCCTGAGGATTTTTTCAAAAAAAATTGCGCAATTTATGCAAATGAGGTATCAGCATGTTCAGGGTGACGAGTGAAGCATGGATCCATACTTTGTTTTGGGATATTTCGTGTTTCCAAGTAGTGATTATTTTTTGTTGGTTTTGCCAACAAAAAATAATGGTTTTTCTTTTTTTTCTTTTTTTTTTTTTGACATGGTCACGTGACCTTCCTAGGCATAGTATTCTCTACCAGGAACTTACAAGAACTGGCAAATCGATTAAAAATTGACGGTTTTAGGGAAAAAATAATTTTAAAAAAAAAACAGGGTTTTAATGGAAACGCTTGGGGGTTGTCATGGATGCTAAAGGCACTGCCTGCTACCTGCACACCAAGTTTGGAAGAGTTCGGGTGAAATCCAAGGAAGTTACAAATGGGTCAAGACATGGATATTTGTAGCGGAGGGGAATTATGGGAATTAAAGGGATGGACAGCCCGTGCGTGATAGCCCATCGACTGGTGACCACAGATATGCCTTTGGTTTTGCTTAACCATCTAATGTTTTTGAGATTTTTGACACGAAAAATGGTTATTCGACCCTCTTTGGGGCCTTGCTTTTTGTAACCCTGGGCATGCTCTGTCTAACTATGCTAGAGCGCGTTTTTTTTATTTTTCGGTTAAAATTTTGGAAAATCCCCTCGATGGAATCTTATCAAACTCATATATGTTGTAGTCGCATGCCTGGTCTACAAGGCCGTGTCATTTGTTTTGAGATAGCACCTCTCCTTCACCTTGCAATTTGCCTTTAAAGTTGTGAAAAAGCACAAGAAAATTCTTTTAAAAAAGTTTCAACCGATCTCGCTCATATATTCTGATTTGTGATAGACCATCGGTAGGACGTTCACCACCTGTTAGCTTTTTGCCTAACAAGCTAATCCTGAACCTCAAATATGCTTCAAAAATCGACTATAGAAAAAGTTTAGAACCTCATAACTTTGTAATCAAGCTTTGGATTTTCAAACTGTTTGCGTGTCGTGTAGAGCACTCACGGAGCCTTTGCACATTGGGAACCGTCTTTCGTTCCAAGCAAAACTCGAGCCAGAAAATGCCTTTGAAAGTTACCTTATTTCACCTCTCATAATTTTTTTGGCGTTTTACCCAAACCGTCGTAAGTTGTATCACGTAATGCAAACAGAATTTTGATATCTTTTCCAGAACTAAAGCTATTGAGCTTAGAATCGGCAAAAATGTCCATTAAAAAAAAGCTCCCGTGAGCACCTTTGGCATCTGCCAGGCCCTCTACTAACCAAGTTTGGTCTCTTTACCACTCAATCTGTCCGAGTTATCGCCGGTAGCCCAGAACCCATACTTGTTCACCCACTTTTTAAGGTATCAAAAAGGATGTTTTGTAGAGCACTTGTATGGGTGATTTGTTGCCCTCTTCTAGCTTTACCTCTCAGTGGTGTTTGTTTTGAAAAGCTCTTTTTCCAAAATCACAAATTTTAGCACAAAGTTCTAGATGCTATATCTCAACCGGGTTACCATGGATACCTTGATGGGACACACCGACCTGTAGCATATCATCCCTTCTACACTTTGTCAAAGTTTAGTGGTGATTGATGCACAGGAAATTTTTTTAGTTTAACCCTAAATTTCCCCATATAGCAAAAACAAGGAATATCCTCTATAGTCGTTTACATGGAATGCGCGAGTCTATATACACGCAAACACCTCCGCATTGTCCCACTGCACGATCTTTCCTCAGGCAAACATAATCATGCAATGCGATTGCTGAATCTGGGATTGGATTATTTAGCCAAGTCTCAGTTAAAACAAATTATCCCTGGTCTTATAACCTCCGTGATCGAAAAAAGTTCGTCCATCTTGGGCAGGAGAGATCTGACATTGGCCATGAGGGTGACGGGAACCATCCTGGTGTTCCTGAGACGATCAGAGGGCGGAGAGTCAACGACCGATGTGTGATTAGCTGTTTCTTTCTTTTTCGGCTTCCGTTTAGAACGAGGAGGTTTTCGGATTCCTACGGTCTTCAGTTTTGCCCAGAGATCATCCGGGAGACGCAGTTTAGGCGAGCATTTCCGCATGGTTTTGAGCGACGACGCTGAATACGAGATTCGGGTAGTACATGATGACGCCATTTGGTGTTGAGGGGAAGCAGTATGCAACGGACGTCGGTCGGAAAAACGCCAGAAATTCAGTGTAGATGTTAATTGAAGTCATAGCGAGGCCTGGTAGAACACTATAAGTGTACTGGGCCACATCAGGACACAGAGCACAAAAACGTGTGGCTACCCTCGCGGATGCTGCTGACGCGGATGCCGTGCTTGAGGTGCTGGGCGTCATTAGCAAGCTCATACCTTTTTTTTTCTTGGGTGTCGCGGCTAACAGATGTAGCCGCGGCCTGCCGGAATTTAGTTGGAAACAAGCGCCCAGTATGTCCGTGCCTTTTTCCTATTCGGTTGAAGATGCTCGATACCTGGCAACTTTGAACCTGCAGGCCTGTTCTAGTTAAAAAGACCTTTCCACAATCTTCTTCCTCTAGATTCTCCGCCAAGGCAATTGGTGGGAATACCTTGACGTATGTTTGGAGCATCTCATAGGTCTCAGTACTAACAAAAATTGGAGTAGGACCATTGTCTCCGGTCTTGTGATCTTCAACCATGATCAAATACCTTCCAACTTCTCTTGATATGGCATTGACGAATTCCCTCATTTCCTTGCCCTGGCCGATTTCTGATCTTTGGGCGTTGGAGTGGATCATCTGGAAGATTAAATAATGTAGTGGCGTTTCTCAGGAGTTCCTTGTCTGCGGCTGCGTTACTTGACTTTAGCATTTGGTGGACCTCGTCTACAGTCAGCGCTGTATACCATTTTTGAACTTTTCTGATCTTTCCCTCTTGAGGAATGGCCTGATGGCTTCTTTCCAGCCTTTAAAGGCGCCTGCTGTCGATTTGAGGTTTTCTGTTGCAAGATAATATAATGCCACTTAGCATTTGCAGTGCAGAATGAAGTGTAAAAACTTCTCGACGGAGAGAAGGTAGTTGCCCTCCCTTCACGAAGTGATCCCACAGCTCGTCTGAGTACTTCGAGAGTGAATCTTCTCATCAAAAAGCCAATAAGCCGGTAGACTCTACTTGCAACTTCATTGGCATCGGCCGTATTTCCTTTCATTCCTTTTTCTGGTCTCATTAAATGAGCATAAAATTGAGCTAGCGCGTTCTCACCACTTCTTCGCAGGCTTTTTTGAACTGGAAAACTGAATTTCCGCCTCATCAACCTCCTGTTCTTCTTTACCATCTTCATCATCACTTATATCAGGCTCAACTTCATCTCCTCCATCTGCAGGATTGTAACTAGGATCTTCGTCTTCACTATAATGACTTTGACCGGGTTGGTTGGCATGGTCGCTCTTTGAGTGCACCATAATGGCATCATAAGCCTCTTAATCATTGTTCTCTTCTTGCTGGTCGCCCCCTTGTTGTGGCTCCAATACTCCTTCCTCTCTGGCCGCGGTCTGTTCAAAGAAACATGCCCCTGACGATGCCTTTGACCGTACATCTATGTCATTTGCAGAATACTATCGATACGCTTGATATTATCAAAGCTTGACGTTGTACGTAATAAAATACAGACCTACCTCATCGGGGTGGATAACTTTCGATAACGTGGTCAACTTGGTAGATTCCGTGCGCCCGCAAGGATCACTGGATCTCCGAACATGGGTAAATTCCAGATGCCAGATCAGCCGTTGTCATGGTTTTACAGAAACTACAGGCTACCCTACGATTAATATTAAATACGGATTTTTGTCAATAAAGTTGATTGAAAAATGAAACGCGTACTAAAGTAGTGTACTAAAGGTACGGTACGGTATTTCCGGAAAATGTCCCGAAAATGGGACATTTTCCGGGACATTTCCCGGTTAGAAAGGCTCGCATCATCTGTATGATTTTGTCCATTAAATCTAATGGAATGGACTTATTTGCTGCAGTAAACCGGCCTTGATTGCACTAAACGTGGCACTTCTCGTAACGTAACGTAACGGGAAACTCTTATAGACTTCCTGTTTAGAGACAAATGTATAGTTTTGCATTTTGCAAAGAGCCGGTACTGAATTGTTGGCTGGTTACTCCCGAGAGAGAGCATTAACATTTTGCAGTCTTTGTCTTCACACGTGTCCATGACATGCTTTATATAATGAACACGAGGAAGGCGAAAAGATGGGAGTACACCCTCTCCAAAATGGCTTCCTCTTGAAGCGACCAACACTTCCGCTTACCCATGGAGCTCGCCTTGAGCAGCGAGGTCACTGTCGGTGGGATAATTTCGGAGGAATTATCATCCACTAAGCGGTTCTGTCCTCATCTGAAGAAGCTGTTGGAAGCTCTGGATTTGGCTCAAGGGAGGACAGATAGCGAATGCGGTTGAAAATCTAAACATTGGAAGACGTAAACTATGAGTAGGTCATTTTTTCTCAGTAAAAGGAGAGCATACTTTCTGGGTTTATTTCTTTGAACTATATTGATTGCTGGAGATCAGTGTAAAAAAAAATTAAAAAGACCAAATAAATAAACATCTTTCAGGGGCGGGGTGATATCTAAAATACATGAATATATTTGAAATATTCTGGGGAGATTTGAATCAAATAACAAACAACATCAAAAAGCAAAACAAATTAGATTGTAACAGGAATATATTTTACTAACCTTTTTGATGTCTAGGCCCTGCAGTGTTTTGCTTGTCTGTACTCGTTTGCCTACCAGGTCCTTGTCGATTAACAGCTTGTTCTTGATCTCTCTTTCAAACAATGTAAGTTGCTCGGCCTCTTGCTGTTCGTCAAGTACGATAGGACGGCCGGTTGGACGGTGGCTCTGTGAAGACTCAGCATCTGAGAGTTCGCTTGATAACTTATAAAAGCATTGGAAGCTCTCTGCGAGACTCTTCTTAGCACTTACAGGTCGCTCAATCTTGTCCTCCAGAAAATAATACTGCTTTTGGGTCTGGAGCTTGTGCGTCATCAGATTACAAAGGTCTGTGCCGCTCTCATCAGACTCATTGCGAAAAGAGGACTCCAACCTGCAGAAACTTAGCAGTCCCTATCGTCCATATTTTCTCCCCTGATATGCGAAGATTGAGGAAATTCGGCTTGACTGTATTGGAGTCCTTGCCTTTGTCAAAAAGAACGCCCCTTCGTCCTTCCCAGGATTCTCCACGATATGTGGAAACGCCTCTAGATAACTCTTCATTAGGTCGTGGGTCTCTGTTCTTCTCTCCACCTCGCCCTCTCAAACTCAGAGACTTGCAGCCCCTCCCCGACACCAGAACGTTGGGCATTGGAGTGTACCACCATAAAAATCAGGTAATCTCTTACTTGATTGTGTTCTCTAAATAGTAGCTGCCTTTAGTAGTAGAATTTAAATGGAACTCTCTGTCTTCTTTAAGAGGGCCAGAATTATTCATGTCCTGCACCTCCTTAAGGGTCAGCTTGTTGTGATATGTTTCTACCTGCTTGTCGGATCTCTCTTGTCTCAATACTGGCTTAAGAGAGGTTTTCCAGACTGATATAGCTGCTAATGTCTTTTCGAGGTCTTTCTCGACATCATAGGGCAACATTATTTCGCTTTGGCAATTCAAAATGAAATGCAAGAAATCCTCCAGTGCTAAAATGTAATTATATACAGTGCGCTTCTTGAATCTTGAAGCAATACGTGTTGGGTTTGTGGTCATAACAAAATTGTTCCAGATGAAGCAGTGATCACGGAAGAGCTCAAAGTCTACACGTTTTCCCGATTGGTTGCTTAGTTTAATCATGAGCCGTTAAATTTTGCTTGTGACCTCAGCGGCAATTGAAGCGGTCTCATTTTCTTGTTGCTGCGCTCCTTCTCCGTCTTCACTAGGGATGTAGTCGGGGTCGGCTTCCTCCTGCAAGGGCTTTCTTGAGTTTACCTGGGCTGAAGTTATAAGTAGAACGTTGTTGCTCATTGGGCCTACTAGCTCATCATCCTCAGTATCGTGTACGGTATTGGAGGCGCCCCTGTTATGGATCACTGGAGCTACAATCTCATCATTGACTTCCATGCTATCGTGCACCTCGGGGTTCTTTAACTGTTTTCCTTGTATTCTAGCCTCTCTCATTGCTGATTTAAATGCATCGGAAGATTTTGGATACTTCTTCGGATGCGCCGATATTAAGTGCCTGTCGAGGCGACTTACTTTTTTCCCACACTCACGGCATGTCTTTAGGGGCCGTTTGTCGCTTAACTTTTCTCCCTCTTGCACTCTTAATTGCTTGGCTGCCTACCTATCTGCATCTTTATGCACGACATCAAGTGACGATTTAGGTCTTTTACATGCTTTTTACATCTTTGACATTCTTTTCGTTTGTGCTTTTATTTCCATTCAGTCTCAGCTAGTGGAAGAATCTCCTTCACTTCTTAATGTTTCTTTTTGTCGTCATTACTTGACTTTACTAGCACTTGTTCTGGCGAACTTAAATGGAACTTCCCAATCGCCACGAGTTCCCTCGTTATCTTGCCGCGATCTCCTCGCACTAGCAAAAATAGTAAAATATTAATAATCCCCTAGCTGCTCGAAATTGATATTAGTCGATGTCATGTGTGTGTTGGTTAGCCTGTGTATCAAGGGTATAAAGGCGAAGGCAATTACAGCCGAGATCGCGTAAGGTTGCTGAGCGCCCTATTGCCTTGCTTTTATTTCTATTTGGGCTTGCTGTGCAGGGTATTTGTCGGGGAGGGTAGTTCGCAGTTCCAGGTAGAGTCGAATACTTAAATTATCACTATTCATGTCTTTGATCGAGTCGGCAAGTTTCTTTTTGTGTTTGAGGTAGCAATGATCCTCAATTACTTTGAGAGTCTTTGATAGGAAAGTCTCTAGAAGGGTAGCATTTCCACTCTGGTAAAAAGAAATTAACGATAATATAAAATCATTTTAATTTGTTTCGAATACTGCGATAGATGGTATAACTAGAAGGACTACGGACAAGCAGTAGAAAAACTCGGCAAATAGAATTTACCCCTAATAAAAATCATCTCCAACAATGCGCCTAGATTGCTGGAACAATCTCACTGCAAAAAGTAAACCCTTTAGTTGAGTAGGAAATACTCTTCTTTTAAGTAAAATTCACTTAAATCCAGGTCCACAGGGTAAGTAGCAATTTCACTTGAAACAAGTAGAGCAGATACTTACTTTAAGGAATATCCCTTACTTTAAGAAATGACATAAAACTTGTTTTAAGTGTTATACCACTTCATTTAAGAATTCACTTGCCCTACGTTGAGTAGGACACATCCCTGAATTAAGTAAGATTTCCAGAATATCCCTTAATTTAAGAATGACATAAAACTTGTTTTAAGTGTTACATCACTTTATTTAAGAACTCAATTGCCCTACGTTGAATAGGACAGATCCCTGAATTAAGTTAGATTTCCAGAATATCCCTTAACTTAAGAATGACATAAACCTTTTAGACAGAAATTGTGAACAGTAAAGTAAAAACTACAACAACAAAAACATATTGTGGGCTAGATGAGCCAGCTCCTTAAACTACAGGCAA
The DNA here is from genome assembly GCF_932526225.1 of Nematostella vectensis. Lineage (NCBI taxonomy): Eukaryota > Metazoa > Cnidaria > Anthozoa > Actiniaria > Edwardsiidae > Nematostella > Nematostella vectensis. The sequence continues at coordinate 4,120,074 of NC_064041.1, read as the reverse complement.
ATTTCACATTTAAGAAATGTACGATTCAACAGTACAATGTGTGTACTTTGATCTACAGAGTCAAGTGGCCTGTGTCATGTAACAAAATAATTAGAAAAAAAACTGTTGTACTGTGGGGTATTCAAAAGTTGAATACATAACATAGTACCATATATCAGACGAATGAGGCGAGGCTCAGTATAGAGTGGTTTTCATTAACCAGTGAAATACACTTGCACATTTACACTTGCACTCTAATTAATTTCCTTGTTCTCTTTTGTGTTTTCTGGACTCTGTGATATACACACGTAAGTTTTATGGATGAAAACCACTCTATCACCAAACAGTTATCAAACTTTACGAATAATTAATCTATCTGTTAGCCTTAAGCTTTTCCATAAGGTAGATATAACAGGGTGGTGATTCGTGATTTTCAACATTTTCCTTCTGTGATTCGTGAATTTCTTGTGCTACCCTTTATAATTTAACCAAATTATCAACAAGAAATTGAATAAATTCGTGAAAGACTGAAAAATAACTTCGTTATTTGTGGTGAGCACCCCCTCTTTACCACCCCGATATAAGAGTTATATAAGTGTCAATTATTAATCCTCCTCATAGTCAAGTAGTGTCTTGCAACCTATAGCTATATAACAATAAGCTTAAACACAATCAGGCATTGATATTAGCATTGATGGCAAATGATAAGTATTCATTGCATGTGGTTATATAGGAGTTGGATACTGAAGGCACTTCCTGGCAACCCAGCGCATACTGCTGGATAAAAAAGTAGCAAAACTTGACTGTTGATGGGTATTCCAAATTGAAAACATAATAAAGTGCCATCAGGCAAATGAGAGGCTCAGCTATCTCAGTTATCAAACAGTTATCAATTTTTAGGACTCTATTTGTCTTTTCCATAACACAGATAGTGACAGTGTCATCCTCCTCATCTTCAACCCTGCAAAGTAGGAAGTGTGAACTTGGGTTCATATTTGTTGGAATAGAATTCTAATGGAGAAAAAGAAAATTTGCAAATTAAAAAATTAAATTAACTTATAACTTTCATACTTCAATGAACTGAGGAATATTTTATTTCAGATGACTCTAGCTAATTGCTTAACTTTTGCTAGCTCCTAATAAAATTATATAAACTAAAGTTAGGGTCTGCAACATGGCCCAGAGCTTTTCATATTTCTATTGTATATATGCATGGATTAACAGATATATATAGCTATTAATTAGAGTTGATTATGACTGATCGGTGGCTTCCATGCATTCATGCATATACAAGCTGGAATGTGGCATGCTCTGTGCCTACAATTTTTTTCTGGTAGTAAAAATCAAGACATGGGAGCTTGAAATTACAACTTGTAGATGAAAGGATAAATTACAATTTTTTTTACAAAATTATATAGGAGGTCAAGCAATTAAAGTTGTTTCGAGTTGAGACAGTGTTGTGAAACAATGTTGACGTCAGCAATATAGGCACACCAATAATACATGTACATGTACTTGACAGAAGCTGCCAAAGCTGCTCAATAATACACTCAGTAAATGATTGTTGTCTTTTATGGCAATTGCCTTAATAAAAGAAGGACCTGCAAGTCGTCATTCCCGCTAGACTTTGACGAGTGCAGAGCTCCGTAAAAAGAAGCAAAAAAGATAGGATCAAGTTCGAAATAATGTCTTAAAACATTAATAGTGCAAAAACAACTAAATTACCAATCTTCTCTGGTGACTGAATAGATAAGAAATAGAGACTAGAAAGATTTTGAAGCAAAACAGTTTTCAGGTTTTTTACGCGCGCGCTAAAGAATAGCGTCATTTTAAACGAGCGCACGCTGTTTTTGAATGTTATTTTTGTGCCCATACCACAGGAGCCCTTGGGTCATATAATTCTTTACAATGAATGACCCATTTTTAATGAAGTGTCCACGGGTGTGCCAAAGCCCGTCTGACGTAACGACAGCACGGTCCCAGCTCCCAAGATCTACACTATTCATCTTTTTCAGTTTTTCTTTTTCATCTTCGCACATCTCGTTTACGATTTCTTCAATGTGGGGATATATCAGTTTAATCACCTCGTAAAATCTCTTCTTGGAAATTGTGGGTATCCCAAGGCAATTGTTCAGTGTTTTCTGGAATTTAGAAAATCCATGTCCAGTAACAATAAACGCCACTGCAAGGGCCAGACCAACCACAGTGTGACGAGAACCTTCAACAGCCAGTGATCCTTCAAAACTCAAGCGTCTGTTGGTGCAGCCATTACAAACATAAAGAACATTTATAGTTCCACCAAGGCCAACAGTATCTATCTTTGCTGGAATCAATATGCCTAAAAAACATAAAAACAGTATATCAATATCTGAGTATAATGGTCAGGATGGAATTAGAATGATTGATTGATTTTCTTTTGCCTTTTTACTAGAAAATTATATGCAATAGTTCTTTTTTTTTCAATATGTTTAGCTTGGAATTATAATATGAAGGGTAATATGAGGGTGAGGGACCTCGAGTCTCTTGCTTTATGTAAGCTTATACAGTGCAAACAACATCGTCTAGTGAGTGTTTTACAATGCAAGGACGCCGTTGCCTGTCAAACAATAACAGTCAAAATCAAAGCATGCAAACCAAAATTATGTTGTACCTTAGCAACCTGGTGTAGCACATCGAGAATTACGGTAGACCTGATCGACAAGATTTGTTACTGCGTTGATTCAGCGAAGAATAGCTGTCGTTCGAGAGTTGGCTTGTCCTGTTCGCCTTTCTCTTGAAGCGCAGCGTTTACTTTTTGGACTTTACTCGGGCTTGGCAAAAACTCCTCCTGGGAAGAATCCTCATACTCGGAGCTTTCATCGTGTAAATTAATGTCGTGTTCCTCCATTCTTTTTTTAGCTCGTGCCATGCCATGGTAAACGGTTTTATTCGGAGAAATGACTTTCACAGCATCTCCAGTGGAATAGCTTTTTGTCTCGGTCCTCCAAAGCGATGGCAGAACTACACCTTGCCTCCAAGACATGCCGGTCCCTCTTGCTTCAGCTCCGAGTCTTCCTCTTTGCTGAAGAGACTTCCTTCTCTGAGACTTTGTTTGTTTCTTCTTTTTCGGAGCCATAAAAGGAAGAAAAAAGCCAAGGTTTAGTGATGTTGAAATATTGTTTGTTTCTCGTTGTGGTTGTAATGTGAGACCACGCTTCGACGCACCGGAAGTAAATTGTGCATGTCACGCCTCCTGCCATAACATAGCTTATTTTTTTTGTTCCTTTGTATGGAGGGGACGGGAAATGTTGTCCATCATGGCAGCTAGGAAATGTGTAAGTGGGTTTTGAGAGCTTCGATTCAGTTTCTGCGAGTTTTAACGAATTATTTTGACCAAATACCTGCCTAATAGGACTCATGGGAGTTTCTTTTTCATTTTTTAAGTCGACAATAAAGGCATTCTAGCTGCAATTTGCCATGTTGCTTAACCATTTTGAGCTAAACAATCTGTAGCTTGCGAACTCCATTCCGAAGAAAGGGGGGTAAATTGTGATGAACCCTCCCCCTTCATTTTTGAAGTGATTTTTTTTGCCACTTTTAAAATTAGGAGAGGGTATAGGGATTAGGAGAGGGTATCACATTGCAAAAATATCATGAATCCATTATATTATAACTCTTTTATAATGTGTAGAAATATGGATATTTTAATATTGAACGTTGGGAAGTTTTGAGCTCCCAAAATACCCCCAAATAGCCAGTGCTACTACCTTAAATTAAAGAGTACAGACCCATAAGATGGATTTTGCTTAGGGATGGGTGAGGGTGGCAACTAGTCGTTTAATTTCTTCATGGTTACCCTAAATGAAATTAGCCAACAAAAGAATTGAATAGAATCCATCAAATTACAACTGTGCAGCTCTAATGTGTAATTCCACAACCACAGAGAGAATTTACTCAAGGACCCCTCAACACTCTGGAATTTTCAGTGAAAAATACAGTGATTGTATGGGAAAAATAGGTATATTGAACCCCTACTGCTCTGGAATCAGAACTATGTACAAATGTATTTTGTGAAAAGTGGACTGGTCCCCCTAGCTGCAGTCCCTGCAAAGTTTTGGGTATAGCCCAGCTTGGCAGTTCAGGTCCCACATTGATCCACTCACTTCTATATATTATCATACTCAAGTAAAGTGCAATATATTGCTTTATTCTACTACTCAGACGCCATTTTACCATAAAAGGTCACAACTGAGTGCAGATACCCAACCATATTACACACTAGAAAACTGTATTTCACAGTAGCAAACCGGGTTGACGAATTTTGAGCGCGTGTAAAGGCATTTAAATGGATTCCCAGCTGCATATATACAAAAGCAAAAGTCTGACAAAAGTAGTAATTTGTATGTGTTTTTTCAAGTAATTCGGGCGGACATTTTACTCTTGCTGGCATTTTCCCTCGTTCCTACGCTATACGGGACTCTGAAAAAAAAGGATGTGGCAACTCTTAAAATATATGTCCATATTACATGAAAAAGTTTGAACTACCTGTTTCGAATTCAAGAAGCATCTACTTTTAAATCAAGTAATGTTTGCCTTGAATCAAGGTTATTGTACTTAAATCAAGAGAAGCAATATATCCCAAACCTTAATTTAAGGGTTTATTTTTTGCACTACCTGATTCAAGAGCATCTGCTCTTAAATCAAGTAATGTTTAACTCAAATTAAGGTTTATTGCACTTAAATCAAGAAAAGCAATATATCCCAAACCTTAATTTAAGGGTTTACTTTTTGCACTACCTGATTCAAGAGCATCTTTTCTTAAATCAAGTAATGTTTAACTCAAATTAAGGTTATAATTGCACTTAAATCAAGAAAAGCAATATATCCCACACCTTAATTTAAAGGTTTACTTTTTGCACTACCTGATTCAAGAGCATCTACTCTTAAATCAAGTAATGTTTGCCTTGAATCAAGGTTATTGCACTTGAATCAAGAAAAGCAATATATCCCAAACCTTAATTTAAGGGTTTACTTTTTGTACTACCTGATTCAAGAGCATCTGCTCTTAAATCAAGTAATTTTTAACTCAAATTAAGGTTATTGCACTTAAATCAAGAAAAGCAATATATCCCAAACCTTAATTTAAGGGTGTACTTTTTGCAGTGCTTCTGGGGAAATAGACTCTGTTTTCATCTTATAGAGTATAACACACCTATACCTTAAATTTTAACACCTAAAAGAAACAAGGGTCGCCCCTGCTCGACCACCCTCACCCTCAATAATGTCCTGCATTTGATGGATAAAACTATAAAATCCCCCCCCCAAAAAAAATAAGACATGCTTTCAACAGATCTAACTGTAACACATCGCTCGTCTTGTTATAATCTATTTGCTACGATATTTTCCACCATCTATAGTATCACGAAATTTAGCTGGACATTTCCCGAATTGCGGATTTTCAAGGGGCGTAACAAAAATGTTCATTATACAGAGTTCATTATACTCACCCGAAAGGATGAAGGTATAAATAGGCATGATCAGCAATAGTATCATCATCTTGCTTCATGTAGTGGATAAGAAATATATTCCTATTTACAGCACTTTGTTATTTTTTAGACGCTTTTCTATGAAAACACTCAAAAAACCCTAGAGGTTTCAGAATTTTATCAATCTCGTCCAAACTTTCTGCTCTTGCTCCTCATTAATTTTGTCTTTTTTTTACTAAAAGAACCGACATGAAATAGTTATTTCGGGTTGCTATAGTAACTCTCTCCACCCACACCCCCTCTAGGACATACATCATAATCGAGGAACGGAAAAAATATGTAAAATAATGTACAACCATTATTAGAACTAATATTTATTGTATATGGCCCTATTGTCTTAATAAATTTTAAAATAAATCTATAATTTTCTGGTAAGTTTCCCGCATCGAATATATTTGAAGCGTGAAAAAAAATAATAAAATTGCATATCTTTTAAAATACGGACCGTCACTCCAAAGTACTTTCTAGCGTCATATAATTTACAGTGACACTGCCCACTCCTAGGGGTTTCAAGGGCCGTAACCAAAAAAGTTCGATAAATGCGTCGATCTTCTTTAAGAAAAGCAACCACAGAGCTAGGAGTGATCAGCAATAGCAGGAACTTCTACTCATATGACACGAATCAGTAATACAGACCACTTTATAGTATTATTTCGCTATAGAATGTTTTTGACATTTTTTTTTTTTTCGTGTGGGTTCACCAGATCTTGTCCCGGTCTTGTTGGTGAACCTGACTATTCTCTCGAAAACACCAATGTCAGTGTCCCGCACTAGATAGCGGCCTGTTTTACCGGCAGTATTGAGTGTAATGTTGTTTAGGGATGAACTGATTTCAACTTGAAAGTATCGGAAATTCGATAAAAAAATTAAGTTTTAGACCACCTTTCGGAATTTGTCCCGTGAGAGTCGGGAATATGCAAAAAATAATGCGCATTCACAGAACTTTCAGCACACTTTAAAAGAGATAGATACATCACTGTTGACCAATTTTTTGAGCTGGATTTAAAGTTGGAAGTAAAAACAGTAGTGTTGTGTTGTGTTCTGTTGTTTGCATTGCATTTTATTGCATTTTAGTGTTTTTTTTTCTATCAGCGTATGGAGGGGTCCTTTGGCTGTTCCAATGGCGAGGAAGGAATGACCTGTTGCCACGGGTGGGATTTTACATCGGCTCCACAAAACGTTTTCTCAAAAACTTCAGCCCATTTGAATCTGCTTATTCTCTCATTAAATACTATTTTCAAGCTGCCTTTCTTCTGTCAACATACGAACTTTGCAGCACAAAGCGAGGCGGTAAAACACACAACAGCGTAACATCGAGTGGGGTCTGGGAGTTGCACGATTGACTGGATGGATGGATTGTGACACTACAGGATAACCGCGCGATGACCACAAAACCAAGTCGCATAGCTATACCATATTTCTATACCTATGGAGCTCCGCGCGTGGCCTGCGGCCGCGCTGGCTCCGCTAATACTGAGATGACTCTCGTTAATATTTATGCACCTAATGATTGTTTTCAACAACGTATATTTTCTAGGAAAAATAAGCGATATGTTAAAAAATATACAAACTAACAATTAAATAATTGGCGGAGGTTTCAATTGCGCCCAAACTGAGTTAGCGAGTCGGTTTAAATTTGGAAAGGTATCTGTCCTCAAAAAATCCGTAATTAATGCTTAATGCTAACGGCACTAAAAAACTCTTTCCAGCTACAAGATCCTTATCGTTATTTATTTCCCAACTCTCGCTCCTACACCTGGCGAAATAAATGCTTTTTTTCAATCGAACTGATTTCTGGCGTAATTCTAATGACTTATTAACAAGTTGACAGCTAGAGAATATAAAGAAGTTATTGATAGAGAATTGCAAAACATTCAAATCAACAAACGCAAGGAAGTTTGTGCAATCGAGAGCGTATAGTTGGAAAAGCCTCGGAAAGTCACCGTTTGCGCCCCGATGCGGGGGCAGGCTTAGTGCGGTGGCCGAATACCAGGCGAGGGAACGCTTCCAAACACAACAACAAACTTTAATACACTCTGTCAACATTCCACGAGGTCTCAAACCAGCACCCATAATACCGTGCAGGCTTACATATTAACTCCCATAAAGCAGGGCGAGTTCACACTACATCTCTCCCCGCCTAATATGGCGCATGCAAAAACAAAATAACACTATATATGTAAATTCACAGTTCTAGAGAAAAGGTAAAAGTCCTTAACATAGTCCTTCAAGTGAGTAGGTGGCCTAACCGTACGACCACTCCTTGTGATCACATGACCCGTATCTGCACTAGGATCAACTTCCAATAAGGTAGGGTCCTCATTATCAGGCTCCTCAGGGGTAAAGTCCCCAGTTTCTTGCTCATCGCCTGGCTGTCTGATTACATGTGGAGGACCATCATATGTAAAAACAGATGAACAACAGTTGGGCTTTTAGGAAGGTCCAAAATCACAGCAGCCTCATTAATGTATAAAACTTTATAAGGTCCAGTCCACTTGGCACTCAGTTTTGCCGTAACTCCCTTAGGTTTACATGATTGGGTGTGGCCTTCAAATATACTAAATTTTCCTCAGCATATGGAGTCGGAGACACCCGTTGATCATAATACCGCATCTCACGTTCTTGAGCTTTCTTTAAATTCTGGGATGCCTCATGGGGTCTTCCTCTTACCCGCTGTCTTATGTTAATTTCATCATCCAACTCTATGGCTGAAACATCCTCCTGATTAAATGCTCTAGATAATGCATCTGCATTTAAATGCTGTTTCCCTGGTCTGTATGATATCTTATAATCAAGTGTTTCTAATTTGTCCAGCCATCTAGCTATGCGATGAGTTGGGTCTGGCATTTTCTTAAGTTGAGCCATGGGATTATGATCTACGCGAAATGTGACATGCTGTCCATAAATATATGGCCTAAACTTACGTGCAGCAAAAAACATGGCCAAAGCTTCTCTATCCGTGATTCCGTACTTCCGCTCTGCCTTAGTTAAAGCTCTACTTCCATACTCTACAACTCGTTCATTTCCCTTGTCATCAACCTGAGATAAAATAGCACAAACGCCAGTGGCTGATGCATCTGAGTCAATAATAAATGGGCGCTTGAATTCTGGCAATGCAAGCAAAGGGGGACTGGTAAGCAGGTTCTCGCTCTGCGAAAAGGCTTCGTCATGAATGTCTTGCCATTTTAACTTAGCATCTCCTCAATTTACAATGTCCCAAAGTGGTTGTGCTACCTCTGCTAAGTTGGGTGTGAATCTGCGATAATGGGGCTTTGGATAATCATTAATTGCCTGCATTTTATCTTCGGATGGTCTGATACCTTGCTGCGAAATATGTTGACCCAACCATTTCACCTTTTTCTTAAGGAACTCACATTTCTTAGGGTGAATCTTCAAATTATGCATCTTCAACTGGGTGAAAATCTTACTTAGTCGCTCTAATGAGTTCTCAAAGGTGAAACCCCAGGTGATAATATCGTCGATATAGGCATAACATCCAACACCTACCATTGGAGCTAGCGAAAGTCATCATACGCTGAAACGAGGCTGGGACAATCACATAGGGAGGACGGTAAACTGCATCAGGCGTTGACCAGTGGTGAATGCTGTCTTCTCACAGTCATTCTCGTTCAAGGGAATCTGATAGAAACCACTCCTCAAATCTAGAGTAGAAAATACTGAGCACCTTCAAGAGACTGGAGTACTTGCTCAAACACTGGGAGGGGTTGGGCACATTTCACTGTCAAATTTTTAAGTTTACGAAAGTCCACACACAGGCGCGGTGACCCGTCTTTCTTCTTAGCCAAAAACTATTGGGAACGCCCACGGGGGAATACTGTCTTCACCAACCCCTGCCTCCTTAAGCTTATTCACCTCATCTTCTATAATTTGACGCTCTCTAGGGGAATAGCGGTAGCTCCTACATTTAACAGGTTCTGCACCACCAGTGTCGGTTTTATGCTTCAGCACATCCGTTTTCCCAATATTTTATGCAGATTTAGAAAACACTTCTTTGTTTGCTTCTAAAGTTGTCTTACTTTGCCTTTTTTCTTCTGCCGCCAAATGTTCCAAATTTACAGTCTCTAACCACGAATAATCATCGTCTACTGAATCACTGATTTCTTTGACATTGATATCCACAACTAGGTCTACTGGACTTACATTTGCAATGTGTTGACCTTCTGTTAGCATCACAGGCTCTTTTGCAGAATTTGCTACACGAACTGGAATGGTACTTTCCTTCTCTAGCGTGACTACAGCTTGGGCGACCAGGATATCTGAAAAACTTGAAATATCTGAATCACAAACACCAATGTAACTCTTGTTAAATCGTCATTCGCAATGTTCACCTTCCCACTTACAATCACTTTAATATATAGATTTAGGCACTGCCTAAAAGCGGAGCCTGCGTGGATGCATTTTCATTTCATTTATTTATTTGCATTCCATTTACATTGATGGTATTGCATAACATAATATGGCTTAAATGAGAGTATTCGGTCCTGATTTAAATGTTTTGCATATAAAGTGGGCTACTTTCTTATTCACAAAAGGGTCAACATTATTAAAAAGGAACAGAATTTTATCGTCATTACTTAGATTGTCAAAGAAAATGTAGTGGGATTGGATATCAGAAAATAATTGCTTTCGTTCAGAGTGGGATGAGACGCAGATAAGCATGAAATGATTTTCATCCTCTAAAGTGTTACAAATCTGGCAGATACGCTTCTCTCTTGGAATCGGAGGTTTTGTGTGTCTACCTGTTTCTACGTTTAGATTAAGATTCCCTAGTCTGAGTTTGGCTAAAGCTTTTCTGTGTTCCATCTTAAGTATTTTATCATAGCATTCACTAGATTTTGTGTCTTTTTTGAAAGAGGAGTAAAAAATTAGCTTTTTGTTCAGATTTATAAGACCCATTTGATGACGTTTAGATTCGTTTGTAATATTTGTGATTAATTTTCCTAGTTTAAATTTGTTATAAATCGTCTCATTATATGGGGCATCAAATGTTTCTAGTGTCTTACATATTGAGGACATGAAGCTCGATTTACCCGAACATGTGAATTCGCTAGAAATTTTCAGGCATTGTTTGGCATATTTTCTGGTAATGCTTGAATATGGAGCCAAAACAGTAGGGCGTTACGTAATATTGTTCAAGCCAAAGTAGTATTTGAAAAATTGGCAATGCAAGCGTTCTATGGGGTCTGTTTCCCATTTTTGAAAATTTATCTCATCGTAAGCTCCCCATACGTCCGAGTTGTACAATAGGTTCGGCGAGAAGAGTGCGTTAAATATCTTGTTATTTAACTTGATAGGAAATCTATTAAAATTGAGATAGCGCTTGACTGCAAAGATAGAGCGTCTTGTTTTTTCAACTGACCGCAGTTTCGAAGTTGTGAAATTACCGTTTGTAGTAAAAGTACATCCTAAGTATTTATATTCTGTTACGTTATCTAGTTGTGAGCCATTTAAGAAAAAGCGAAATTTTTGAAGAGTCAGTTTCCGGCATTGTCTTTGAAAGATAACTACTTTTGTTTTCTTTTGATTTACAGACATTAACCAATCTTTACAGAATTGGTCGATCAGATTAATCGATTTTTTTAGTCCCGAAGCACTGGTTGAGATAAGAACCAGATCATCAGCATAAAACAAGGAGTTTAAGGGGACCCCATTGGGCAAAAAAATGGGGTCAAGACCAACTGCATTCTGTAAAAGAGAGGGAATGTCATTTAGATACAGATTAAATAATAGCGGAGAAAGAAATCATCCTTGGCGAACTCCTCTATTGTTTTGCCAGTCTTAATGCAGCGTTCTGACGTTGAATACATGCTTGATGCGATGCGATAAAATCTTCCATCCAATCCATAGCTTAATAGTTTTGATAGCAATCCAGTGTGCCAAACAGAATCAAAAGCCTTTTTGAAATCTACGAAACAACAAAATAGTTTTCCCTTTGTGGTATGCGTTACATATTTATCGTTTAAAGTACGTAAGGAGAAAATGTGGTCGGATGTTCGAAAACCTGAGAGAAAGCCAATCTGTGATTGATGTAGTATTTGATTCGATGTGAGAAACGTCTGTAACCTATTATTTAGAATGAAACAAAATAATTTTCCAAGACAACTTTTGACACATATGCCTCTATAATTGAAAGGATCAGATTTATCACCAGATTTATAAATAGCACTAATTATGCCTATTGTCCAGACATCAGGGTAGACACCGGCATCCAATATTAAATTGAAAATCTTAGATATACATGGGACTAAAGTTTGTTGACCGCATTTCAGCATTTCATTTCTTATTCTGTCAATCCCCGGTGCCTTATTGTTTTTCAACTTTTTCAATGCTTTAAAAATATCTGCGTCAGCTATTGGGTTATCCAAATTAGTATGGCATGAACTTTGTGTTTCGTGTGTTTTAATTGCATCATTTATTTGTTGTTGTTGTTGCGAGAGGGTGGTTTGCTCTACGGATGAGTGGAGTTTACTAAAGTGCTGAAGAAGATTGTCTACGGGTACTGACTGTTTGGAAGATGTACAGTTTTTGGGGTTTAAAGTCTTAATAGAATTCCAAAACGTCCGGGGATCTTTTACGTTAGCCAGACTATCAATCGAGTCAATATAAAATTCCTGTTTCTTTTGTTTTAGAAGCGATTTATAGTGTTTATCAACGTTATTGAAATAGTCTCTAACCTCTGAGTCGAGTGGGTTTCTATGAAGCCTATTTGTTATTTGTCTATGTCGTTTTCTAAGGTTCATACAATCAACGTCGGACCAAGCCTGAGATTAATCTGCCAATTAGCAGAGAGTGATCCGATAACGGAGAAGGACGTGATACAATAAAACTTTCAAAAGAGAAAAGGAAATCATGATCAGTTATCATATAATCTATAGTACTAAAACCTAGGCGCCCATTAAATGTTATCTTTCCTAAAGAATCGCCTTTAGTTCTTCCATTTAAAAGTCGTAAATCAAGTGCCTTACATAGCTATATTAGAGATTTCCCATTGCTGTTAATTTGGCTGTCAAGGTTTTTACGTTTTAGACTATCGGCCGGTGTGGGATAGAAATGGTCAACGGTATGTCTCGAGTCAGTATTCTCAGGATAATCGGTAAATCACCAGTTCGAGCATTCATATCTCCTAAAAGAAGAATTTTTCCAAGTCCCTTGAAGAGAGCTATATCGTTTTCTAGGTTTGAGAAAACTTCATCATCAAAATATGGTGAATTGGATGGAGGAATATAACAGGCACATATAAATATATCTTCATCTAGGGATAACAGTCGTTTATCTAGTTTACACCAGATATAGTCCTTCTCTTGTTTAACTACAGACACGCTCCGCGAAAATGAAGAGGCTGCTGCAACTAAAATACCACCCGAGGATCTCCCGGCTTTCTTTGTGTTAATTTTTTTCGGCGAGTTGACTACAATCGTATCGAAATCGGGTATATCGAGAGCTTCATGACCCCATATTTCTGAAATCCTAATAAATCGCAATTTTTAACGTTACACAAAAAGTCAGGGTGATTTAGCTTATTATCAAAAACAGAACTTGTTGAGAGTCCATTGATGTTCCAACAGCTCAAATTGATCGCGCGACGACGAGATGAAGGAAGAGCGGATCTTCCTACACACATAAAGATTCTTTAAAAAAACAAAAGAAGAGTGGGTAGAAACTTGAAAAAATTACAGGGAAAGAACGCACATTACCCCTTACTAAGTTGATTACAACTCACGGATCATTTCATAAAGTTTGAATAGCTTCATGATGGTATTATCATCCATCAAACTTTTCCTCCTGTCTACGACATCAGCATAGGACGGTGATTGAGGCGGGTGCATGGTAGGCATGGGACCTGGGAAGGGCTGTTTCGGTGGAGCGTTCTCCACTGGGAAGTTACGAGGTGGAGCCCTGTGTTGTGGTCTGTCATCATGTTGAGGGGCTTTAGGCAGTCGCGGCCATAGGTTCTGCGGCATCTCTGATCTTCGGTTTGTGTTGTTTCGTAGAGGGGATTTAGGGCTAGCTGCATGGTTAAAAATTGCATCTTTAAAATTGGCGACAAGAACTCCAACACGACGCCGTAGAATATGCTTGTTGTCGTAGAGCATATCAGCACTTATGTTCTCGTTGTCGATAAAATAAACAGTAGGTGGCACATAGAGAGCTCGGAGTTGAGTGTTAAATAGTTTGCGTTTTTCATCAAGGCGGTCAGCTCGTGTGAGCAATGTAGATATCAGGGTACATGATTGCGGGTACTTTTGAGCTGAGGTGTCAATTAATGATTTGGCGGCATCTACACAGTCGTCGATAGCTGTGTGCCCAAGATCGTTAGTACCGGTGTGGATGAGATCAGGTGAGGGGGTACCGAAATCAGCTGAGATTAGAACTTCTTGAGCGCTTTCGAAAGTGGGACAGAAATGATAGTCGACATTTTTATCTCTACACATTTTCTGTTTGTCGATGTATTTTGAATTCGAATCTGCCAACATGGTTTCTCTTCCCAGCATGGTTTCCCTCATGTCTTGTACGGGGTCTGTCTTGGGAACGGTCCCGTGTGGAATTATCTGAAGGGTGTTGTGCTGATGTAGGGCTAGATTGTCCAGATTGAAGTGGTGTGAATCTGTTCGTAGTAGGAATCTCGAATACAGCGTCTTGATTAGTCTCTAGGGTGTTTTGATCTACGGTTTCATGTATCGCTTGGTTTAGCTCAGGCTCGCGGTTACCATCGCATTGTTGCCCCTGGTCTTTGGGGTCTTTTTTTGCGCTTGAGTTTTGCGTGGGTTTGGGTTTCCGTAGACATTGGAACTCTGATTTCAGTTTAGTAATTTCCGTATCGTAGCGGCTTTTCTTAATCTCAAGGTCAATGACCCGTGTAGAAAGGAGCTTGATATCTGCTGTGAAGCTGTTTGATTGCTGGACTAGCTTATCTTCTAAGTGACTTATTTTGTTTTTGTAAAATTCATTATTCAGTGATGATTCGACTAGTTGTTGCTTCAGTTGAGTGAGATCAACTTCTAGGCTGGCGACGATAAATTTCAGTTCTGAAATTGAAGCCGAGCTGCGGGCAGAGAGCCCGGAAGAAGAATCTAGGGAGTTCCGCCGTTTCCGGTTTGTCGAGCTTTTTGGTGTTTCTAGATTAGTTTCAACTTTGATAGAAAAATCTTCGTTTAGAGGCTGTACTTCTGGGTTTTCTAAGGCATGTGGTACGGGCATCTCGTTTGTGGTGTGTTTTCGGCTTTCTTGTTTTCCGGCCTTGGTGCCGTTAAAGATTTCAGTGGGGAGTGACAGGGTCATTTCCGTTAACAATTCAGTGGACGTGGAATCGTCGTTTGAGCGTATCGCGTTGTCAACTGCTTCTTTTAATCTTGGGAATGCCAGTTTAGCCCATATATCGAAGCCAATTCCCTGGCACAGAATGACCCCAGTTGTTAAGTAGATTTGGATTGTTAGGAGAAGAGTTCCGGCACGTGTCGGGGTTCGTGTAGGCGAGATATCTTAATCTCAATACTCTCAGTTTGAGAGCTTGCCTTATTTGGATGGTCAATCCATTTGGCCTCGAAGGTTGCAATATCTTGTAGGGCTGTGAAGTAGTATTTCTGGAATATCTTGATCCAGAAGTGAATATTCTGTTCGGAAGTCTTAAAGGCTACGCAGCGTGCACCGGGCGTGTAAATATCTAGGTCGATATCTTCAAATTTCAGGCGCTTTTGTTTAGAAGTCTTCTCCTGGAAGGGCTTGATCGGGTACTTTTCCTGTAATTCGTCCGTTGTTTGTCCCACGAGCCCCACAGGACCGTCAAAAAGGAGAAAAATTAGGCGGGAAACGCCAGCTTACACATCACGCTGTGATCACTGTGATGCACTTTTTTAGCAATACTTGTAGCAAATTTAAGGATATAGGGGATGCAAACTAGCTTTGGAGTATTTTTTATATTTTTTATCCATTTCCAAGTAAATCCTGGTGTCTTGGGTACATTGCTAATTTCTGCCATGACCCCCACCCCCTGAGGTTTGACTCTCCAAAAAAGTAGATGGGGTGTAGATAATCATCCTATCTTTTAGGGTATAAACTTCACCCAACTACTATCCCTCAGGGGGTGTTTAATGGTTATTCTGATACTGCTATCCTTTAGGGGTATGAAATTAATGAATTTTACACGTAAGTAGAAAAAATGCATGATGTTAAAAAAGGTGTTATTCTGAATTATTAAGAAATCATGGCTTTTAATTTAAAAGCATTTATTTAGGCTGGTGTCTTATCACATATAATTGGGTTGTGAAAAATTGTGCAAGCCATAATAAAAATAATATTGTATTGACACAGGAAATGGTTCATTCAAAAAGTATTCATTTCTAAAGTTAGGCTCGTGTCCTATCCTTTATAATTTGGCTATGAAAAATTTTGCACACCACAATATAATTATTGCATTGACATGAACAAATTAAATGGTTCATTCAAAAAGTATTCATGTATAAGGGGTGGATTTTCCTTTTATCTATCAGCTGAATACGGTACACAGACTCGATAGATTGTACTTGGCACTGAATTCCAAGTTTCACCTTGTCTCCATCAAGGCACAATTCATTTGTGTTCATATCAATCACAGCAGAATTCTTCTTTAAAAAGTCAAATCCCAAAATAAGATCTTAAACTACTGTTGCCACATAAAATTTGTGCGAGTAAACACACTGCACCAACTTCACAGTCAAATCTTGATTCAAAGCTAAATAATCCCCGCCTGCAGTGCGCGCCGACTTCGTGCATAAACGTGGTTTTCGCTGAACAAAAAATTATTCAAAAGCTCTGGGCTTATAATCGAAATGGTACTTCCTGTGTCAACTAAAGCTATTATGGTTTCTTGTCCAATCTTTACTGCGACTGATGCACTTTACTTCCGAGGTATGCGGTCGTTTCTTTCTTTTTTGACTTCCCTGAATTCGGTGGTTTTGGGGGTAAGCCCGGGGGCTTGGCGTTTTGGTTGTGCGATCTCACTTTACAATTTGAAATAATATGACCTGGCTTCCCACATCAATAACAGGTTAAATTTTGCCAGCAGTACCTAGCAATATGTCCTCTCTTCCCACATTCGAAACAGCTTAAAGGAGGCCTGTTAGGTGTTACTTCACTCACCGTTGGTCTGCTGGGTTCGAGAATGGCGTTTGAAGAGAACAATGGATTCTGAGTTATCTGCATGCCCCGTTATTTTTCTTAGGTCGGGCACGTTTCATATATCGCGTCGGGGACTGTTCGCGCGCCACGGGGTAGTACCCCGGATTACGCAACGTAATTTGACCGGGTATCTACGTAAACACGGAAAGCGCGTCGCAAAACAAGGCACAATTCGACCAAATCAGAGGGGAGTTTCGTTGTTTGTCATTTCTAAATCAATTTACCAAACAACCTCTGTTTCCAACGCCCTTGTAGAACTGGACAGCAGCATTTTCCTCGTTCCTTGGCACCAAAAGCACGGCATTTTTCTATCATTTCCGCATCGGGGCAAGGGTACATGAAAACATCTCTTTTGAAGTAGCCAGATAAAATCTTCCGCAAACTGTAGATATCTCTTATATTCTCATAAGGGAGCTCACCAAACGAGATCCTTATGGGAGATACATTGTATCACCTTAAAATGCCTCCCCTTTCCATGAAATGCAAGAAGAAGTCCAATTTCATTCTATTTCCCTTATAAACTAAAAACCGTACATAGTCCTCTTCAATATCCTCAAAGCGAACTTCTTCCTTATCTGCCTTCCCCTCATCAAACAGCCTTCTAAAAAACGTACTACCCCCTTCAGTTTTTTATGCTTATCTACCTTCTCAGCTACCACTTCCTCGTCAAACAGTTTCCTCACGGAACTGTCCCCTTCAGTTTTCTTATGCGTATCCTCCTTCTCAGCCATCTCCTCATCCGACTTCCAGTTTAGTGTCCTTATCCGAACACGGGAGAATAACTTCAACTCACTTGTGATACAAATTCGAAGCAAGGCAGGAATCTGGAAAAAATCCCCAGTTTGACCAGGATTTGAACCTGGGCCACAGAGGTGAGAGCACACTAGGACACCCGTGCCTCCATTGTTCACCAGTGTACACAAACTTGAATGTTCATGTTTTGATTGCGACAAAGTGTAAATATATAAAAATAAATACAAATAATGATGCTTTTGTAAATAAAGAAATTTATAAGCAGTAGCTTTTGGGACATGCATGTAGTGTACATAAACCTTAGACGTTCATTTCTGTTGGCCTAAATGAGGCATAATGCTGTGGGTTGGGGGTGGCATTGACTGGTGCATAATACATTGATCTGTATGGTATGTAAATTTGTAACCTTACAATTCAGGCAAGCTCACTGAATGGTTGTAAACAAACATTTGAAAAAAAGAACATTTATACATATATCGATCGTTAAATTGATATAAGTAAGTAAGTAAGTAAGTATAAATAGCCGAGACAGTCATTGAACTTTTTATACATCACTTACTGTGTATCCGATGAGACGGTAATTATCTGGACTGCATCTGAAAGCACATTCTTTTCTTTACAACTTGACCACAAGTGTACAGTTACATCAAATTCACTTACCTTGGAAGGGAAATTCCCTCGGTTTATTCTACGATTCATAACTACACCAACCACTTTTGACACTTTCTAGCCAAGTGTTTATGCACATGCGCGCCTGCGCGATGGTTATGCAATCTGACAAACCCCCGGATGATGAACATATGTCACATCGTGTCATACACCAGAGTTCGGCAAAGTATCGCAGGTGTGGCAAATACACTCTTTTTTTTATAAAAACCTTTTTTATTAGGCTCGATTTCCAGCACGTTTCTGTGAGCCCGCAGTACATGCCTAGCGACGACTGGAAATCGAGCCTACTTTTTTATAAAAACGTCCAGCCTGAGATTTCACCAAATTTTAACATGCCGAGGCTCAGATAGCAGATTTTCTTTTCTAGTCCAGATGCGTTTTAAAATGCAGAATAAAATTGTGCTCATAGTAGCAACCTTATTATTGCTATTGATCATTAGTGTACTTCTCTACCTAATAATTCGTTGGGTAATATTTTTTTATGTACACTAAAATTTAAGAACGTCGTTAAGAACATATTTAGCCTTAAAATGTCCCAAAAATAAGAAGCGGCCCAGCCTCGACTGAAAATTGGGTCTTCATGCTCAAAGTCACCTTTCGGACGTTACTAAGGGGTCGTCCACACTAACAAGGAAGTATCCGTATTCTAGTCTAGGAGGTAAAACCGGAAAAAATCATGTCGTAGCACATCTCCTACACATTTGGTCTAGGTGCATAGAGTGATAGAACAATGTCTTGGGATCATTTTGGGACCTGTTGTCGCATGGTACTGTTTGGCCATCATGGCGCTATGGGACCATTTTTGGTACCATGCCTAGGACCCCCAAAATCAAGGGCCATAATAAGAGAATCACTTCATAATTTGTAAACATACTGATTTAGTTACTTTCATCTTATTGGACTTGCAGGGGCAAAGGTCATCACGTTTGCACCGACTCTTCTCGCAACTGCATGTAGTCAGCTATAGAAGACCTTCAGGAGCGGGATCTCTTAGCATGAGTAGCGGTTCGAGTTGTCCGGCGTTGATCCTCCAGCCATTGTTCTCTGGTGAGGGAAGATTCTGCATTGCCGTTGTGGAGCACCGCCAGATATACGCCTGGTAGTTTGCCCTCTTTATGTGATGGCTCAAGCTGTCATTGGTTGGCGGAAGACATTCGCTCGTCTGGTTTTTCTGACAGAACATCCAATAGCGGACATCATCTGCTGTCACCCCAGCTTTCTTCGCACTTGTGTAAAGAGAGCAAACAAACCGCTCACATCGCCTCTCTGTTTCCTGCGGTAAAGGTACTTCACACCCAACGTCACCGATTGCTTCCTGCCATTCTTGGGACTTTAAGAAGACCTTCCATGCATTCTTTTTTCCTATCCGAAATAGACCACTGGTAGAGTCACAACCGGTTATGGCATGGTAACCTGGCAGCGCATTGCACACATTTTCTCCCAACTTCTCAGATATCGAATGGATGGGCAAATAGCTAACCTTATCCTTGACACCTGTTTTAAACCACAGCTCATTGCAGAGGATTTGACTACGTGCATGTATGGCTAGTATGGCGATATCGGTGTCTGGTGACTGGATAATGACACGACTGTGTGTAAAGGCAGCGTGGACAGCATTGAGAATCATCCTGGTGTCTGCTTCTTCGTGGTCACATTGCAGGTCCTCTATGGACTCTCTGTGCTGATGAGTGATAAGAACTGCAGCAGATAGATCCTCCCATCCACCCGAAATGAAGAGTTGCTGGCCTGGTAGAAGTTGACGCTGTCCCATTTCACTCCATTCTTTGCACAGGAACTTTAGAAAACTGATCTTGTTCTTCTTGTTGCTGATAAACTTCGACCACTGCTTTGGAATCTGAAACGCTCAACCTCCTTGATGGATGTAGGAAGATCATAGCGATCAAAAACTACGTCAACTTTTGTGAACCCGTCTTGCCTTAAAGGTGAGCTAACAAATTTGAATAGCGTTACCACGTTTTATCTTTGTTGCTTTGGAAAGGGATGCAAACGTTTTGACATTCACTTTAGACATATTTCCCCAGAATGACACGGTGCTGTTGTTCAGCCTCTCATTCGTAAACTTCTACAACTCCTCTGCGCCGATGTCAACACACTTGAGGGGGCGATCTGCATGCGGCTGTGGCATCACTACGCCAGTCGCTATGTTTCGCAGAGCTGTCGGATCCTGGGGAGATGCTTCTTTCAGATCGAATGGGTCTGCAATTGTGTCGTTTATAACGGAGAGCAGTTTCTGCACATCAGACTCGTCCCTCTGTACCCTTATTTTCCCTGACTCTTTGTGTGAATGAGAAGTGGTGGGGTTATCCAGATCACACACCTTTCTTGTGGCCGCTGTTATTGCAGCTCTCTCATGACTGGTTAGAAACCACCTATCCAAGGTAAAAGATATTGTCAATACTTCTACACAACCACTTAAACATGTATGACTTTATTATTTCTAACCTATCCAAGGCAGATGCATTCTGTGTTAGACCAACGATACTGCCTTCTGTCTTGCTGTAACGATTAACGCTTTGTTCCAGCGCCATATCCTCCCATACTTGGCTGAAGGGTGCATTGGATCTCGCTACAGGATGATTGACCTTGACAAATTCGGTGTGAACTTCAGGGGCCGTTTGTTGAAGAAGATACATGTCAGCTAAGTGTACAGGTATCCATCTGTAATGAGAAGTAATAAAGTTGTCATTATTGCTAAAATGTGCAACTAACCTGGAATAGTTTATGAGGACTGTCTGCATGCCTGGATGATGGTGACAAGCTCATCCTCGCCAATAGCGCCCGCATGCTCTTCGACTGAAATCCACTCACCGAAGGCTCTCCATTGCAGCCTAAGCAAGGCCTCCAAGTGAAGTTTGTGGGCGCGAACTCCTCTATTATAGCACTTCCCCTTGAGTAGACTAGATGCTGTGCTGCTTCCAAACACGCCAGATTCTATCAAAAGATCCTCTATGCCACTATCTTGAAACATCTTTCCGATAGCTGCGATGAAGTTAAGGGCTATGTGAAACCCTCCCATCCGGATGATCATATTCTGGCACTCGTCAGGTCTTCGCCACTATTTCTTTGGCCTTTAAAGAGGCATACGAAGTTTCGTTTAACAAGCAACAAAAGCTATTAAAGAATCTTACACTGAATACGATTTTGACATAACAGCTAATTGTGAGAGATATTCATGTACAAGGCGAATTGCTCAGTGCTTACCCTAGCAATGCCTGAGATTAAACCTGTTTTTTGTTTTTCAGGTTTCAAAGAAAGACTGAGCTAGTATTAGAATGACGTCATACTGAAATGCATATACAGAGCATACAAGCTATGTACAAATATAGAAAATTAGCTTAGTGCACATGATACTCGAGGAGTAACTAAGCAAGCTTCACATAGATAGCTAGGTCAAAGGTTATGACAGTGCGTTTGCCCGAGAGCTCCCATGACTTTCTGGCTGTTCTTCATCAAGGAGTAGATGGTGCTGTATTCTATTGGTGAGCTATTTATAAGTGGACAGTAGCCAACAGTGGTAATGAGAGGAGAAGCTGTGGCTATCTTGCGGTTAAACCCTGTCCAGCTTGGAAGAACCTGTTGCGCTCCATTTGAAGAGTTCTCGATGTTGAAGAGCTTATTGGTGCATAGACGGGTCAGAAACCATCCAAGATCCTTTATCATTGCTTTATCTCTGTTGCCATCACTCAGGGGGCTGAACCATTCTTCCCGAACTTTATCTTGAAACTGCGTGACAGCTGGTCGTCTTCCATGCGAACCAAACTCGAGAATGGAGGTGCGAGTTTGTCGAGACACTTTGGCTTTCCAATGTGAGTTGAATACACAACAGGCTTGGGCATCGGATCGAACTGCCTTCGTTGATAAGCAACAATGGAAGTAGCATGGGTTGTTTTCTTACCATCAAAAGTTTTTTTCATTAATATCATTGTTGTCGGCCGCCATTTGTACAAAACTCCCAGGGATGATATTTGATGGAATCACGAAACCTAAAGTCTCTGATTTTCCTAGAACTTCAAGTGCCAAACTTGTATCGACTACCTCAACCTCGCCATATGAGCAGCAGTGCCCAAGGCGGTTTAACATCGTGATAAGCTGCTCCGACCCAGTCAAATGACAGACAGTCATTGCCAGCCCCACGTGTTTTGGGGTTTTGATTCGCCCATGGGATGTGGCATGGATCATATCTTGTGCTATAGACAAGATATGGCGCTCGTCAGCTGCACTTGCTGGCTTAGGACAAGATTCGTCAATCTTCTTTGGATTAGAAACAATCAGACACAAGAACTTGAAAATGGCCGAGGGAGTTGCAGATTTCATCTTTTCTACATTTTAGTCCTCTAAGCGGACTGGTTGTATAGTGATACTACTGCTTTCTTCTTTAATTCTTTGTCGTAAGATTTGCGCAGCATGGTAAAGTATGGACGATTCTTCACTAGAAATGACTGTCGCTCGATAGGATTCTCAGTTGTAGAGGTCTTGTTTGGCTCGACTGCGGCGCGATTAATTGCATCTTGAAGTGAAAGCAGGCTAGAACAGACAAGTTCAGGTTTAGAGGGGTTAGGTTGTTTTAAAAAGGCAATTATGTCGCCAAAGAACTTAATGATTCTTTGCTTCAGTCGCTCAGCTTTATAGCTTTGAGCAGTCTCACAGCCTAATTTCTCTAACGTTTCCTTGAATAGGCTCAAGAGTGAGTTCATGTCCATTTCCATTATATGGCGTTTCTTAACGCCTGCTAAAAAAGGGTGGAGGTTAAAATGGTCTTTAAGGGACCATACAGCTATGAAACTTCATCGGTCTGTTGACAATAGAACATGTACAATATATAATAATAACCTTATCCGTTTTTATTTTGAAAGAAAACAAGAACTTATTTGTTTGTGTGTAGTTTTAGTACCCATTACTCTTAATATTATTATACTACAAAAGAGATCAATAACATATACAGCGGTTGCCATAGCAACACAGAAAGTGATGCTTGACATTTTGATAAGATGGAGATAACTAAATCAGTATGTTTATAAACTATAAGGCCCATATCATTATTTTCCAGAGGGAAATAACGAGTTTCAGTGATTCTCTTATTATGGCCCTTTATTTTGGGTTTCATAGGCATGGTACCAAAAATGGTCCCATAGCGCCATGATGGCCCAACTGCTGTTGGGCCATCATGGCGCTATGGGCGCTATGCGACAACAGGTCCCAAAATGATCCCAAAACATTGTTCTATCTTTCTATGCACCTAGACCAAATGTGTAGGAGATGTGCAGCGAAATGCATTTTCTGGGCCCTTCTGTCAAAATAGCTCCCAGAAAACGCCATCGTTTTCTCATTTTGATACGGATTCGACCGCCCACACTACGGACCAAAGTATACCGCGTATATATATACAGTATGACAGCGTTTTCAAAAGTATCCGGATTCGCTAGATCCAGCGCGCGTGTTAGTGTGGACGTAAGGCCTAAACGTATCAAATATCCGTGTTAGTGTGGACGGCCCCTAAAACCAGGAATGAGGAATGGAAGAATCAGCATTCTAGTGTGAAATAACTAAGTCGGTCCTGTTTTCATTTTTTTGTTTTTGAGGGTTTCTTTAGTCAAGGCGGGGTCTATTTTGGATGCTGCTAGTCAAAACACCCATATTCTAGTGTGCGATAACTAAGTCGGTCCCGTTTTCACTTTTTTAATTTTTCAAGTTTTTTAGTCAAAGCGGGGTCTTATTTGAATGCTGCTAGTTAAAACATCCATATTCTAGTGTGCAATAACTAAGTCAGTCCCGTTTTCACTTTTTTTATTTTTCAAGTTTTTTTTTGTCAAAGCGGGGTCTATTTTGGATGCTTGTAGTCAAAACACCCATATGTGCAATAACTAAGTCGGTCCCGTTTTCACTTTTTTGTTAGTTTTTTTTTAGTAAAAGCGGGGTCTATTGTGAATGCTGCTAGTTAAAACACCCATATTCTAGTGTGCAATAACTAAGTCGGTCCCGTTTTCACTTTTTTGATTTTCAAGTTCTTTAGTCAAAGCGGGGTCTTATTTGAATGCTACTAGTCAAAACACCCATATTCTAGTGTGCGATAACTAAGTCAGTCCCGTTTTCACTTTTTTGATTTTTTCAATTTCTTTTTAGTCAAAGCGGGTCTATTTTGGATGCTGCTAGTCAAAACACCCATATTCTAGTAGTCCATTGTTGATCTTACGCAGTCGCACAATTTTTTTTTCAATACTCTGATTTACGCCTTGTTTCAACTATGATAACTAAAATATGACTATAATTTAAAGCTAATATAAGGCCTTGGAATAAATATATATACTATTTTTCTATACTACCATGAAATGTTTGCGAAACGTTTTCGCGCAATACAAAAAAACGAACATTTGGTTTTCTATAGGCACTCTTTTCGTCAGGTTATATTTTGTTCCTTAAGATAAAACAATTGTATTAAGTCCACTCACATTCTACCACGAATCCTGCATTCTGATTGGCTTCCACAGGTAAGGAGTGGGTAAAATGTCAGCGTTTTTCAGTAAAACAAAAACTAACAATGGCTGCTCGATATTGTTATTTTCGATGATAGAATGTGAGTAAATTTAAATTTCTTGTTTACTAGTAGCCCTATTATTTGAAGTAGCCCCAATGCAAACTATCCATTTATGCCTAATAATGAGCTTCGTGTTGTCATAGAAGGGCAAATGCCAGATGTATTGGCAATAAATGAAACACGACTAGAAGTTTTAAGATGCGACAATGCGATTTAATTGGTTGTCCGCGGTCGCGGCGCTGAACCTGTGGCCTGCTGACTAGATACAAGGCTTCGTATCAATACAGCAGGCCAGGTTTCGTGCTGCGCCGCGACAGTGCCGTGCCGTGTCGCGGATCTTTTCACTCATACGAAAACCGCTTTAGATACGCGTACCGTATGTTATCATAGTCAGGCGCATAGCGATGTCACTTTGGCAAGTACGCACGGGTAGGTTTACCATTGTCAATGTATTAAACAGAATACTGAGCTCCGTTCGCTGATAACAACTGGATATTATTAATCGACAATAACGTGATAAAGGAAAATTGGACCATTCCATTAAAACAAATCATAATCCACCTATCGAGGAGCCCAAAGTTGCTCTACCACAATCTGTCGTGTGAATCCTGTGAAAATTCGAGAATAATCTGTGGAAATCCAGGCTCCTAGCAAAACTCTGTGGGAATCTAGGGTCAAAATTAAATACCCTTATGGAAATCCATTGTAAAATTGGAATGCCCCTGTAACATTGCAGGGAGAAAAAGAAAGATCCTGCAGAAATCTCAGTAGGTGGGCTGCAAATTTTAAAGGAAACCGTTTATGCAAATTCTACGTAAACCAAATTTCCAAAGGAGTTTGGAGAAAAGCCCTCCCCCTGCCAAACTGTCAAGCACAGTTCAGGAATGGCTCTGGCATGTCCTGCTGTTATTACTGCTCCTTTTTTGGGTCCGTGACTGTGGATGTCAATGTCGATAACCAGGTCATCACATGCATGAAACAGAGAAGACTTCTCGTCAGCCATCAGGCAAGCACTGAATCCTCCACCCGAAAAGGCTCGCTTTAACTGATAAGTCACTGTTGATGGTTCGTGCAAGTCGGCTAATCTAACTGGCAGATGCTGTCCGACATTGCTACTTATCCACGAAACTGTGATATTGGCGGCTTCCTAAATGGACAGGCGACAGCATGGAAGGCTTTGCCTGAATAAGTCGTAGATCCTTTTGCCCAGCTCGATGCAACTACAAAGGCGTCCCAGGAAGGTTTCAGATAACGATGTATTGACGTCGGGCGGTAAGAGAAGTCCTTCTTGAAGGGCATAACCTAAACAGAGCGCAATGACACTACAAACATTACTGCCATTACGCCCGTTGAAGGTTCCCTGGCTGAGTGTTGGTGGAAGACTCCATCTCCACACTGACGCAGTGGGTGCATCAGGAGAAACAGGTGGCGTTGGCCCCGTTATAAAGAGAACTAAGCGCTTCAAGCGCTACATTTGTCGAACTAGCAGAAGACTCAGGCTCGTCAGTATCGTCGCCATCGTCTGGCTGATCTTCTACATCTTCACCCTCTCTCACATCAACTTCAGACATCACCAAGAACTGTCGGAATTCTTCCAAATCAGTTGATAGTATCGGGGCAAAGGCACCGGTTCCTGCAGTAAGCTGCCTCATAGCAAACGCAATACCGTTCGTAACTAGCGCAAGTTTGGCTGAGATGGTGTGCGTAGCTGCAGACAAGTACCGGCATCCCTGCGAAAACACGTACAAAAATCATACGTCAACGTCACGGCGTAAATTACAACCGTTCTTCTATTCTCGTGGTCACTAACGCTTCCTTACTTTAAGGAATGTTTGGATAACTTTCGCTTTAATTTCTACACCAGGAGGAATTAGTTTATCATTGGCAGAATATTTCTCGGGAAAAATAAATGGGCGCTTCAGAAAAAAAATGAAAATTTGAAATTCTGAAAAATGACTACAAGATTTGCGCGCAATTTACTACTTAGCGTAGGCGTGCAGCTGAGTCGCGCTAATTCATGTAATGTTTTTGCCTTAAAAGCGTCTACTCAAACTCAAAATTTAGCCTCTGCACCAAAACCAACCTCCCATTCAACGAGAATTCCAAAAATGGCCCCTCGCCCCTATGCAAGCAGAATTCCAAGCTTAATTCGAGCTGTCGCAATCTTTCCAATAGAATTATAAAAACTGCAGTAAGATACTGTACTCGAACGACGCTACCGCACAGGAAAAAAATATGATTTCCCAATTCTAACATTTTGGGTTATAGTTGGGAAAATTTCCCAATAATGTGAAAAAATGGGGAAAACTGAAACAAGAATTGGGAAATTATTGAGTTCCAATCTAAGCCAAAACTTCCTTTCACAAAAAATTCACTTTAATGGAATAAGATGGGATTTATTCCCAATAAAATCCCATTACTGGGAAATGGATGTGAATTCATACACAATAAATACCCAAAACTGGAAATCAAATACATGTATTTTCCCAATAAAATCCCACTACTGGTAAATGGATGTGAATTCATACACAATAAATACCCAAAACTGGGAATCAAATAGATGTATTTTCCCAATAAAATCCCACTACTGGGAAATGGATGTGAATTCGTACACAATAAATACCCAAAACTGGGAATCAAATACATGTATTTTCCCAATAAAATCCCTGTACTGGGAAATGGATGTGAATTCGTACACAATAAATACCCAAAACTGGGAATCAAATACATGTATTTTCCCAATAAAATCCTACTACTGGGAAATGGATGTGAATTCATACACAATAAATACCCAAAACTGGGAATCAAATACATGTATTTTCCCAATAAAATCCCACTACTGGGAAATGGATGTGAATTCATACACAATAAATACCCAAAACTGGGAATCAAATACATGTATTTTCCCAATAAAATCCCACTATTGGGAAATGGATGTGAATTCATACACAATAAATACCCAAAACTGGGAATCAAATACATGTATTTTCCCAATAAAATCCCACTACTGGGAAATGGATGTGAATTCATACACAATAAATACCCAAAACTGGGTATCAAATACATGTATTTTCCCAATAAAATCCCTGTACTGGGAAATGGATGTGAATTTATACACAATAAATACCCAAAACTGGGAATCAAATACATGTATTTTCCCAATAAAATCCCACTACTGGGAAATGGATGTGAATTCATACACAATAAATACCCAAAACTGGGAATCAAATACATGTATTTTCCCAATAAAATCCCACTACTGGGAAATGGATGTGAATTCATACACAATAAATACCCAAAACTGGGTATCAAATACATGTATTTTCCCAATAAAATCCCTGTACTGGGAAATGGATGTGAATTCATACACAATAAATACCCAAAACTGGGAATCAAATTTATGTATTTTCCCAATAAAATCCCACTACTGGGAAATGGATGTGAATTCATACACAATAAATACCCAAAACTGGGAATCAAATACATGTATTTTCCCAATAAAATCCCACTACTGGGAAATGCATGTGAATTCATACACAATAAATACCCAAAACTGGGAATCAAATACATGTATTTTCCCAATAAAATCCCTGTACTGGGAAATGGATGTGAATTCATACACAATAAATACCCAAAACAGGGAATCAAATACATGTGTGTATATTTTCTGCATTGAAAATAAGTAATACAATTATTACTAATTAACCAAGTAAGATTGCTGTTCAAGTCTATATTAAAATTAAATATGATAAGATTGATCGCTTACAGTAAAATGTACATTTTGTGCTCAGCTGTGCAGCACACATTCCAAGATGAATTTTATACTGACTTTTGCCAAATGTTTCCACTTATCCAGTGACCATTTGCAATACCGATTATGGAATCAAAGACCACAGTGTTTCTTGCTTGCCTGGAAAAGCTTTCTCTTACAAATCTATTGGGATGTTGTTGTTTCTCCACATAGAAATACACCTCAACTGCCTTGTTAGACAAATCAACACTTGACACTCTTCTGTACCAAATATCCCCTTGCTTTTCGCCTTGAATGAACAACATGTCATCTTTTTCTGGATACACAGGGACCAAGAGCCTTGGAACATCTTTTAACTGTCTATCATAATCCACAACAGTTTGAATGTTTGTCTGAGCATGCTTGTACAACATCACCTTTCTCTGTACACTTTGATGTGAAAAGATGACTGAATTATCATTGGGTTGTAATTTGACTTTAGGAAAGCCACTCCATACATTAACATCAATTTCTCCTTCAGAGGATTTGTTAAAAGGCTTTATAAAACCTTCAATCAATACACTGTGATTATTGTCTAGTCCATATCTTATCAACAAGAACCGCTTTATCTGGACAATACATTCACCATCCTCCAACGAAGCAATAATATTGTCATTACTTGATAAGACCAAGCCATTAAATCCAACATTACTTAAAAAACATTTCCCTGAAGTAGATGCAATTCTAGATGCCGATTGAACAGACTGTGGGAGTGATAAAATGGAATTGATTCTAGAACATTCATTGTCTGTTAACTCAATTACTTGCAATTGAGGTTTTCTTGAGCCTATTAGCAATCCTTCACATTTACTGGCTGTACAGATTTTCCTAGCCTCATCCTCAGACTTGACAATGCCCTGATTAAAAAAAATGTACATTTTTATGTACTAACCATTAAACAGATTACATGTATAGAGCCTTTTGATAAATCCCAAAGTGCTGTGGTTTTTGCACTTGATGCCAAATTTATTCTTTTAAATTTTATTTACATTGTAAAAACTTCAAAAGAATATAATTTGACATAAAATGTGATAAACAAAGCATTCTGGTATTTATAAGACTATAAACAGCTCTAGATGTTAATCAATCAATATGCAAATAAATGAATGATTATATATATTCAGTCCATATTTGTTTACTTTTATTATTACTTCAAATAATGGAATGTCCTGCGACTAAAAAGATTTACATTGATGACACAGTACATACCTCAATCTTATCATCCTTTTCTTCAATGGGGAGATCACCATGTGCTTGTTCCAAACTTTTCAAGCTTTCTCTTCTACATTCTGCTTTAGCAAATGTCATTTCTAATCCTTTACAGTTGTGGGAGCGCCCTACATATTTCTTTACAGCTCTTTCAAACACAGCGCACCAATAGTTGTCTGATGCTGCAAAGTTTATCAGGTCTTCATGTGCATGTGTCAAATTGTGTACCGATATTGTGCACATTTCAAGTCCTTGTGTCTCCTCAATTCTTATTATCAGTGTTTGTGCAAGTCTCTCATGTAGCTGTATCATGCTATCCGTCCAGCCATTCCTCCCACTATAGAAGTGCAGTTCAGTTAGGTAGGAAACTAAACTTATGATTTCAAGTTCTTTAGGGTCTGGAATCTTATCCTCTACAATGCATCCTAGCATTGGAAAGAAAAATTTCTGAAAAGATTCTGCTTTCCAGTGTCCAAGGCCTTTGTGTTCTTTGCCAATTGAAGTAGGAATACGTCCTTGTTTAAATTCTGTGTTCCAAGGAAATTGTGCAATTTGCTCATCTACATATACAGCATCTAATAACTCTAGCTGTAACAGTCTTGAAAGTTGGTTTTTGCATATATTCAAAGGCAGAGTATGGAAAATGTCATAAACCATGTGGTATAAACAGTCAAACTTATAGAGGGGATACAAATATTGATGAAATATTGGAGTTCCAGTAAATCCTTCCTGTGATGATAGTTTCTTTCGTACACTTACTCGGTTTTCATTGTCTAGATCATAAAAGGTACTCTCCTCTGCTGTCACATCTCTCTTCTCCCATGGATGCCGAGCATGAAAACGATTATCACCATAATAATAGTGAGTTGATTGAAGACTTTGCTGTCCTACCATCTTACATCTCCTACAAGCACATTTCCCCTGGTTCAAGTACTTTCCAAACTCACATTGTCCTGGGTGATCTGCAGCCCAGCACAGTAACATAACACGCACTGTTTCAATTTCATGTGCTTCATAATCAGGAACAGTAATAGCATTTGAAGGATAAGGAACTTCAAAGCCATGTATGAAGCCATCACAGAGGTCATTAATGAGTGGCTGTATAAATGGATCATAAGCCTCTGGTATACCTTTTGGCACAGTTGTACACGGTACAAAACCAATAACATATACTTCATCAATATGTGATCTATCTGTCTTGAACATATTTAATATGGAAACTTCAAGAGAACCACAACTTCTGCCACTTGTACTGCCACTTGAATGGCTGCCAGCCATCCCAGTGTCCGATTAATGCCAGATTCAAAGGAGAACCCCTTGCTACTTCAGCTTTATGTGAAAATTTATTAAAACATTCTGGACATTCGAGCAATGACAAACCATCAATATCTTTTGGAGATGAATTGATTAAGTCTGATGAAATAACAGTGAGACACTCCCCGCACCTTGTTGGGACAGTCCACAATTGATCTGGGTCCCAAAACCACTGCACCTCTAACCATCTTTCCCCATCCCAAACCTCTTTTTTTAAGGGCCAACTTGTGTTTCTCTTTAACCAGTGTTCTCGTTCTTGCCAATGTGATAGCATTTTCCTACACATATTTAGATTCCGAAACCAGTTCTTTAGCTTTTCATGTAAACCAAGATAGTAATACTTTATATATCCACATTTTCCACAGTTGGGGCATAACTCATTTTTACTCTCCATAATACCCCACTTACGGGAATACAGGTACTTTTTAGTTACTTCGATTTATTACTCCTATAAGTAGCTTTCGCTAATACTAGGAGGCATATAGAGCTAAAATAATTACAATAAGTATTGCTCAAATAATAACGAATAATTATGATACAAAGAGTATTAAAGAGTAACTGTATAAGTAAATATTGTAATTATTGTATAATAATGATACAAAGAGTATTAAAGAGTAACTGTAGCAAAAACAAACATCAATGTATAAATAAGTAAATAAATAAATAAATAAGTAAATAGATAAAATAAGAAAACAGGATAGATACTTGAGACAAATAGGTAATAAACAAATAAATAAATTAGTAGTGAATAACAAGCAGACAAACGAAATATTTAATGGACCCTTCCCCCTACGGCGCTCCACACCCCCATCCACACCAGAATCACTCGCAACCGCTTCAACAAAGCATTGCAAAGGACTCCGGCGTAGACAGAAGCACAGAACGCCACAAGGGGAAAGGACCATTGAGGATCTAAATGCTAACACAAGTAACATGCACTTTAAATCTAATTGCAGATAAATGATATAGATAAATAGCTAAATACATAAATAATAAATAGATAAATAGCTAAATAAATAAATAAATGAATGAATAATAAATAAACAAACAAACTAAGCAGCTAATGGGTTGGGGATCTAAAGCCTGCGCAAGTAGCTAGGTACTTGTAGAGATCTAACTGCAGGCTGAACAGCAGCCTTATACTTGGCAAGGGTATTAATTGATTTGACGTCGTTGGGGAGCAAATTCCAGATTCTTATGGCTCTAGCGAAAAAAGAATAGTTGAAAGCTAGGGTATTTGCTTGCAATTGGTTATAATACAGCTCTTTGCGCCTGGTGGATCTGGTTGATCGCGTGACAAGATCAGGTAATTTAGCATATATAAGACTATTATGAAATTTATAAAATAAGATAGCCTGACTAGTTAAACGTCTTTGTTCAAGAGTGTCCCAAGATAGGTCTTTAACAAGTTTTGTGGTACTTGCATACGGGTCATATGTGTTGGTGACGAACCGTGCAGCGTTCTTTTGCACTTGTTCCAGGCGATTGACATCGGTATCAGTGTAAGGGTTCCAAGCTGGAGCTGCGTATTCAAGAATAGGTCTTACTAAGGTAAAGTATGCTCTCTCTTTAACTAGCTGACTGCATGGTTTCAAAGTCCTGCGAAGAAGACCAAGAACTTTGTTTGCCTTATCCGAGATTTTACATGCGTGGGGGCCCCAGCGAAGATTGGAGGAACAGCGTACTCCAAGGTAATCTTGCTCTGCAACTTTGGATAGAGACTTATTGTTGATGGAGTAAGTATGCAAGGATGGTTTGCGCTTGTTTGTGATAGAAAGCAGATGACACTTAGACACGTTGAATTCCATTTGCCAATCATTTGACCATTTAGTTAAGTTATCCAGGTCTTGCTGGAGCACTTGATGATCATCTGCAGACCTGATATTGCGATAGACTACAGTATCATCAGCAAATAAACGTAGGTGACTGAGACCTGGTGCAGAGAGTAATGTCGTTGATGAACAAGAGGAAGAGCGCCGGACCCAACACAGAACCTTGAGGAACGCCTGAGGTCACTGGAGTACAGCTGGAGTGGGTACCATTCACAGAGACAAATTGTGTTCTAGCAGATAAGAAACTAGTGATCCATTGGCAAGTCTTACCGCAGATACCATAACTACGGAGCTTATACAAAAGTTTGGAATGCGAGACTTTATCAAAGGCTTTACTGAAGTCGAGTAATAAAGCATCAACCTGGCCTTGATTATTAAGAGAAGTAGCCCAGTCATAAGTAGTAAGAACAAGCTGCGTCTCACAAGAAAAACCAGAACGAAAACCGTGTTGCAAATCAGATAAGATGTTGTTCATAGCAGTGTGACTGTTCAGATGGCTTAGCACTACATGTTCCATAACTTTACAGCATATACAAGTCAGGGATATGGGACGGTAGTTCTCAGGGTTGTCCTTGCTGGATTTTTTGAAGACAGGGACTACCAAAGCTTTTAACCAGTCTTCAGGCAAAATACCTGAGTCAAAACTTTGCTGGAAGATAAACGTGAGCACATTTGAGATCTCAGATGATAGATCACGGAGGATTCTTGGAGAAAGACCATCCGGTCCAACAGACTTAGATGGATTGAGACTTTCAAGCTGCTTACGAATGCCAGGCTCGGTAAAGATAATATCTTTAATTGTAGGGTAACTAGAAGTCGACAGATCCGGAAGTTGACCATTATCACTAGTGAAAACGCTCTGGAAATGATGGTTAAGAGCCTCAGCTTTATCTGCATCTGATATAAAAAGCATGTTATCCTTACGGAGAGTTGGAATGCCTACATTTTCTGATCTTGAGCGTTTAACATATCTCCAAAATTTCTTGGGATCTGATTGCAAACTTTCGCCTATCACGTCATTCAAATAGTTGTTATGTGCAACCTTGAGAGCCTTGACGACTTTGTTCCTCTGTTGACGGTAAGCACGCCATACTTCTGAGCTTTTGTTGTTACTACGTTTAGCTCTAAGGAGGAGAGAATCTCGTTTCCTCATAAGGCGTTTAATGGTTGGTGACATCCAAGGTAAAGAAAGTTTCGACTTGGTCAGTTTGGAAGGAACATGTTTTTCAACAGCAGATAAGAGACCGTTCTTGAAATGCGACCAATTTGACTCCACTGACCTAGACTCACATGAAGAGAAGAACTCACTAGCCAAGGTCATAGCATCACGATGGAGACCCTCGACATCCATTTTATCGTACATATAAACTTTGTGGGGGGGACTTGTTAGCCTTGGAGGCTTACAGGTGATAGAAAAAGACACAATATCGTGGTCACTCATACCTGGGAGGATTCTGACATCGGATACTAGAGCAGGAGATGACGATAACACCAGATCCAAAGTATTAAGAGAAGCTGGGCGTGTGGGATGTAGGACGTGTTGAGTAAGAGCGTTATTGCTGATAAAATCCAGTAGGTAATTCATCATGGGTGCCGACGCATGGTTAGTGATTGAAGGAGGGTCAGAGTTCCAGTTTATGTCTCCACAGTTAAAATCGCCAGCAATAACAATGTTAGGGTGAGATTTTTTATTCTTGTCGAAAATTTTGAGAACAGCATGTGAAAGGTAGTCGATACGTGATGTAGTAGCCTTGGGAGGTTTGTAGAAAGAACACAGATAGAGTTCCTTTTGTTTGGCGAGCTTTACAGAAACCCATAATGATTCATCTTCGTCTCCAGAGTCAATAGTGTGGTTCGGTGATGCAAATGATGGGATGTCGTGCTTGATGGCAATAAACACACCTCCACCACCTGAATCCAATCGATCTTTACGATATACTGTGTAGTCTGGTGGAAAGGACGAGTATGTTGGATCTTCTGGGCTGAGTTTGGATTCACACCCAAAAATAACATCAGGATTATACATACTAACATGGCTGGCAAAAACTGCTGCACGTTCAGAGCTCTTTATGCTGTCACAATTGATTTCAATACAATTGAGTCTAGTGATTTTCCTGAAGCGTTTAACCGGGGTAGATGTGACAGGAAGAGGACTATAAAGACTATGCGTAGAACGTGAATTTGATGGTTCATCATGATTAGTTGATAGAATAGTGAATGAGTTGCTAATACTTATGGAGTTGGATGATGAGGTGAAGATTGATCCACTTGAAAAGTTAGATGAGCCACAACATGGACAGATCCATGTACAAGAGGAATTAGCCAAGGAGTTATAGGTTGAATTACCAATTTGGCAGCATGACGAATGAAACCACAGG
Organism: Nematostella vectensis; assembly: GCF_932526225.1. Classification (NCBI taxonomy): domain Eukaryota; kingdom Metazoa; phylum Cnidaria; class Anthozoa; order Actiniaria; family Edwardsiidae; genus Nematostella; species Nematostella vectensis. The sequence goes on along the minus strand of NC_064041.1, from coordinate 4,084,897 downwards.
TCACACGAGTCACATTGGATGCCTCTTTGGTTGGATTTGACAGGTTTCGCACATATGCCACAGGGAAATTTCCAGTTTGGACCAGGGTTAAGCGATATATTACCTCCCAGCAGCAACAGATTACAGATGAGCCTTGGTAGACCAGGATGAACATCATAAGGATTCAAGATGGCGGATCTTGACGATCGAGTAGAAGTAAGAAAACTTTCGCTACCGATCAGCAGTAACTTGTATTTGCTGATCCATCCAGACAAATTGAACTCAGAGGTGTTTCTTGATAAGATTTCAGAGGTATTGTTGAGATTTGAAAGAATTACAAGCGATACCAGTAGGATAGCGACGGAGCCAAGAAAATTCGTGGCCGCCATAACCACATGGACTAGGTCTAGGTCTAGTTGTCTTACCATTTCTTGTGAAAGACTTCTCTGCTCGACAAATGCAAATATAATATTCCTTTGGGTCTGTGAATCCCTCTTCTTTCAAAAGCGACTGTACTTCTGACCAAGATTTTGGCCATAGAGAAGCCAAAATATCCTCATCAATTTCTGGATCAAGGTTGGTAAATAACATTGTCCTCCCATAACTCAAAATATCCTCGAATGTTTTTATTGAACACCCACTATTATCCACAATAGTCATAGCTTGCAGAACAGCCTTTACAACAAGTCTTTTGTAAGGGTTGCCTTGATTGAAGTCATCTTCCATGTCATTTCTATTTTCATTGTCATGATTCATACATACATCTTGGACAACATTTATTTCGCAATCGATATTTTCTGAAGTTTCCATCGTGACATCAGATGTTTCATGTTCTTCAAACGTATTTTGTCCAAAAGCTTCGTCCTCTTTCGAGTTGTGAAATGAAGATGATATACGAGCTTCGTTCCAGTGCCGTAGTTCTGTTTTCCTTGTAACAGCTCTTCCTTTACAGCGATAGCACCTACAATGAACATGTCTATAAGATAATTCAGTACAGCTGCATGTGGATACTTCTTTTCTTGACCACATTTCGACGTTGAATCCACCATATATTCCTCTTGTAGCTCTTTGCACGCATCCGCCATCTTTGTTTACCACAGGAAGCCCAAATTCAGCACTTGTTAGCCAATAGTGAGAAAGCTTATACCAACAACTAAAACGGCGGGAAAAAACTACCAATCAATGCCGCTGTTAGAAAAATTGAAGGAAAGGCGGGCAAAATTGACCAATGAGATAGCAAATAGACTCATGAACAGCGTAGCTTGCCCGGCCTTGCTGTATTTTCACTGCAAATATTCCAAGATGGATGACTCGATTGTACAAGAAGGGCAGAGTGGTACGAGTCAGGTGAACGAAAACGCTCAAATTCTTACGGACAAGAACGATTTGGAATCGAAAATTAAAGATCTATTCGGCGAGGAAGTTTTAAATGCTTTCAAACGTGAGTATGCATGCACTGCTTTCACAAAAATACTGAACTAAATTTGAAACCCCACTCAACAGAGCAACTTTTTCTTTCTTGAACTAGGTGAACAAGTTGTCAATGAGATGGCTATTTCAGACCTCTTGGAAAGGAAAGCGGATGCCACAATCTTTCAAAGACTTTCCTTGTGTTACGGTAAAGCGGTCATTTTCAAGAAGGAGTTTAGTTTTCTCAAAAGACAAAAGGCATCTTTTGGCTCCAAAACGTCCCCTTCTCCTCCGCCAAAACCGACTATGGCCGACTTACAACAGCTGAATCCAGAAATGAAGCACTTATATCTTACAAAGTAAGCTATTTAACTTATTTTGTGTTACAAATATTTTGTTTGTTTGTCAGCAAATATTCAACTACAATGGATTAATCAGATGACATGGTCATCTTGTCTTGAGGACCTCGAGGTATTAAAAATGGCTGCCTTGTTATGTGAGCGAATCCATTTCCATCGAGGTTGTTTCAGCTACTAATGCATTTGAATCATTCATAATATATTCTAAGGTTGCCAATTTATGTTTTAACAAAGATATTTGAGTAAGTTTTCTTTTGGTAAACTTGTTTTATTAAAATGTAAGATCAGAACATTTGGATTCTTAGAATAGGTTAAAAACACTCCCCCTGTTTTGGTGGTCCTTTTTATTGTTCTCGGAAACTAAACAAACTTTGTATTTCACAAAATCCAATACAAATAAAAACTATTAAATTACAAAACTCAATGCTGATCATGCAAGTACATCGAACTGCAGTAGCCCATGCCATGTGCAAGAGTTTCAGCCACAGAAAGCCCAAATATAAAAAGCAAACGATGTTTATGGGCACAGGGCACCCAATATATTATTATCAACAAAAATGGTACCCACATTGATTGCATTTTATTTTATTTAGACGTAAAAAAATAGGGGTATTAGCAGCAAACAAATGGACTGAATTTCCAAAGTTTAACTCGCCTGAGGCCAAAGCTGAACTAGATGCATTTGCCGAAAACATAGAGAAAGAATGTGGCATAAAAGAGATCAATTTTGGAAAGGAAGGAATAAAGAAGCACATACAGAGTTTTTGCAATGAACAACGTAGATACAACAAAAAACGAAAACGTCCATCTTATGATGATGATTATAAGGTAATAAAAATATTTCTTTTAATTGCATTGTTTGTTTATTTATGTGCTTTTGCATGTCTGCAGGTTTGTTAATAGTTTTCGTCAACTGAAGTGATCAACTTTTTTGTACACTTGGCATTTCGTTGACTAAATGTAATGTAAATGTACCATCAATTGCAAAGCACACAGACACAAGTAGTCATTTTGTATCTATGAGAGTTGCACTTCAGTTATAGTATTTTTTAACTTTTGTAGATTCCAAGTTCCCAGGCCATAAAAAAAGAGATGCAAAGCAACCATAGCTCATCAGATCTAGAGGTAAATTTTGTTTTAGCATACCTAAGTAAATTTGATACTTTATAGAATCTAGTATTAATGTGTTATCATACTAAATATCTTATATATAAGTATTATCTCATATTTTCATGAAAACTTGCAGTGTGGATACTTTAAATGGGACCACTTTAAGATATTGTGATTGAATGACAATTGTGAATTAAAAAAAAGCATTTTACTAAAACAATGTCGACCAATCAGATCACAAAGAACAAAAACTTAATAAGCTGAAGTTTCCTAAGTTGAAGTGCTTTGTTTCTATTCATAATTTGTCATGCAATCACATTCTCAAAGTGGTCCCAGTTGAAATGTCCACACTGTAATGCATTTTTAACCTTGCAAAATGTATTAAATGCTGATAATGTGTATTTTGACTACAGGAAAGCTCAGTAGATCTAGACAGAGAGGGGGAACAGGATGAACATTTAGAACAGGATGGAAGTAGTGCTGGAGACACAGAGATTTTGAGTGATGATGAGATGGAAGGAAGCCAGTGCCCTATAAGCCCCAAAATTCCAAAACCCAGCACTAGCACTTCAAGCCCAGAAGATGCGAAAGCAGGGGATCAAGTTGAAGCTCTACCATTAAAAATAAAGAGGGCAGTGATTAAATCAGTGTTTGGTAAACAACTCACCAGAGAGGTGTGTGTTGATGTACTTAAAAATAAATTCTTTTTGAAAAGCAATGCCTTAACATCTCTCTCACCTAGTCAGGCAATAGCAGTACTTATTAGAAAACTTGTAAGTCAAAAATACGTAGAATTTAAAACACCACCGTCTCAGATAACATCTATTAATGATGTAAACGTGTTAAAGGAAATTTCACTGATGTGAGGTAGACACTTAATTATACACTTGTCTTTGTTAGGTTCTTTATATCTTCTAAAAGCTTAATTCGTTATTTGCTTCAAAAGATTTAGAAATAGTTTGAGAAATTTAGCTTGTTTGAATTGGATATGCTGAAGTTGTAGCCACTAGTGATGTGAGGCAGGCTTAACAGCTTAAATCTTTATGTGATATTGATCTAATAGGTCTGTGCATGTTGATATTAATTGTTGTGTAACTTCTGAGTATTGACATGGGCAATATTTGATGCTCATGTCATGTCATGTGCAATAATCTTGGGTATTTGTATAGCATTACAATCATCACCCACTTGCACATCAAATTAATATTGTATTTAAGTTAACCAAAACATGGCACTTCTGCTGTTAATGTTTATCACGAATTTATGTTACAGTAAATAAAACGTTTTGAAAGTATTGTTGTTGTTTGCAATCACTTTTTAAGTCCAAAATATTATATCCAAATACAAGTATTGTTATAATATATTCAAATTATTAATTTGTAATAATATAATAGAGTGCAAACAATACATGTATAACTGTGAAACTTTAGTAATACTAAATTGTACTAAATAGTGTTATCCCTATTGTTTTCTATTGTTTAATTAGCACTATTTTGTACTATTTAGTAATTTGTATTTCACGTTTTCACTGTTTGCACTCTAACAATCCTTGTATTGGGTTATTGTGAATTCAGATTTCCCACGTTGGGATATTAATTGAGTTGGGTTGGGTTATTATTGGGACATTAAATTCCCCCCAAGTTGGGTTATTATTGGGACATTAAATTCCCCAAGTTGTGTAATTATTGGGACATGAAATTCCCCAAGTTGGGTTATTATTGGGACATCAAATTCCCAAGTTGGGTAATTATTGGGACATCAAATTCCCAAGTTGGGTTATTATTGGGACATTAAATTCCCCAAGTTGGGTTATTATTGGGACATCAAATTCCCAAGTTGGGTAATTATTGGGACATCAAATTCCCAAGTTGGGTTATTATTGAGACATTAAATTCCCCAAGTTGGGTTATTGGGACATCAAATTCCCAAGTTGGGTTATTATTGGGACATTAAATTCCCCAAGTTGGGTTATTATTGGGACATTAAATTCCCCAAGTTGGGTTATTATTGGGGCATCAAATTCCCAAGTTGGGTTATTATTGGGGCATCAAATTCCCAAGTTGGGTTATTATTGGGACATTAAATTCCCCAAGTTGGGTTATTATTGGGGTTTTGTTGTCCCAACATTGGTTTTGGTATCACTTTCCCATTTTGGGGATTTTTGCTGAAATTCCCAACTTTTCCCCCAAAAAAATCCCTTTTTTTCCCATTTTGGGAAATCATATTTTTTTCCTGTGCCGGTTAACAAGTAAATGTAGAGTTTGTGCTTGCATTTACTTAGCAGTTTTGCTACATACCTTTTCATCATGCGACGATTTTCCACCTTAAAGAAAAGCAAGGGCAATAGGTTAAGGTTACGGGGTGCCTTCAGCCCGCGAGACGCTGAAAAACCCAAAGTGTCGAGGAAAAATGTTGATACACGCGTGAGACTAAATCAAAATGCTCATGTTATATGTCATTGTAAAGCTTAATAAATGGCAAATATAATAATCCTTTTTGTTTCTAGGTTTGATGAAATGTTTTATTTTTTAACGGGTTTTAATCACGCGACAATCACATCCCTTTAAAATCCCAATGTGTCTAAACTATCCGGCAGATCTCTACGTTTTATGGCTAATGTCAATCACCATATACACACCTACCAAACTGTGTTCGGCTTTTGAGATATATTTCTTTGTTCCTATGCAAATTTGAGTAAAAAGTCAGAGGACTAAATAATTTCCAGGTAACATGACACCCGAGGACATAAAGTACACCTACACCTACTTTTGAGTTATCTGTCAACGAGTGATCATATCTTCAGCTCTAGATAAACAGACCGACCAATAAGAGGCGAAAACCGAGTCATTACGGGGAGTTTCGAATTTCGCTATGAGAAAAACAAGTGACAAGCAAGAATTCCTGCACACATGGATAAGACAAGGAAAAGCCGTGCTAAGGCGAAACCAGGAAAGCGCGGCTGAGACCGGTAGCAAATAGGGCAGGTTTTTCGTGATTTTGTGACATGTATAGACAAATCGGTAACTAACGATTTCGTCTTAATGTTTTGATTTTGAAACGATGAGGCATTCTTCGCTTATAACCTTGAAGCGGGTTGTAGGGACAAACTAATACAAGAGAAGCCAACTAGTCTTCACCCTCGTTTTACGGTTGAGACGACCCCTTGCAGACTTTCCTCTTTTCCGTTTATCTATCGGTTATATATTTCGGAACCTTAATAGGTCTCTCCGCAAGACGAAGGAACTGAATTTGAAATTTTTGAAGTCACTATTTTCGGTTAAGAACAGTATGCTAATTAACCATGACCGAAGGTCCCGGATGTAGGGAACACAGGGTTCCAGTAATTGATAATCTTCAAGCAAAATTCGTTTTTTTTTTATATCGAGAAGATAATAAAAATCCAATATTTTTCTTTGCTATAATAACGGTAATGTAGTAGGGAATTTATAGATGCATAAATATTTTTTTCGATAGAATTTTCACTTCAAGGCACCCCGTAACCTTGATGTTCTCGTTAACAAACGTTCTCGAACAATATCGAGCATTTTATTGGCTTTCTTTGTTGGGATCGCATCATCAGAAGGCCAGGATCCAGAAGCAGTGATCAGCTATTTCTAGTTATAACAGGTATGGCCGACGCAGTATCCAAGCAGAAATACTTTAACACCTCGAACGCAGCGTTATAAAAATGTGTTAAAAACAAAAACAAACAAAAATTGTTTTACCCGTAGGTTTTAGGTACCTGCATTCATGAGGTCCTGTAAGCGCGTCTGTTCCTCTCTCAGCGACGGGAGTTTGACTTCTTTGTAGAACTTAAGGAACGAAACCATCTCTCTCTTAAGAAGGACCACCTCCTTTCCAGAGCGTTCAGCTTCCATCACTTTATTGTCAAGACGTCGCTTTGTGCGTAGTGAAACTGGTATTCTATATTGGTATTCTAAAGAAACTAAAGAAAACCAATATAGTGACTTCCTTTTATCTTCCAGCCTTCAATGACTACCAGCTATCAACGCACGCGCTCTTTTTCATTCAAAATGTCCAAGCAATGCAACAACAACACTGTACTGACAAATTTCCCACCTATAACCAACAAGCAATGCGCACTGTGCATTGAAGCTGAAACCGTCCGTTGGATGAAAATATCATGTTCGTAATTCACTACTCAAGTGCTCAATTTTATTTCCAAATAATATTCCCAAACGTAACTAACCCGAAGGTGCTTGGCGGGGAGGTGAATATATATTTCCGACTAATTACCATGAGGCGGTTAAGGTACGGTTAGAACATTGGAATGGGTGAATTGACAACCGGTTATCACTGACACCATTTTTATACCACAACGCGCGCGTGTCTGGAATTTTCTCAGCCGTGGGGAAATAGGGGGGAATGACGTCAAACAACGTGCGCACGCCCAATAATTTCGAAAACGTTGAGATTTTTGCCATGTGCGCGCTGTTTGAGTTTTCATTTTTGCGTTCCTGATGTCGCTGCTCCTCGTGAGTCAACAACATTTTGACCACTTTATTACGTCATTCTGTAGTATATAGAGGACATGCCACGGAAAATCACGACCGAATCGCATATAAATAACTATTAATTGATGAGTTTAAGATGGAGTAAAATAAAGGCTTTTGGGCTGGTTGAAAAGACAACTGTCGTTGTTTTAGTTTATTGTGGTCATGATAGTGACCCTACATATGATTAGTATCAGCAATGTCATAACGATGCTGGATGGGTTGATGGCATAACGCCGGTCAACCGCTGTTTTTAGGGTCTGTTTCCAAGACGTCACTTTTCGTACGCATTTTTTTCCGTTGCTTCGAAGTATCTAGGGAATTAAATTTAAGAAAGTTTTTTACAAATAACGTAGTTACATGGAATAAACAAAAACGTAATTGTCCGCAAGACTTGAAAAAATTGTTATCAATGGTCAAAATACGCAACAGTGTTCGACGAAAAGATAAAATTTGACAAACGTTATATAGAGTTGCAAACAAATAATTTAACAAGGTCCAAAGTCGCCACGGCTCATGTTAACTGACGCAAACTTTTCTATAGTGTTTTATCTTTTCGCAGATAAACGAAGGATAACTTACAAATAAAGTACCTTTAACCTTTAACCTTTAAATACAATAATTGCCACTAGCGAGCTAATCCGGCAATGAGGGGCAGCGTACCAACTACCCATGCACATACTACGGTTGATTATAAATAAATAATAAATAAAACAAAGAAACAATAAATGAATGAATAAATAAATAAATAAACGTAACAATTCGATAAGATGATGAGATAACAATACACATGTTCATGGGTAGTATGGCAACTAAATCATTGCCGGGCCAGCTCGCTAGTGACGGCTATCTTAAATTCATCGACAGAGCTGAGGTCTAGCATTTGTTGGGGCAGAGAGTTCCAAACGGGGATAGTTCTTGAAAAGAAGGAGTATTTGAATTGGTTTATACTGGGAGGCGGGAGTGTAAGTTGGCATGTGTTCCTGACGCTTGACCTGGTTGCGTAGGAACCAGGTTTGCGAATTACATCACTCGGGAAATCGATTTTTACTAGCCCGTGGTGGATCTTATAAAACATGACAGAGTCGAATACTGTTCGCCTAAGTTCTAGCTGGTGCCATCCTAGGTGTGTCAGCATATTCGTGACGCTGCTATGCCTTCCGTAGTCGTTGCACACAAATCTGGCAGCGCGGCGTTGTACAGATTCAACTTTTTGAATGTCCTTCTTAGTGTGGGGGCTCCATGCTTCCGTCCCGTACTCCACCAGTGGCCGTACCAGCGCCTTGTAGGCTTGCTCTTTAACCGCAGCTGGGCAGGAAGATAAATTTCTTTGTAGGATACCCAGTACTGCGTTAGCCTTCTTCTTGACTTCCTCCGTGTGCTTTGACCAATTGAGAGATGTAGAAATGTGGACTCCAAGGTATTTTTGAACGCTAACCCCCTCCAGTGTGGTTCCACACAAATGGTATGGGAACTGGGACTTGTCGCGTTTTAAAGTGATGGTCATGACGTAACATTTTTTGGGCGCAAAGTAAGTAACGTAAAGTAACAGAGCTCACATCGTTAAAAGGGGTATATACTAAAGGTATAAAATCAGGGTTGAATTATTTTACCTATCATTGAGCTTGCCCATATTGTAAAAGGCCTTAGCTATGGAGAAGTGCATTTGCTCCATTTGCTTTCTCAAATATAGAACATGCCCGTTCCTGCTGAAAGGGTCACTACTCCAGAACAGTCCTTCGCCTTTTTGACATACATTTCTTTTGACACGCTCAGCAATGCCTTTTCGTAGTCAATTTTTGGCTTCTTCCCCATTATCTGAACGATGTTCCCCCTTTCAGCGTCTGTTATTTTTGATTTTCTCGATTGTAACGAACACTGCTCCACTGTTAAAGTAAATAAATAAAACAGCTAATATAAGAAAGCTTTGCACAGTATTAAGCATTCTAATGAAATAGAATTAAAAAAATGCATTTTCGTGCAATATGCACGGTTTGATCTACTAGTACTATAAATTACCTTAAGCAACTCTCAGAATTTCCTCTTTCCACTCCTTTGCACAATCGCGGCCGAAATTTATCTCTATGAATTCCTTGTCAATCCCTGCATTTAAAGTGGTCAACTGCTTTTCAACCTAAAACAACCAATGAGCAACAGTTCACATAATTCCGATTTAGTCCCTTTCCTTTCACTTCCACGCTAGCTGTTTATAACTTAACCGCTTATATTTGCGGGCCAGATAAGATGGCATGCCAACTATTTTTCTTCTGTTCCACTCCACAGCATGCTCTGTCAGTAATTCTTCTCGTCCTGATAAAAAAAGTCCAACAATGATTACATTGTTTTTCTTTCAAAATGTTTGTTCCTTTTTAGAAAGATTTCCTGTACGTAAAATTGAGCTTTTGTCAACCGGCAAACATAACAACATACTATGTGAGAAAACGTGTAAAGGTTAGCGTATAAAGATCACACTCAAACCTTCTGGAAGCATATGCTTGGTAGTGGAGCCAAGTCTTGAAAAGTGGCTATTCACTTATTCTTGTTCTAAAAATTTGGATGAACAAACCAGAGCCCCCAAAAGAATTATTGATCAGTATTAGTGAGCATGTCCTGCTTTCTGTGTTTGCCCTGTAAAAATGGTATTTTTTATGGCTGCTGGTGATCAAGTTCTTGATTCCTGCATTTTGTTTGCAAGTCCATCAACTGTGAAAATGGAACAGAACATGCCGAAGAGAAACTGTAATAAAACATACCTGACAATAGAGCCAAGGCCAATACAGGCAACACAGGCAAGGCCGATACAACAACATCGTACCATAAAAACTTGACCCCCTTAGGTATAAAATGATTTATCTGCAGGTAATGGGCATATCCATAAATCTCGCCATACATCATATTAATGGCATTCTGCGCAAGCCCGTGCCTGCATGCTGCGATTTCTGGTTCGGAAAGATTTTTCTTCTTTTACAAGTTGTTGCCTGCAGCTCTCCGGTTAAACTCGTCACACTTGCTACCTCCACCTATATCCTATTCAGTAAAAGATTGACAAAAATAAAAATAGACTCAGTCTAAAAATCAATAACTGAGAATAAGATGCATCCTCATCATCTAACTACCGATATATCAGTACAAGAATATGATCATGAATTATATTATAATTATATTAATTTCAAGTTCAATGGATAACAAATTGGGGGTTATATTTTGAGTACTACAATTGCCAGACCATTGCCTTCTAGGCATGGGTAAGCAAGATTTCACCGACATTGGATGACTTGCTCAAAGATAAAAAAATTGAATCTTGCTTGGTATAGTTAATGTGAGCTGGTGCTTATATTGTAGGATGGGTGATTTTGAAATGAACATACTCAACCAATGAAGCTCATTGGATGGATGAATGAATGAATGAATGAATGAGTCATTTTTCAGCCTGGCATTCGTACAACTTTGAGCTGATTGCCTTATGGTTCTCTTCTCGCTATCTCACGTTATGAGGCAATGGCACAAAAACATGTGCTGTGCATCATGACTGGCGAAAACATGTTGAGCCTGAATCATCAGAAGCGAAACAAACAATACGAATTCAGAATGCAATATGTTCACCCCTCAAGCCATGGGATAATTTATAAAAGTCTACAAATCATCCCTCAGCTTGCAGGGAAATTATTGTGTACTACATGTAAGTGCTAAGCCAGACAATCAATGTTGAGTAATTTTAATTCTGACCATCCAAACAATGTAATTTGATTCATTTCGTGTAAATTTCTACACCAAAAATACCTTGTGTTTGGCACCGTGATAAATGTTCTTTATGTGTACATCAACCTTTTTATTAGACGCAATAAAGGCTTCTCCATAGTAGCATTCTTTCTCTCGGCTATGAAATAAAAACAGGAGATCAATTCAGCATTCAGGTACACAAAACTGCTGTACAATTGTGTAAAGACGCCTTGCCTAACAAGATTTTTTCAGGCTTCCAATGATGTTTTAAACATGGCACGGTAAATTATATTTTATCAGGGTGTTTTTTTTCCGGTACACTTCCCTTCCCTTCCAACAGACTTGAACATGAGAATGAACTACACACTTTAGTACAAGCCAACGAAGCTAACGGTAGTTACCCACCACAACCCTCCCAAGATCAGACTGCTACCACAGATAACCCAACACAGACCCAAGAGCAGACTGCTACCACAGGTAACCCAAAACCTACACCAAGTAATAATGACCTAAGGTTTAGAATCCGAGTAGAGGGTGAACGCGCACTCGAAGTGCAAGTCATTGACCTTTTCAACATTCAATGGGAAGAATAAGAACACTACTAGAGATACTTTATAAATAACGTACTCTTTATGGATCTTTGTATTAATGTTCTTTCATTAATAAACATGGTTTTCGTGGGCCTGGAATCCACCCACGGTGGACAGACTGAAGACACTGAGTGTAGCAAGTTCCTAAGCTATGACTACTCTAACTAACAAACTACGCAAAAAGTATATGCCATTTATTTCAGCCATATAATCATTCTATGATTCTCGCTTTCTCGTTTGCCAAGTTGTTATGTTTGATGCTATAATCTTTAGCTATATGTTGATATTTGCTTAGTTATCGCATAATGCTTTGATTATCTCTTAAGTGATTCGCTTTTGTCAACGCATGTATTGATTATTTAGCCCTAAGACTATTTATGTTTTTTTGATTTCAGTTTACGCGTTTATTAACAATTCACTGTACATCAAGTTACGATACGATGTCACCAATAATTGTTAGTTCGAGAGCTGCGAAAAAAACGACAGCTGATTCAGAACATTGGGTTTTCTATGATTTCGTTCCGATACAAGGTGTTGTCAATCGTCGTTTTAAAGTCCGTTGTCCGTGACACCCAGTAAGACCCGTATTGGCACTAGACATTTGGCCTTGATTGTCATTGCAAGCCTTTACATTGGTAAAGGGGTACACTTCAACCACAGCTGTCTAACATGGTAGGGGAGTCGCCATGTACGACAGCTATCCAATGGATAGGGGTCCCATTTTACAACAGCTCTATCAAATGTGGGAAGAGGTCCTCTTCAATCACAACTGTCTAACATGGCTAGGGAGACTAATAATGACCTAAAAGAAGATCAAATGGTCTTTTGTTCTCGATTAAGAACTCAGATCTAGAATTGGTCAAAAGTGTTAAGATATTTAGAACGGACCATTAGAAAAGTGATGGTGGGTAAAAGACAAAGAATATATATACTTTTGGCAAAACCTTTAAAAAAAAACAATAGAAAATGCAGAAAATATTTTTTTTGGACACCAACAATAAAAATATATTTTTTTTCAATTTGACGTGGGGTTTCATTAAGGCGTCCCCGCTTATCTAATAGGCAGGTTATATAGTTCATGGGGCAATAGCCAAAATTTTTGAATTTAGTCTCATCTCGGGGGACTAAAGGCTATCATACATTTTTGTAAACCTCATTTATTCTACTGCATTATTATTTATCATAGCCGTGCCGAAAACGTAGCTGTCATGGGCAAATCACGTGATAAAGTGACGTCATTTGTGTTGTCATCCTGTCCATTTAAATCACTTGGGATGTTATATTTAGGGCAATTACCTGAAAAATTAAAGTCGGAATCAATAAAAGATCGAGTACGTAGATCAGCTAAATTTGTTAATGAAACAGTTGAGCATATTTCACTGTAAATAAATGGTTGCTATTTCAACGTAACCGCTTGTTAATACTTATTTCGGGACATAATAAAAAGGACATAATAACTTGATCTAACAGATTTTGTTTTTCTTAAGATTGTTGAAATACTGTAATATACTACAACACAATCAACCAGCACCAAGAGCAAACACTTTAGGGAGATTAGAAAATATATTTAAAGATATATAGACTGTGAAATGCGGCATATTATCATGATTCATAACTCCTATTATACATTGCTATACCATCATTGTATTGAAATCTAAATACAATGTGGTTCGTGAAACTCTGGATGCTGCTTAACCAGTTTTAATGGCGCTAGCTTGCCTTTCCAGGCAAAGGCACTTACACTATCACATCCAGTGAATGCATGAAGTCCCAGCCGCACAGCGAAGGACCATGCAGTTGCACCACACTTGTGATATTGATAAACTTGGTTCGCGCCTGTGTTCCGCACTTCATGTAGATTGGAGGTTGGATAAAACTCTTGAACGCCAGGCAAAGTAGAAAGACATCCGTATCATCAGAGGAAATGACAATAGCAGGGGCGCCATTTCTAGCGGCGTGGTGTGCGTGCAGCAGCAGCCCTCTTGTGTTGACCGCAGGTCTTCGCACAACGCCCAGCCATGGATTGGATTTCATAACACTCCTGCCCACTTGTTGCATACAGTTTCTTTCTTCTAAGCTTTGATCTGCAGCGTTCCTTCTTCCACTCATCAACGACAAAGAGTATGAGTTGCTCTTTGTTACCAGAACTTCTCAGAAATCTTCTCGAGAGCGGCACACGGTGCTCAGGTTGGATGTTTCGGTATTCATTGCCAATCTCATCTCCACTCTTCTCTCTCTTTGCATTCTTGATAGATATTCGTCGATAGTCATCGAAAACAACATCAATCTTGAAGCTGTTAGCACCCTCGCGCAAGACCATGGAAATCAACGCATCTGATACTTCTCTGAACGTTTTGTGTTCACCGTTCAACCTTTTGGATAATCGCCATCCCATTGACTATGCTGACCGAGCTTGAAGGAAGATCTTCAACCGGCTCTATATGCTTCTGAAGCTCTTTGGCCAGGGCCAAAGGGAATTGTATTACCTTGCATGGCCGCCGCCATCTTGATTACCCAGAATGCAATGCAAAAGCAGCAAGTCTCTTGCACCTAGTAAATCCTACTAAAAGCCGAATTTTCACAGAGAAAGACTATATTTTCAGTCAGTTCTGATTGTTCTTTCTGAATTTCGTTTTTTTTCATAAATACCATTTTATTCATCATTTCGCCGCTTTTTTATCTAGAACCTCGTTTTCATGCAGAATCGCATTTTTTTATATTTCAATAATAAAAATAACTAATTTAGCTACATTTTTAAATGGCTATCATACATTTTTCAACCCTCTCAGTGTCCTCTTCGAACTGGACTAGTGATTGTTAGTCCCCCGAAATGATACTAAAATTTTGCCTGGCCCATGGACTAATACCAAGAGACCATCATGATGGTTTCATTGTTTTCATCTAGCTGTGTGGCCTGCATCCCGCTAAAAACACCGTCTAGCTGCTGCTCCTTGTTAGTGAACCTGTCATCACTATCACTGTCTTCAGTCTGTCAACAGAAACTGATGTACACTTTGTTATCATTCGTTGTATTTATGAACTCATCCCCATCTGAGGTCTCAGACTGTTGTACGCCATCATCACTCAGACTATCCAAGGAGTCGTCAGTAGACTTTGTGGCTTCTTTCATAGTCTGCATAGGGGTGATATCGATATCTCCGAAAATCATCTTGTCGCATAGCGGCACATACACACTTTTTGTCTGACTCAGTTTAGATGGTCTTTAATCTTTCCTTGATATAGCAGTAATGGCTATCGAAATTCTCTCCCCCCCCCCCCCCCCCCCTCCCTTCCCGGTTGTATTTTTTTAAAAGAAATGTGTGAGGTCGGCGTTTTTGATTGACAGCCCTTTTTGATTGGCACCACACGGAAAAACGTGTTTTCTCTAGAGCAAGCTGGGAAGCAACCCGCTAGCTACAGGGCTGTCCCGAGGACATTTGGCGGAAATGGCGCTTCTCAGTGTATAATGCACATGACTTCATGCATACAGAAGTAAGTGTTCCACCCAAGGTGCATCCCCAATCTACTTGAATTTTTCGTAGAATTTTAATGTTACAGCCCGTAAGAGTTAGTCCGCGTGGTTAGGCGTAAGAGATATTCGTTGTGCGACCTGTGAACACTAACAGTGATAGCGTCACTAGTCTTACAATCAAATGCACGCTATGTCTACTTTAGGGTTAGGTTAAGTACCTTCATTGATTAATATTTATATTTTTGTGTATACGTGGAGCATAAGTGTTGTTTATGAAATGATTTTTTTCAACTCACGAGTACATGAATATGCTCTATGGTGAACGTTGTGTTGGTAAAATCTTGATGACTCAGCTTTTAAAATTGAGGTAGGGTGTTTCTTGCTTTCTTGGTATAAAGCCCTTGGCTCTTTCCTACCCTGTCCACGTTTAGTAGAGTGCACCCTCACACTCACAGATACACAAAATCCTTGTCACGAGGCACTGAGGCCTAGCCGTAGCCGGTTGAGAGAATATTCATGGTAACAATTCTGTGAAATTGTAATAGCTGTTAATGGCCATTGATTTAAAGTGATTGCATGCTTCATTAGGTTGTTTAGCGAGGTAAATGCCGTTACATTTCCGCGTATGGTAGAACTTCTAAAATATTTTTCACACCTGATCTGTCAACGTAAAACAATTCCTTGTGCTATCTTAAGGTTTTGTTAAGAAATCGAAAAACATATTTCATATCCTAAAAAAACATCAAATGCAGACCAGCTTCTAGACTGGAATTATCTGAATATTATCACACGAATAGGCGGGCTGTTTCGGAGGACCGCGCGAGAACAGCTCTTTGCTTGATTTTCGGGAAGGGGGGGTTGTTCATAAAAGTTGATGGGGGTGATCTTACTATCGTTAGGGTATAATATTCTTTTAACATTGGGATAGTTAGACATTAGCATTTAAAGGAATTTTGTATCAATATATCTACTTTTATGAAGAACCCCCCTTCCCGACCGGGCTTTTAATTCATCATGCGCAGTCAAAGCAGTGCAGTCAAAGCAGTGCAGTCGCTATTCTCGCGCGCTTTCATTTTTGTCTAACAAACACAATTCTTCTATTTGCAGTGATTTCTAGAATAGAATTCGATGCTTATTTGAAGTATCTCCTCATTTCCGAAAATATTCTACAAAATTCGATGTTAACCTAGAAGAGCGAATCTCTAAACATAACTTCATTCGGAAGGCAAAACGCTTTGCAGTCCTTGAGGTGGATGGAAAAAAGTACCTTTGCCAGCTGGAAAAGACTAATCTGAAGATCAGACAATATACACAAAAAAAGCTGGTTTTGTGTGAAGAAGAATTCGAGGAAACACTCCATCGGTACCACGATGAAAAAAGTCACCCGGGGTTCTCTAAATATTATGACGATGTCAGTATTACCAATAAGTTATTTCTTTCTTTGGGCTACAAGGAGTCAGTTGAATCCGCATTGTCAGTTTACTTCCGGAGGGCCCAGGGGCGGCTGAAAGAGATGGGCATTTTATATTTTATATCCCAGTGACTACACTGAAATGCGAAAAAAGTCTTCATTGCGCGCTGACGTGCACTGGAATGACGCCACGAGCGCGCGCTGTTATTTTTGCCATTCGCAATTCATAAAAATCCATGCAACAATCCAAAGAAACAAAACTACAAGCTCAAAACTTGCATTTCAACTGATGGATTTTCACCTAGACTGTTTTCTTATTGTTCTGCTGAGAGCTGGAATAGAAATTGAAGCAAAAGTTTTAAATTTCGAAATGTTTTCTGCGCGCTTTGACGTGCACGAGAATGACGCCACGAGCGCGCGCTCTTGTGAAGTTTTTTGTCATTGCTTTTTCTTTCGCGTTTCAGGATAAATTCTAAAAAAAAACATATTGATGATAATTCTATGAAAGAAATAAAGCATTCTTTCTCTGCCTTCATAGAGTTTGAAAACCTTGGATTGAGCAGACGAAAAGTGAGTTTTGACTGCACAAAAATGTTCACAGGGCTCACTTTGGCTGGACGTTATCGACTGATATTTGTCCTGTAAAATTGTGCACGTGACCCTTATTGACCAATGAGCGCGCGTGAAAATTCATCACTGGGATATAATAACCAACAGACATGTAGGCTAGTTATGCCGATCTTTATAAAATCCAAATATAAACAGTAGCCAATAGTAGCCGCAATACCACCCAGCCATAAGGATATATTCTCAAGTCGCATTTAGGCTAAGGGGCCTAACCTATGCACTGAACTAAATAATTATGCATTTTAATTACTGCATTATGTTTTCACGGGGTTAGTAAGCACTATTGACGTGAAAAGCTTTACCTGTAATTTAAGTCCTTTTCTCCTTCACACTTGCAGGCTCCTTCGAAATCCCCTGTAATCCACCATTCACGTCGCCTACATTTCAAACTATTGCAGGGTCTTTTTTTGTGGCATCCACAAGGAGCTTTGCGATCTGGCCTAGGTGCATCTTTAGCCTTTGACTGCAAATAGGCGGCTGTTCTCGTTCTTATTGTATTTGTCACCTAATAGTAAATGGGATATTATACTCAGTGTACAAAAAATCGGACCATGGATCTTTCGCCCGTTGACAAATCCAAGTCGCAGTCAGGATGATCTATAGACAGATACAATTTATACCAGTTATCTTCAAAGCTGCAACTTTTTTGTGGTTTATATCGAACACGTCGAAACTGCAAACTTTCCTGTTAGGGTGGAGTTGCTTTTCTGCTTGTCATCTCCATGAACGTAAAATGTATAAGCTAAGAAAACTAGAAAAAGATAGACGGCAAACAACGTTAAAAAGCATGTTTTAATGATTGCATATGGTTGACACGTAACAATCCAAAGAACAAAAACTACAAGCTCAAAACTTGCATTTCAACTGATGGATTTTCACCTAGACTGTTTTCTTATTGTTCTGCTGAGAGCTGGAATAGAAATTGAAGCAAAAGTTTTAAATTTCGAAATGTCTTCTGCGCGCGCTGACGTGCACGAGAATGACGCCACGAGAGGGCGCTGTTGTGAAGTTTTTTTGTCATTGCTTTTTCTTTCGCGTTTTAGGATAAATTCTAAAAAAAACCATATTGATGATAATTCTATGAAATAAATAAAGCATTCTTTCTCTGCCTTCATAGAGTTTGAAAACCTTGGATTGAGCAGACGAAAAGTGAGTTTTGACTGCACAAAAATGTTCACAGGGCTCACTTTGGCTGGACGTTATCGACTGAAATTTGTCCTGTAAAATTGTGCACGTGACCCTTATTGACCAATGAGCGCAGGCTAGTTATGCCGATCTTTATAAAAGTCCAAATATAAACAGTAGTCAATAGAAGCCGCAATACCACCCAGCCATAAGGATATATTCTCAAGTCGCATTTAGGCTAAGGGGCCTGACCTATGCACTGAACTAAATAATTATGCATTTCAATTACTGCATTATGTTTTTACGGTTTTAGTAAGCACTATTGACGTGAAAAGCTTTACCTGTAATTTGAGTCCTTTTCTCCTTCACACTTGCAGGCTCCTTCGAAATCCCCTGTAATCCACCATTTCCGTCGCCTACATTTCAAACTATTGCAGGGTCTTTTTTTGTGGCATCCACAAGGAACTTTGCGATCTGGCCTAGGTGCATCTTTAGCCTTTGACTGCAAATAGGCGGCTGTTCTCGTTGTTATTGTATTTGTCACCTAATAGTAAAAGGGATATTATACACAGTGTACAAAAAATCGGAACATGGTTCTTCCGCCCGCTGACAAATCAAAGTCGCAGTCAGGATGATCTATAGACGGATACAATTTATACCAGTTATCTTCAAAGCTGCAACTTTTTTGTGGTTTATATCGCACACGTCGAAACTGCAAACTTTCCTGTTAGGTTGGAGTTGCTTTTCTGCTTGTCATCTCCATAAACGTAAGATGTATAAGCTAAGAAAACTAGAAAAAGATAGACGGCAAACAACGTTAAAAAGCATGTTTTAATGATTGCATATGGTTGACACGTAACAATCCAAAGAACAAAAACTACAAGCTCAAAACTTTCATTTCAACTGATGGATTTTCACCTAGACTGTTTTCTTATTGTTCTGCTGAGAGCTGGAATAGAAATTGAAGCAAAAGTTTTAAATTTCGAAATGTCTTCTGCGCGCGCTGACGTGCACGAGAATGACGCCACGAGCGCGCGCTGTTGTAAAGTTTTTTGTCATTGCTTTTTCTTTCGCGTTTTAGGATAAATTCTAAAAAAAACATATTGATGATAATTCTATGAAAGAAATAAAGCATTCTTTCTCTGCCTTCATAGAGTTTGAAAACCTTGGATTGAGCAGACGAAAAGTAAGTTTTGACTGCACAAAAATGTTCACAGGGCTCACTTTGGCTGGACGCTATCGACTGATATTTGTCCTGTTAAATTGTGCACGTGACCCTTATTGACCAATGAGCGCGCGTGAAAATTCATCACTGGGATATAATAACCAACAGACATGTAGGCTAGTTATGCCGATCTTTATAAAAGTCCAAATATAAACAGTAGTCAATAGAAGCCGCAATACCACCCAGCCATAAGGATATATTCTCAAGTCGCATTTAGGCTAAGGGGCCTGACCTATGCACTGAACTAAATAATTATGCATTTCAATTACTGCATTATGTTTTTACGGGTTTAGTAAGCACTATTGACGTGAAAAGCTTTACCTGTAATTTGAGTCCTTTTCTCCTTCACACTTGCAGGGTCCTTCGAAATCCCCTGTAATCCACCATTCTCGTCGCCTACATTTCAAACTATTGCAGGGTCTATTTTTGTGGCATCCACAAGGAGCTTTGCGATCTGGTCTAGGTGCATCTTTAGCCTTTGACTGCAAATAGGCGGCTGTTCTCGTAGTTATTGTATTTGTCACCTAAAAGTAAAAGGGAAATTATACACAGTGTACTAATGATTGCATATGGTTGACACGTAAGTGATGTTGCCATGTTCGCTAAATGGCAAGCTAAGGTTATGTTAGTTCTTCATCAGTTACTTTAAGATGTAAGGAAATATCCCCCCCCTGCAATTATGTTGAAAGCCATACATTTCAGTTCGCAGACCAACAGTTTTTCCGTTTAGATATAACTGTGTTTTTTTTAAATCACCTTTTTCGAATGAGGCCGGGTGAAAGTCCTTTGTTGTCACGGAGATATGCGAAGGCAAAGCATCGACGATGACGGTAAAGCATTCATAACAGAAAATGTCCCCGCAGCTACACCTCCAATGCTGCCACATCATGACCCCACGCCTACAGAGACTACACTTAGGATGGTCATCGCTAATTCTACAGTCTACAAAAAAGAGCAAACATTGCACTCAATGATAATGATAACAGCACTTATTTTGTTCAATAATTTGTGAAATCTTCAGCTCTGTGGATGGGCGTCGCTTGTACTCACATTTGGATAGTAGATCTAGCCTGCTATCTGGTCGTTCTTTCATCAACAAAGCAATAGCAACTCTAGCAGGTAGAGTGCTGTTGGTTTTGATGTCGTCCATGCGAACCAGTCGAGGTGTCTGATTTGGAATAGCCTTCAGCGCGTCCTCAGCACTTCTTGAAAGATCTTTCATTCCTTCAAAACATAGATCTCGTGTGTTTCTGCTTGCTGCTTTAGATACGGCAAATATTGTCGCGAGAAGGCGTTCTTTCTGCTTCTCCTCTGAGTGGAGTGTTCGGCATTGACGAACTGCATCCCTCGCCCATTCTTATATGTCTTCGCATGCTTTTTCCGGGGCGTAGGGACAACCGTTGTTTATTACAGCGTTCTTGCCTACGCTGGCATCAGGTACTGTGAATTTAAACACTCAAATGGATTAAAAAACTTGAAATCTTAATTAAAACAAAAGGACGGTATTTTTTTCAACACGCGACCTCTGTTTTAATAACAATTTTAAGAGTACTATACATCATAGCATTTTTTTATGAGAATCCACCTACCACTCAAATAAAACAATAAATTAAAGTCTTCTACAAAGCGTGCCGACAAATCTGCCGCAAGAAGGCGTCCTTTGGAATGCGTCTGCTTCCAATCTGTTATGCCAGACGAGCGGACGGCATCAACGTGTTCAGGGGCGCCCCGAACTCCCGGGTTGTAGTGGTCGGCTTTTGAATACAAATAGAAATGAGCCTTACATTTTCAGACAAGCTGCCTGCCTGCCTGCCTGCCTGCCTGCAGGCAGGGCAACAGTGATGTTTCCATTGCCTGATACTCCAGTTACCTCCAGTTCTCGCAGACGTACGATCATTAATTGGGATTTCAACGATTCCAACGTCACCTACTTCTGGTGGAGGTCTTTGTTTGTCCTGGGATAAAGAAAAGCACACAATAAATTTTTAGTTAGCATCTTCTAGAATAAATTCATGTGGTTGGAAAAGGACCCATTCTAACATCAAACTAGTGTAAGTGTGTTATCAGATTTTCCCGGGAACAAGTCGTGAAGAATATGGCGTGATGACACATACACCTACAGATTTCAACTCGCGCTTTTGGAAATTGGCGGCAATGCATCAGAGAATATTACAAACAAAAAGCGTAATACGGCTTGAGTAACGTTTTATAAGCACCAGACTATAAAACTTGCTTAATAGATATCATCCACCAGGCGGGATTCCCATAGACATTACAAGCGAAGTAACTGTGATCTTGCACGTTGCTGAAAACGAGTTGGCAACGATGCCGAGCGATTTCTTTTAATCGCTGTTCTCGCAATTAGCGTTGTACGTGTTCCCGAGGTATTCATTTAAAACAATAATTCCAGTCGCCTGTTTCCAGATACAGCAAACTCGTTTACTATGTCATTGGCATCAAGGGAAATGGAGTGCTTGTGGACGTGCATTAGGGCCAATCCGCTGAGACGATCCTCTGTCATCGTCGATCTGAGATAGGACTTCAGTCGTCGCATGGCACTGAACGACCTCTCTGGTGTTGGGGTCGTTATTGGCAGAGTTAGGATGACTGTGAATGCTCGTGACAGGTTAGGATACTCGTGTCGTCGGCAATGAGTGAGAGTTTCAACAACAGTTGTTGGAGGCTCATCCACTCTCTCCCATCGCGCTTTCCATCGCAAGCATTCCGTCTCTTGCATTCCCCGAACATCCTCCGGTATGTCAGACTCGTATGCTTCTAGCAATTCAGATGCGGGCATTGCTTCCGGTGACCAGTCTCTAACATTACAGGGGAGCAATTTGCTTATCTTGAACAGAGGGCTGGGCTTAAGAATACGAGCTTGTATTTCTGCCACGATATGATCCAGAAATGGGAAGTATAGTGCTCTCTTATAATATTCCTTGGCAGAATCGGATGGCACATTATTTCGGTGGTTCTGTCGGCTTCCACCTACCCTAGGTCTTGAGATGGTGCTATCATGAGCAGTCGCAATGGAAGTCGCCTTTTGAAACAATTTGTCCCACGAAGCGTCATTTCGTTCATTCTGTAGTGCATCAACTACTACTTTGGCTTGTTGGTGTGCTTGTAGATATAGATAGCTGTTCCAGGGTCGCGCTGTCGGTTGCCTTATCGGCCAAGATGGCACAGTGTACTAATGATTGCATATGGTTGACACGTAAGTGATGTTGCCATGTTCGCTAAATGGCAAGCTAAGGTTATGTTAGTTCTTCATCAGTTACTTTAAGATGTAAGGAAATACCCCCCCCCCCCCTGCAATTATGTTGAAAGCCATACATTTCAGTTCGCAGACCAACAGTTTTTCCGTTTAGATATAACTGGTTTTTTAAATCACCTTTTTCGAATGAGGCCGGGTGAAAGTCCTTTGTTGTCACGGAGATATGCGAAGGCAAAGCATCGACGATGACGGTAAAGCATTCATAACAGAAAATGTCCCCGCAGCTACACCTCCAATGCTGCCACATCATGACCCCACGCCTACAGAGACTACACTTAGGATGGTCATCGCTAATTCTACAGTCTACAAAAAAGAGCAAACATTGCACTCAATGATAATGATAACAGCACTTATTTTGTTCAATAATTTGTGAAATCTTCAGCTCTGTGGATGGGCGTCGCTTGTACTCACATTTGGATAGTAGATCTAGCCTGCTATCTGGTCGTTCTTTCATCAACAAAGCAATAGCAACTCTAGCAGGTAGAGTGCTGTTGGTTTTGATGTCGTCCATGCGAACCAGTCGAGGTGTCTGATTTGGAATAGCCTTCAGCGCGTCCTCAGCACCTCTTGAAAGATCTTTCATTCCTTCAAAACATAGATCTCGTGTGTTTCTGCTTGCTGCTTTAGATACGGCAAATATTGTCGCGAGAAGGAGTTCTTTCTGCTTCTCCTCTGAGTGGAGTGTTCGGCATTGACGAACTGCATCCCTCGCCCATTCTTATATGTCTTCGCATGCTTTTTCCGGGGCGTAGGGACAACCGTTGTTCTTGCCTACGCTGGCATCAGGTACTTTGAATTTAAACACTCAAATGGATTAAAAAACTTGTAATCTTAATTAAAACAAAAGGACGGAATTTTTTTCAACACGCGACCTCTGTTGGAATAATAATTTTAAGAGTACTATACATCATAGCTTTTTTTTTATGAGAATCCACCTACCACTCAAATAAAACAATAAATTAAAGTCTTCTACAAAGCGTGCCGACAAATCTGCCGCAAGAAGGCGTCCTTTGGAATGCGTCTGCTTCCAATCTGTTATGCCAGACGAGCGGACGGCATCAACGTGTTCAGGGGCGCCCCGAACTCCCGGGTTGTAGTGGTCGGCTTTTGAATACAAATAGAAATGAGCCTTACATTTTCAGACAAGCTGCCTGCCTGCCTGCCTGCCTGCCTGCCTGCCTGCCTGCCTGCCTGCCTGCCTGCCTGCCTGCCTGCCTGCCTGCCTGCCTGCCTGCCTGCCTGCCTGCCTGCCTGCCTGCCTGCCTGCCTGCCTGCCAGCCTGCAGGCAGGGCAACAGTGATGTTTCCATTGCCTGATACTCCAGTTACCTCCAGTTCTCGCAGACGTAGGATCATTAATTGGGATTTCAACGATTCCAACGTCACCTACTTCTGGTGGAGGTCTTTGTTTGTCCTGGGATAAAGAAAAGCACACAATAAATTTTTAGTTAGCATCTTCTAGAATAAATTCATGTGGCTGGAAAAGGACCCATTCTAACATCAAACTAGTGTAAGTGTGTTATCAGATTTTCCCGGGAACAAGTCGTGAAGAATATGGCGTGATGACACATACACCTACAGATTTTAACTCGCGCTTTTGGAAATTGGCGGCAATGCATCAGAGAATATTACAAACAAAAAGCGTAATACGGCTTGAGTAACGTTTTATTAGCACCAGACTATAAAACTTGCTTAATAGATATCATCCACCAGGCGGGATTCCCATAGACATTACAAGCGAAGTAACTGTGATCTTGCACGTTGCTGAAAACGAGCTGGCAACGATGCCGAGCGATTTCTTTTAATCGCTGTTCTCGCAATTAGCGTTGTACGTGTTCCCGAGGTATTCATTTAAAACAATAATTCCAGTCGCCTGTTTCCAGATACAGCAAACTCGTTTACTATGTCATTGGCATCAAGGGAAATGGAGTGCTTGTGGACGTGCATTAGGGCCAATCCGCTGAGACGATCCTCTGTCATCGTCGATCTGAGATAGGACTTCAGTCGTCGCATGGCACTGAACGACCTCTCTGGTGTTGGGGTCGTTATTGGCAGAGTTAGGATGACTGTGAATGCTCGTGACAGGTTAGGATACTCGTGTCGTCGGCAATGAGTGAGAGTTTCAACAACAGTTGTTGGAGGCTCATCCACTCTCTCCCATCGCGCTTTCCATCGCAAGCATTCCGTCTCTTGCATTCCCCGAACATCCTCCGGTATGTCAGACTCGTATGCTTCTAGCAATTCAGATGCGGGCATTGCTTCCGGTGACCAGTCTCTAACATTACAAGGGAGCAATTTGCTTATCTTGAACAGAGGGCTGGGCTTAAGAATACGAGCTTGTATTTCTGCCACGATATGATCCAGAAATGGGAAGTATAGTGCTCTCTTATAATATTCCTTGGCAGAATCGGATGGCACATTATTTCGGTGGTTCTGTCGGCTTCCACCTACCCTAGGTCTTGAGATGGTGCTATCATGAGCAGTCGCAATGGAAGTCGCCTTTTGAAACAATTTGTCCCACGAAGCGTCATTTCGTTCATTCTGTAGTGCATCAACTACTACTTTGGCTTGTTGGTGTGCTTGTAGATATAGATAGCTGTTCCAGGGTCGCGCTGTCGGTTGCCTTATCGGCCAAGATGGCGAAACATTGGGCTTTGTTGATTTCTTTCACCAATGTATTCCGGATGTTCTTGCCACAGAGTTCAATTAACTCGTTCTAAATACGTGGGCTTATATAAGTAGCATTCTTCCGGGCGTTGGCAAGGTGGTCACCTAATGTTCTATCAGACACTGCAATGCGCTCCAATATGATCTTGAAATTACTGTCTTCTTCAGTATGCCCACGCAACGGAATATTCTGCTTCCCACAGAGAATGATAACCTCGATGATCTCCTTTAGTATATGTCTATTTCTCTGGATTTTCTCAACTCTCGCGCTGTTCAGATGGCTTAAAATGTTAACGCCCTCTTTCATTGAACTAATGAAATTGAATCCGTCAGCTTCACAGTCATAGTGTGCAGTTGTCAAGTGGCGAGTTACATAATTGGATAGGTTTTTCCAATCGGAAACCCCTTCACCATTAGAAAAGAGACTGTTTCCTTTTCGAAACATACTACAGAAAGCACAATATACAGCATCTTTGCTAAAAGAATACCTTATCCAACTGTGTTTTTCTAGCATGCTAGATGTCATTTTTCTTTGCCTGCCACTTATCTGCTTGGAGGGAAACTCAAATGCGCGCCAGCTAGCAGATTCTGGGCTTTGGCGGAGTATCTTCATCTTGACATCGTCGGTAGAGTGTCTGAAATCAGTGTTGGCGATATCCACATACTCAGGAAACGGTACTTTTCCAATTATTCTAATAGCAGAGTCCTTGGCACTAGCAACTAAAAATCAAACAAAAAAAGAAGTATTTTAGTTAAGGTCGTGACCGAATCTTTGTAAAAACATGCCAACCAACGTCTCGTCTCATATCGCAAAACTAATATGTCACAGCTACTAAAAATGGATGACATGTTATACAACTCTTCCGCGAAGGGGAGGTGAATAGCATAGGATATCTGCCGAGTAGGATAGAAAATCATGTTATTTACAAATTTCAGCAAAAAAACTTTATCTCCTAGTCAAGATATAAATAGCGCTCGCCGGCTCAAAACAGTGAATAGCATTTGATATTCACTGTTTTGGAAACAGTTCTCAGCCAATCAAATCGCGCAAAATGCATTATCCACTGTTTTGGTGAATACTAAACGATTGTATCCATATGAGACATTCTTCACCTGTAGTAGGGACAGGATGACCCTCTGCTGCTGCTTAAACAGGTGGGTGGCTTACATCGACATCGGGTCCCAAATAGTCATCGCCTTTATCAAGGAAAGATTTAAAAATGAGAAAATAGCGAGGTCCGAGATTTGGCTTCATTGGGGTAAGCGGATTTTTGTTATACTTTTTTATGCTTATACTGATTCTGATTTTAATTATTACTAAAAAAAAAAATACCTGGACACGGCTTATTAGCTGCAACAGACCTCTCGTCAGAACATCCTGCATCATTTTCTCCCCCTTTCAAGCAAACAAAATGTAATTAATATATATAAACAGTGAAATTGATGTACAAATTGTTGGCTTGTCCGGAAAATCCAAACAGGGGGCCGGGGTGGATTATTTTGCCTTTGACAAAATCTTGCCTGGGACAATTGTTTAATATATATCCATGGATATAACTTATTTACCTCGCGCCCGTTTCGAAGGTTCTACTTCGTCTTCTGTCAATTCTTCGGATAGGGATGGTTGTGATCTACAGAAAGAAATTCCTCAGTAACTGCTGTAACTTAGAAACTCCCCAGGACGGGCCCTTTCGGGAGAATTTATGGGAAAGTTTATAGAGATTGAACGACACTTTCTAAAGCGACCGGTAAATTTACGAGGAGTGATTCCATTAGCAATAAAAGATGCTGACGAAATAAGACTTCAGTTTTATAATTAAATTCTTCCCTTTGCCTTTTGAAAAAGAAATTATCAATTCTTCTACTTGTACCAGCCATTTCGAACAGCAGGCTGTTGCACGAAAAAAGTGAAGAATGTCGATCTATCACGCCACACGCCACCAGCAGATTCCCGCCAAAGTGATATCCACAGGGTGTCCGAGCGCTGGGACCGGACTATGACCCCGGTTGCGACACGTGATGATGAAGACGGTTGTACTCTTTTGCCAGGGATTGGAATTAGTTACATCGATCGGAAGTTTATCATTCATTTACACTGGACTACCATGATCAAGAAAATTAAAGCTTTTCTCGTCATCATATATAAAACTACGAAACATAAAATTGAATGCGTAAACATTTATTTTTTCCCTTCGTTATGCAAATAAAACCGTCATTTTTTATTTTTTTATTTTTGCAGTCCAGTGACTGCAGTCCTTTAGGCTGCGTAAATGTTTTGCAGTCCAGTGACTGCAGGCCTATAGGCTGCGTACGCCCCTGGTGGGGCACTGGAGGGCGATTCTTTTGTCTCTGGTCGGTTGAGGTTTTTTTCGGCCCCAGGGGCGCGGAGTGGTCCTATAAGTAGGGGGGGTCGAAATTTGGGGAGAGGGGTGGGTAGTGGTTTCAGGGGGGGAGGGTGGGTGGTGGTTCCTAATCATATTTATAAGAACGCGGGGATTTTAAACTGTTTAACAAATTTGTTGTCGGTTGCATATATACCGCTCGAAACCCGTTGGTTTAAAAACAACGTTCATAATCTAAAGAAACATTCGATTCTCTTCTCGGCCAACTGTTTAATTTTCGTACCATTTCTCATCCTTGGACATTATCCGCCAGCTGCCAGAAGGGGTTTATTTACTAAATATCTCAAATCCTGCTTTACAGGTTTTCGAAACGTTGGTGGAAGCTGCTATGTTAACTGTATCCTAACATTCTTACGCCTCCTACACGAGTCAAAGCAACTTGCATTACAGGAGACTTCAGATGAAGTTGTCATCACAGCCGTGCTAAGGTTGTTTCAAATAGCAAGTAAAGAGAAAATGGTAAGAATTGTGGCGTTACGAAAAACAACCGGTGCTTTGGGTCAACAATATGTTCACTTCCCACTTACGCCTCCCTCCTTTTTTTCTCTCTTTAGAGAATTGGTGACTATGTATCAACTCTATCATAGCTAATGACTGGTCTTTATTGGGACAATGGATGGCGGAGCATAGGCCAGTGGAATGACCCACTTGAATTTATGGAGCTCTTGCTTTCAAAGCTAGCAGAGGAGCTTGTAAGTAGTTAGCTACTGGATACTCGCGGGATCAAATAACGAATGTCACTAATGTACATTTATCATTTCTCAGATATTGCAAGGCGCTGCAAATATCATTGCCACTTCTTTTTTTTCCCGAAGTGCAAAGAGGGTCTGAGAGCAGCCCATATTGTATCCTTCCCTTAGGAGAAGTTGTTACCTTTTGTCATCATACCAAATGCCTTCGAAGTAGTGTTGAATTTTTAATTTCTTCTGGAAGATTTTAATTCCTTAATCCATAACACAACCAACCCCGTTCACCTATATCCGGAATCCAAGTTCCTGGTGTGGAGACTTGAAAGCTCTATTAAGACGAAACATAACTGGCACACTCAATAAGGTATATAGAGAAATATAAACATTTATATCTCACTGGAAATTCCAATTAAAGCACCAAAACACCATTCACAATCCTTAGCCAAAAAGGGGTACTACCGGAGAAGGGTTTCATATTGATATGATTAAAAGCCAAGAAAGCCTATAATGCAAGCATTTTTTAGAGAGAGATCGAGTTGGCAAAGCCTCGTAATTCTGTTTCATGACAATCGGAGAGAGAGCATCCGGGACTATGCCCATGCACTGATGACAACCATGGACCAGCTGGTCTCCACTCATCCTGATGCTGTGCAGCAGCCTGACCATGTACTGAGAGACCACTTTGTGGGAAACCTTAGAGACCCACAGCTGATGCGTGACCTCCGGCGCTACGTGCGGGAGCACCCGACCAGATCGTTCCAGGATCTTCGTAAAGAGGCCCGGCGTAGTACTGAAGAAGAGCGCCCCAGGGGGGCAGCGATGGTGAGGGAGGCCACCACTGATGGGGAGTTCACCAGCTTCCAAGTGACCACCCTAGGCAAAGCTATAACAGCTAGTCGCAGGCCAAAAGCTACTAACGGAGAGCCTCCACCAACAACAGAAGCTTCTGGCTGAACAACAGGCCGCCCTAAATAGTCTGAGCAAGACAGTTGAAGCAAGGCAGACAGCGCGACGGGACTCTCCACGGCGGTGTTTCATCCAGACCATCATCCAGTAACATTTTTGTAGGTACATGGTATATATGAAAATTATCAAACTCATGGCAAATCGAATCACGTACAACTACAGCCTTGTCAAAACAGGCCGGCAGGCGGCCAGAATCGCCGGCTACTCTCATTTCTCGGCCGGGTACTTTTGCTCAAAATTTCAAAAATAAAAGCATGATTCCAGACGCTACTTGCCGTTTCTTTTATTAAACCTCTGTCAGTTTTCTGATAGCTTCCGTAATCTGAAAACTGTCTTTTTTTCTTTTCTCTGATGTATGTGTGACATCGTTGTTTACGAACAAAGTCTGGAAGTTTCCCACAAACTTAAACATCTCCGGACGAAAACGCAGGATTACGCACTTCTTCACTAAACAAAAAGGTAAGTGATACTTTGATTTCGTAATGTCTTGCCTTTATTACATTTTCTTTGTTTCTGAGGGATGATAACTTAGGGACAATCGCAAAATATATACTTACTTAACTATGTGCTCTGGGGTTCGTTTCTCAAAGCGCCCGATAAACTCGGAAACCTGGAAAGTCACCCGGTAAGTCCCCGATAGACTTTACGGGTGTTTCTACAAACCCCCGCTATGTTCAAGCCGGGAAAAAATCCCGGTGACTTACCGGGAATCACTTTCAATGCGAAAAATGATACCTGAAAACGATGTTTCCCCCTAATATTTTCGGCTATATTATAGATCAATTCTTCTTCTTGAATTAGCCAAGTTGAAATATTCAATTTGGTGCTTTTTTGCCGATTAAATCGCTTCATTTTCAAGTCGTGTCGAGTTGTAGTAAGTTTTCATCACAGAGGAAACCATTCCACTGCCCGGTAAGAAGTGGGCCAATCACGGCTAACATCATTTTGTGGGATTCCCTACCAGCCAATCAGGTTTCATCTCTGTCAAATGGTTTGACATTTAGCTGTCACCGTGCGCCCCCAAAAATGTAAACATCTTTTACAAGTTATTGGAATTTTTACAAAATTATACCTCTTCCTTTGTCTTTTTTCGAAAAGTGCCGATGCTACAGGATTGTTTAGGGAGCCAGTTATCTACAGACATCGACAAATCTAGTCTTATTATCGAAATTCAATAATTATTTAGCCAATCTATTCTAAACTTTTGAAAAGTATAATTTGCTTATCGGGAACCCGTAAACAACCGGGGCGCTACACCGCTAGCTTTGAGAAACGCTCCTCCTCGCCCGATAAAGTTTCCCGTAAACTCTCCCGGTAACCTAACGGGCCCGGTAATTACCGGGACTTTTGATAAAACGACCCACGGACATTTCTGATATTCGCCTCGCCTCGTAATCCCGCACATGCTCGCTAGTTGTACTGTTTTTTGGGAGGCTTTTGTACGTTTTGGAACATGCGAACGCCGAACTTTGAGTAAGGTTTCTACGGAGAGGTTCTCCGTTCTACGTTTTTGAGCGGATTTCACGGTAACGAAACCGCGCTATAAAAGGGCCTGTGCCAGGTGATTGTCACCTTCACTTGTTTGAGACTTGTTTCATAGATGTGACAGTGTTGGTGAGACAAAATCACATCAAAGACTCTGATCATGTAGGAGTGAAAGGTTATTAAATGAATTGTTTGCTTCAAGGTTTCTGTATTTCAAGTGGTATAAAGACCAGATAGTAAAGAAAGGACTGAATATTGATTGGTGAATTAAGTGGATGGAGCAGAGGAAGAAATAGTAGATAAAAAGAATTGCAGATCCAAATTCTACTGCAAGAGCAACATCAACATACAAGTTGCAGGCCCTTTGTAAGCATTTCAAACAGTGACTTTTAATGCATTTGGTAAATTGGAAAATCTTTTACCTCAGGATTTAAAGACAAATGGACCATTATTGCTCAATTTTTCCTATGAACTTGATAAAGAATTGATGTTTTATACCTTATTTGTGCATCAATCAGTGGTAAATTTTGGTTATAAAATGTCAATAACTATTGCACAAAAATGCACCAAAAGCCAAGTTTAAAGGTCTAGATTTTAAAATTTCCCCCTGACGCCCCCCCCCCCAAAGGGCCCCCTCCCGTACCCACCCCCGCGAGCCTCTTCAGGGCTGGCCTCCTACTTTTTCAATTTAGCCACCTCCTCTGAATGTTTCTGACAAGGCTGAACTACTACCGCTTTTCTCTTCACACACAGGAGGATGATGGAGTTGTTCTGAAGTTTGTGTCAACTTCAAAGTACATTGTTCTAAGTCTAAATCGTGTCATGGAAGATAAGCGCGTAAGAAAAACTTTGGTGGGGGTGGTGAAGGAGGAAGGGTTGGTACCCATAGATCAGGTCGGGTGGCCTAGAAGGCTGACTTTCAGGTAAAGATACGACGATGATAAAATTCCACGACATCTTAACTCCAAGGAAGCCGCTCTGTTGATGCGAAATCCAACGCCTAAAAAAATTAAAATTCATAAAACCACCTAAATAACTCAGTAGTGCATGGTATCTACATGATTTATTGTCACTTGTTAAATGGTGAAGACATAGTAATGCCTAATGTATGTGTTTAAAACTTAACAACTGTAAAGATGTATTGATTTATGAACAGGGGCGTGAATGCTATCAAAATAGATTGTTAACCAGGTACGTGAACCGAACTAGCCGTCTGTGAGTCAAATCTTGATACCCGCCTTATAGTAGAGTTTTGTTTTACAGCGAACATAATGAAGATGATTCCGACGGTGATGATTTTCAACCGCCTAGAAAAAGGTTATTAAAAAAAGTAAAATAGATTTGGTAATCCATCTATCATCTGATCTAAGCACACCATCTGATCATCTTATCTGTTCACATTGATCAAAACTCCTGTCCCCATTATAAGTGATGTTAACATTTGCATTAAAATTGCCTTAGGACCAAACGTTTCGGGACAGGGAGTTCATTCAGTGATAGTGAGGTATGCCAAGCTTTTTTGTCTATATCTCATGTTATGTTTTTTTTATACGTCTATTTTGAAGCATTTCATTTTTTATATAGGTTAAGCTATATTTTTGTTGTTGCTGATGTTTTGAACATGCAAAACCAAATTGATATCATGATCAACTGAATGTAGATTGTCCCTCTCCACTTACACACACACACCTCCTGGAATTTTATTTCTCTTTGAGGGGAGGAAAGGAATGGTATTGGGTTTGCACAACAAAAATTATTGTTTTCTATAATTCCATTCGTTTTATCCTACTATGGGTCAGTGGTAATCTAACGAGTGACTACTCAACAACCAAGTCAAATGAAAACTCAAGGTAAAGTAGTTTAACACGTAAAGAAAACCTTGAGCGAGTCATCATTATCACAAGCATATAAGTAAACGGAGTATGATAATCTTTTTTATAAAAACCTTTTCTAAAAAAAACTTCCAGCCTCAGATTTCACCAAATTCTAAGATACACTCTTTTTATATAAAAAACCCTTTTCTATATGAACGTCCAGCCTCAGATTTCAACAAATTTTAAGAACATGAATTAGGACATGCCAAGGCGTAAAGCGGCCAAAAGTGCTTTGATAGTCTGATGCGTTTTAAAATCATAATAACGATATAGTTCATGATAATTCATTGAAAAATTGCCAAAATTGCTTTGATAGTCTGATGCGTTTTAAAATCATAATAACGATATAGTTCATGATAATTCATTTGTAATTATATTTATGGTATATAAACTAAAACCTCATTACATTCTTAAGAACATTTTCAGTCTTAAGGCCCAGCCTCAACGGATAATAAGACATTCTTATAAAAAAGGATTGTACTTAAAGGAAAGTCTTTATTTGAGTTCAAAAGCGGAAATACGGTCTACTCAGACAATTGTAAGCAAGACACAGCTAGCTTGTGACATCTTGCAGTAGTAAAGGTCTGGCTTTTTAGCCAAGGCGCCAGATGGACCTGTTGGCTCTTTTTCTGCCTAATAACCCAGGGGCGGATCTAGATTTCCGCTGAGGGGGGGGGGGTTGGCTCAATGACTAAAGGAAAAGGGGTTATTATTTTTTGTTTCATATGGCTTTTTGGCAGCCCAAGGGGGGGGGGGGGTTAAACCCCCTAAACCCTCCCCCTTGATCCGCTACTGTATCCCCAGTTATTTAGAGTTATACATGAAAGTTACATGTTGCAAATTGGGCCTGATGAGCAAACAGTCAGTGTTGCAGGTCCAGCAAGTTGTCAGACGAACACAGGGCCGTAGCAGGGGCTGGGGCACTGGGGGCACATCCCACCCCAATATTGTGACCAGTAGGGGCGTGGCTGTGCCCCCATTGTTTTCTTAATGTTTCTATGTCGTGCCCCCCCCCCCCCCCCCCCAATAGTTAGAGGCCTGCTACGGCTAGGGAACAAGAACACACCAGCTAATGCTGGCAGCTAATACTGCGCGGGGCTTAACATGATCTTTTTGCCTTTTTTAGGTTATCGAGCCCGGCAAATCGCAAGGTAATCCTTCCCCCGAATATAATAATATCCGAAGAATATGATATACCAAAACTGTTTTCTGCCCTGAAGAAGTTGAAATAAAGACGAATATTTGGCCAAGTCGGCTAACAGTTTTTGGTATATCATCCTGACTTAAAACAGGTATTCTTAATTTAGTTGAACGAGGCTTTTTTTGCATCCAGAGAGACTAAATTTTACGATGGCAACCAAAAGCTAGGGGACACCGTAGGTTAATAACGTGGTGAATTGAAAGCATCTGGTGGCAGGGGCGGATCCAGAATTTCAAAATGGGGGGTCGATAACTGGTCCAGTGGTTCTTGGTAGGTCACATAGACCTACCTACTTCATGCTGAATTGGATTTGTCGCGACAGCAAAGTCAAGCAACCAAAGGCACATAGACAGTACCTCCCGTTGCTCAGACATTTATTTTCTTCAACCAACTTTTTCAATTTTTTACTCAAAAGGAGGGTGGATATCCATCCAATCTCCCCCCCCTGCCCCCCTGAATCCGCCCCCCGATATCTATCACTTGTTAACACAACTGTTCTTTTAGGTTAGAAAGCGATGAGGAGGGAAATGAGAATGGTGACGGAGATGATACGGAGGCTGTAGAGCAATACTGTCCAACACTGTCTCACATTGGCCATTTGTCATTTGAGTGGCCATTTGTCAAGCGCTAGTGGCAAATGGCCAAATGGTAATATAATGCAGTAGGATGTGGCTTTCAGGGGGGGGGGGTGGTGCTATAAATCAATAACATTACAGTTTTTCGAGCACTGCAAGTATCTGATAGCACGGAGATCAATACATAACAGTCATTTAGCACTGCAAGTATCTGGGCTAAGGGACAAAGCTATAGCAACAGTAAGAGGGAGGGGTGGTCCACCATACATATAGCAGACAGTCAACACAGCAAGTACCACGTTCAAGGGATAGGGCTTTGTGACAAATGGTGGATATGGTAAAAAGTTAGGGGGTGGGGTGGTCCATCATACATAGCAGACAGTCAACACTGCAAGTACCACGGTCAAGGCATAGGGCTATGTGGCAAATGGTAGAAATGGTGGATGTGATGTTTTCCATTATTTTTGGGGCTTGAAAAACGAGTTCTGACTGAGAAAAAAAAGTCACAGGACAGATATCACTTTGGCTGGACGTTATCGACTGATATCTGTCCTGGAAAATTGTGCACGTGACCCTTATTGACCAATGAGCGCGCGTAAAAATTCATCACTTGGATATAATCCAAAATATGGGGATATTGACCAAATATGGTTCCGCGTTACTATGACAATCTCGTTCAACAAACAGCTGTAGAATAGAAAATCTGTATTTCTGGGACTGAAAAAAGCTACTCGCCCGCCCAGAGCCTCTTCGCTTCGACCGTCACGACATTTTGGCTGTGCGTCACTGGACGAAAGAAGTCCAGAGACTCTGGTACACAGGCTATGTTGAGGCCACATATATAATAACCTGCCACATTTGTTATAAGGAAGGCCACATTTGTAATAAACTTTCTGATGTCTCATGAAATAAACATCGTACTACAACGTCAAGGGGGTGCAACTAGATGGTCATGTGATGTGACGTAATCAATGACGTCACCAAAAACAAAAATATCCATATCCCATAAAAGAAGCACGTATGACAACCAAACTTGACTAGGTGTCATGTAGGTATCAAGTGGGGTGAAACGAGATGGTCACGTGATGTGTAACGTCATCGATGACGTCATAAAAAAAACAAGAATATCAATATCCCATGAAAGAAGCACGTATGACAACAAAGCAAAACAACCAAAAGAGGCCACATTTGCTATAACGGCTAATTTGCTATAAGGTAGGCCAGATTTGTAATAAACTGTCTGACATTTCATGAAAGAAACATCGTACGACAACCAAACTTGATAGGTGTCCTGTAGGTGTCAAGGAGGTTGCAACCAGATGGTAACGTGATGTGACGTAATCAATGACGCCACCAAAAACAAAAATATCCATATCCCATGAAAGAAGCACGTATGACAACCAAACTTGATAGATATCATTTAGGTAAGGGGGTGCAACGAGATGGTCACGTGATGTGTGACGTCATCGATGACGTCAACAACAAAAAACATCCGTATCTCATGAAAGATACATTGTATGACGACCAAACTTGGTAGGTATCATGAAGGTGTCAAGTAGGGGTGCAACGAGGTGGTCACGTAATGTGTGACTTCATCGATGAGATCATCAAATAAAACATACCTATATCTCATGAAAAAAACATCGTATGACAGCCAATTGGTAGTATCCAGGGGTGTCAACAAAATGATCACGTAATGTGACGACGACGACGTATTGCGAGCATTTAGACCGAGAGGTCGTCTAGTACAGTCTGTTTTTTGTCTAGACGCCTGAAGCCAGATGAGTGCACTACTAGGAGAGCACGAGATAAAAAAAACATTTAAGAGGCTGTCCGTCTAAGAAACGACCGGTCAATTTTCGGCTATCGAAATAATGGGTCAATTCATTCAAAATATGACAGAACTACCTCAATTATTTGTGAAAAAAACATTTAATTCACTTTTTTTCGATGCGTACTACAAAATTTGAGATTCAAAATCCACGCCCTCGAATGAGCCCTCAAAACAGGAGCAAAAACCGCCGTCTCCATAGATGATTCACAACATCAACGAATAAAAAATATATTTCAACACAAAGACAAATGCCCAAAGAAGCCATCTAGGTGAAAAAAAAATAATGAAAATTAACAGAAAATTTGAATATTCTCACGCCTTAGTGATCGAAGTTCGAATCTCTGTCAAAACCATGTAACACATTTATTATCAAAATTTTGCAATACGTGAGAGGCACGTCTCAAAACATAAGTAGTTTGTCTTGACATTTTTGTCAAGAAACATTTTTGCCGTTGCGAATTTACTCCAAGAATCATTCCAAAAGGTTACAGGTTTTACCTCCAAATCTTGGACGGCCGCTGTCAATCCCAAACGATATGTTTCAAATAGCGGCGCAAAAATTCCCACAATAACTTGAACTAAACAAGCATCTAAGGCCATTTGAAGCAAGACATGGGATTCGTACCAAATATCTGTACTCGATCTTCAAAGTTATCGTACTTGGTGACTTCTTTGAAGATTTGTGTTGCCATTGAAATAGATCGCGTGACATTCGGCTGGTTGTTTACATTTTGTGTTTTCCTACATCGCAAAATGTTCTCATTCAACAACTGCCTGCATTGAAGCAGAGAAAATCCAATAAAGAGTTGAATAAAACCGAAAGTAAGGATGAAAATCAGATAAATGTAAAGAATCGAGCTTGACTACAGGTATTCTATTGTGTCACTACTGCTCGCCTTGTAAATTTCGAACCGAAACCGCTATATATATATATATATATCATCCTCTTCAATCATCCTCTTCAATCGAGACGTGAGAAAAAACCCTGAATTTGTTGCTTGGTGAGCCATTGTTTGCGCGTAAACTGCCGTGTACCGTTTGTTGATTTCAAGCACCGCATTTCTTTAGCCACTTGCTCAGGGTTGCTCTTTCTTCCGGTTTTTTCTCCCAGTTCGAACTTTCTTATAAGAAATTCTTTTACAACAGGTGGAAATGGTGCGCTCCCGCCCCGTCCCTCGTGTAGCGCCCATCCTTCAGGCTCGCCCGTTGTACCTGTGAAAGGTTGGGCTGCTGTTCCTGCGCCGGTGGACTGTTAGACATCTATTCGCCCATTTTTTTTTCGAATGACGTCATACGTGGTTGATGTCGTCTCAGCAGTGTGGGTCCCTACATCGAGGTGCAATTCCAGGTCAGCGAACAGCACGAACGTCTCCCGGCATCCTGGCTCTGGACATGCAAATAAAGGCTGTTCTTT
Organism: Nematostella vectensis; assembly: GCF_932526225.1. Taxonomy (NCBI): domain Eukaryota; kingdom Metazoa; phylum Cnidaria; class Anthozoa; order Actiniaria; family Edwardsiidae; genus Nematostella; species Nematostella vectensis. Next base: position 4,046,975 of record NC_064041.1, on the reverse strand, counting down.
GCGTGGAGCCGCGACTCTTTAATGTCAAAGAACGGTTTTAGGCAGTTGAGCTCAGTGTTCTCCTGGCCTTTTATAAGGAGTCGCTTGTATGGCAACAGTTTCCTAGGGCCTATTACATAGCAGCGCCACATGCGCAATCCTTCTTCCTCGTGGGCAAAGTTATTATACTTGATGAAGCCCGTGATCTTCTTTACATCAATAGATTTTCTTCTTTCATCCATTTGACAAACAGCAGCAGTTGTGTCTTTGACGGGCCTTTCCGACAGCGCTGTATGCATATCATTGGCGTTTGCCACATCGTGTCCTTCGTTACAGTAGGTCTTTAAGGCAGCCTTCATCGGGCACAAAATCCTGTCACAAATATCTTTACCGTGCTGTGGCTCCGAATGGTCTAGTCGTCTTACACAGACTCCAGTGCGCTTTTCGAGATCACTCAAGGCTGCCACCAAGTTGTTGTTATGGTAGCAGCCAGCTTCATCTGAGCGGAAGTACACGGTTCTCAAGGATGTGTTACTTTCTTTTACTCTTTCTATGATGTTTTCCACGATTGATAAGACGGAAAATTAATCCTGAGTGCAAGAGCAGGTGTGCGTAGGTTGTCACATTGATTTCCTGCGTCGTCTTGATTATCACGCTTGAGATGTGCCAGCTAATTCCTCTTTTGCCAAACCACTCGGACTGCTTTTCGCGAAACTTCTTTGGGTTAAATTTCATGGCCCAGTCCATGACTATAAGGCCTCCTTGTCCACTTCCATGCTTTTCAAAAGGTCTTGATTGGCTCTCTATTGGTTAACTGCCCTGAGGATATGCGCTTTCCAATCCAGAATGCAAGATTTAGCAACGGCGTGGTCATGAAGCAAATCGTCCTTTTGCTCGCTTGAATAAAATTTAAGGTTGCTATCCTTGATCCGAGCTTTTATAGCGGATATACAAGCTTTCATTGCTTCACATTGCTTACAAACTGCGTTATGTTCATGATCGCACATAACCCTTAACTCATCATCGGCTTTGTCGCTTAGTGCGGAATCACGACAATGGTCTGCGCATGCGCTCTGCTCGGCAGAACAGTGAGCCTGGTACTCGGTTTTGAGATAGCGCCTGCTAGCGTTCAGCTCTTTCTTCATCTCACTGCACCCCGAAAGCTTGGCACCTGACGCTCCAAGCTGGTCTACTATTCCCTGCAATGTCTCAAAACCAGCTGAACCATCGGTAGCGATATTGTCTAGTCCCTGAAGAGATTTTCTTTGTAATGCCTCTCTAGCATCGAGAATCTTGAAGAGAGTAGATCGACTAAGCGGAGAGAACTTCTCTTCCTGGCAGAATTGGTGGTACTGGCTAATCATAGTAGATCTGTAACAGTTCGTACGACGTTAGGTATGGTGATACTTTGACCAGAGTCCAATTTCAATACACGTGTTCCGTATGACACATCCTGGTAAAAGTAGGGTCTGTTGATAAATTCCAGGAAATGGTCTACCTTCTCCATAGAGAGGCGCGTTCGATGATGAACCGTCTTCTCTTCTGGCACTCCTGGGCCACTGGTCGTTGCGTGTTTCCGCGCCTGCTTTATTTGCCAGCGTGTCGGCGTCTCATATGGCTCGTGTAGCTCCTAAAGCTTTTCAGCGGGAAATCTGTAAACATATAGACCCCACGCACACCAACACACACACACACACACACACACACACACACACACACACACACACACACACACACACACACACACACACACACACACACACACACAGAGCCCCTCTGAATTAACATACTCTATCTACAGCAAGGTTATCTGTAAACATTATATCAAGCATGCGATCACATATTGTCTTTATATTGCGCGCCCACGTCGAATGTGTTTTTTTAAGAGTGTGTGTGGGGGGACGGGGGGGGGGGGGCATTCGAGCGCTCATCTTCTGTAGGTTAAATGTTTGCAGGAATGTTTGTCCTGTTCTTTTTTTTCTTGATTCAAAATACTTACAGGATCCAATAGGCAGTTGCGTACCAATTGCATCGAAGATTTTGTCTGCCATTTTCTCCCCAATCACGTTAGGGCCTATCACGTGTTTAGAGTAAGTAGAGTGCAGGGGGTGTTGAAACGTTCTCTTAGACCTCCAGTACTTCCCTAGCTCGTGCCGATGTCGGGGGCACACTCTGAAATTGCTGATTGTGTCTTGCGAAAGATGTCCAAGCCCAGCTCGCTGCAATATAACCTGGTATTCGAACAAACTTGTACGGGAGAGATGACATTTCCGCATATGAGCGCTGATGTCATCTTTACAATCGGCGAGCTTCACCAACTCTGTCCGTCCTCGCGAAGGGCCGCAGTCAATAGAATGACTATTCTTGAGAAAACAGCTCGCCATAACTAAGAATGTCACTGCTATTTCTTGCGAACGGCAATAACGCCCTTGTCAGCGGTCTAACGACATAGCAAAAGCGTGACATTGGCTACATTCCAAGTTAACCGCGTACAACAGAACTGTTAGACTATGTTAAACCCTTTTTTTTTTCAAAGAAATAGGGATAGTGATAATCAAACCTATTTAGTTCGACTCGAGCTCGTAGGGTGTAGAGTTCATTGTGGCGCGTTGAAACACAAGAATTGTAAATAACCAGCCGAATGTCACGCGATCTATTTCAATCAATGGCAACACAAATCTGCAAAGAAGTCACCAAGTAAGAAAACTTCGACGATTTCGAATACAGATATCTGGTATGTCTCGCTTCAAAATGCCCTGGATGCGTATTTAGCTACGTTATCGTGGGGATTTTCGCGCCGCTAATTGAAACATCGGTTGAGATTGACAGCGGCCGTCCGAGATGACAAGAATTTGGAGGTAAAGCCGGAAACATTTTGGAATTATTCTTGAAGTAAATTCGCAACGGCAAAAATGTTTCTTGACAAAAATGTCAATACAAACTACTTATGTTTTGAGAATGCTGAGTGCCTCTCACGTATTGCAGAATTTTGATTATAAATGTGTTACATGTTTTTGACAGAGATTCGAACTTCGATCACTAAGGCGGGAGAATATTCAACTTTTCTGTTACTTTTCATTATTTTTCCACACAGATGGCTTCTTTGGGCATTTGTCTTTGAGTTGAAATATTTTTTTTTTGTTGATGTCGCGAATCAAATGTGAGACTCATCTATGGAGACGGCGATTTTTGCTCCTGTTTTGAGCGATCATTCGAGGGCTCGGATTTTGAATCTCAAATTTTGTAGTACGCATCGAAAAAAGTGAATTAAATGTTTTTTTTTTTACAAATAATTGAGGTAGTTCTGTCATATTTTGAATGAATTGACCCATTATTTCGATAGCCGAAAATTGACCGGTCGTTTCTTAGACGGACAGCCTCTTAATCTTTGAAAAGGTTCTAATTGGCTCAGATGGCTTGCTGAACAGAAAATTTCCAAAAGCTGGCAACATAATGTTTTGAAAAACTTCGCGGTGGGACGATTTCAGCTGTAGGATGCATATTGACGTGTGGCATAGCGTGTTATGGAGCCGGCTATGGGCGCCTTGTAACTTTTGTCTAGACTGGGCACAAAGGACACTTTCGATAAGCACATTTCACCGCCTTTTTCTCTGAGGTTTTCGGATGTTTTTAAGACGGCGCGTGTGTGGATGTGGACGCTGGTAGTGTTTTTTTGTAGTTTTGGCTATCCATCTTGTTTCTGCTGGAAAACGTCAGCCTTCGACAATACGAGATAGTGTCTACAAGGCACTGGTACACATCGCCAAGGGAAATTCACTCTCACCAGTGAAGGAGCGTACATATGCCGAGAAAGCTGCCTACGTCAGGTATTGGAGAGATGTTTCAGTTTCATTATAAAATGGAATAGAGGTATTATACATAAATCATCGTTCCGCTGATGTTGATGCTGTTGTGGCTACAGAATACGAACGCACCAAAGGTTCTGGTGCTAGAAAACTAGTCCGAAACCTCAGAAATAGCTATATTGGTGTGACGAGAAAGTGTGCACAGAGTATACTATATCAGCCAACACTGCAAACGCAACGTTAAATTTCTTAACAAGGCCATCTTGAAACCTATTAAACAATAGGTTTGGAAGACAAAGCAGTGCCCTAAAACGACCCGCGACGCTCGAACTCATCAATGAACGATTTAGGAATGTAGAAACACTCTCGACAACGCCTGAGGACTATAAGAAGCAAAGCAAATCCGTGTCGGTAATTTGTCACCAAGCAAAGGCGGCAACGAAGAGGTGCAATGTGCGCATGAAAAGACCAAAGGGCAGACTTCATCCTCCGACCCTGTACTAAGTCGGTGAAAAAAGTTCATACGCCTTCCTAACAAACGGCGTGTCCCGAGGAAACGTTGTGTCATAGAGGCCATACTAAAACGACATCGTGGGAAGCATTGTTATAAAGCCTCGTTTAGCGCACCAACATATGACGAAAGACAGGAAAAGTGGATATCGGTGAATGACGTCACAAGCCGGACGCTAGCGGAGGAGAGGGAGAGGCAAAAGCTCGCCAGGCCCTCGAATGATAAAATCCAAAAAACACAGAAAGCCTTTTACCTTTGAAATGACAAGAGATTACTATACTGCCCTAACTGAAGAACAAGGCTTTATTGTGTCCTACAATCCTCCGGGCAATTGCAACTGCGAGTTTGCCTCTATGTGATTAACTCAGGGCGTTTGGAATTTGTCGATCCTCTGAAATGTTGCGTTTGGAAATTGTGGAATATCTTGAAGCCCACCCGCTCGACAGCGACGGGTTTCCCCTGCTGGAGACAGTTCCTCATTTTCAATCATGGAAGGATTACTTGGTGTATATGGCGGAGGACGGTACTTTCGGAGACGAACTCACTCTGTATGCTGCGGCCAATTTGATTGGAATTTACATTCACGTGACTTCAACTCTCGGCACCGGTACCCGGCATACGTTTCAGCCTATAGGTGTTTTACCGCTAGGAACAGTGCATATTGGACACTATGCAGAAAATCATGGCGAACACTATGTAAGCCTCACATGTACCGATGACGCACAAGGAAATTCAGACGACGACAAAGCTGAAGAAGAGGAAGGGGAAGACGATAATGAAAAAGGAGAAATAGAGGAGAGGGAAGACGATAATGAAGAAGAAGAAATAGAGGAGAGCGAAGACGATAATGACGAAGTAGCAGAAAGAGAGGAGAGGAAAGACGATAATGACGAAGTAGAAGAAAGAGAGGAGAGGGAAGACGATAATGACGAAGTAGAAGAAAGAGAGGAGAGGGAAGACGATATCCAACCTCAGATATCGCAGACCGTAGTGCAACATGTTGATGATTTGTACAGCCAGTTTGTCCATATAGAATTTATTTGAGATAATAATGACAATACTTCCTCTAATTACAGTCCACTAATGGATAGGGTTCCGAACGAAATTTTGTTGAAATTGATCCAGTTTGTTTTGCTCTCATCGGGTTTGTCGATGTAGGGTGTTCAGCCAGCTCTTTGGTGCCTCCAAGCGATTCAAAGAGTTAACTAGGGCCTCTTCTTCGCACCTACCGCGGATATATATAAGAGATGGATCACAATGCAACCAGTGGGTATGCGTGAGGAGTTTGATGAAGTAATCTCCCATCGTCTGTGGACCCACGTACGGCTGCGGCTCGTGCCAGCCCGCTTTAACTGGTATATAATCATCAAGATTGTAAGGAATAAAGTTAATAGAAGAAAGTAAAAACCTTAACTTTGATACTGTTATGACGCTATTGACTGAGCACATATATTTGTATTATCAGATATCTATGAATTAAAGTGCCGATCTCTGATATTACGTGCGCGCCTAACTCTCAGGCGAAAAAATATTATTTTTAGATCCACCGCAGTGGCAAACGAGCGCAAACGTTTATTTTTTATTTTTGGTGACGTCACCGATGACGTCACACATCACGTGACCATATTGTTGCACCCCCCTTGATACCTACATGACACCTATCAAGTTTGGTTGTCATACGTTCTTCTTTCATGGGATATAGATATTTTTGTTTTTGGTGACGTCATTGATTACGTCACATCACGTGACCATCTCGTTGCACCCCTCTTGATACCTTCATGACATATATCAATTTTGGTTGTCGTACGATGTTTCTTTCATGAGATATCAGACAGTTTATTACAAATGTGGCCTACCTTATAGCAAATTGGCCGTTATAACAAATGTGGTCTCAAAAGGGCACAGTATGTCCTGCGCAAGTTACAGAAAACATCTTGTAGAAAAATCCTGTGTACCCCCAACCACCGAATCACAAATCATTAGAGCGGAAGTTTCTGTAGAAAGTGTAGTATCCATCTATTTTCTACCTTTATGAGTCACAAAAGAAACTTATTTGACAATGTTTCAATGAAAGATTATTCACGGTTTTGTGCACTCAAACTATCTTTTACATAAAATGAAACTGGTGAAATCGATCATGGTTCCTCAGATATTAGAACACTTATTTGCAAATTGCAAACAAAAAAGTAGATTTTTGGTCCTTGTTTTTGAAATGGTGGAGAGACAAGACTAACATCCCAGTTCATGTAACTAATACAGACATCCTTAACGGATATAAGCCTTTCTGCGAGAAATTCTTGACTCTCAACCAGGTTCATAGACAATCTGGCAACTGTAGAACTGAGCTGGCCAGTCACCAGGCTGAGGAATAAGAAATTCCGTAAGGAAGTCTGACAGTTTAGTGTGGAGAAGGATATCTAAAGCTTCCGAGAGGTCATCTCTGCTTGAGTGTGAGCTCGAAAAAGTTGACGAGATGCACATCGTCCATCTTCCTCATAGTTTGAACTGATTCGTGGTTGGATGTACTGATGTGTGCTAATTCTGCATCTTCCAAATTCTGGATTTAAAAAAGTATCAGTGATCAGTGATTCTTATGCAAGAAGTAATATCTATGGGTTGTTGTAGCCACCATGTGCACTTTAATCATAAAAGGGTCATTCCACAGTAAACTGTATGTTGTGGAGTCTACATTTGGAGAGATTTGAGACATTATAACTTCTAATTAAGAGTGTTTATCTTAATAAAAGTATACTTCTAGGGAAAGGGGTATAAGTACTACAAACAGTAAGGAAGGGGATATTGCAAAGTTTAAATGCTTCTGAGATATTTGATAATACACAGCCGTTGCGGAGTCTACGCAGAAAAATCCAATTTTATAGAAATGAACTTTACCTTTAAAACTCTGTGAACTTTCTGAATATTTTAAAATGGGGCTTAAATAATAAGGAACAACATTCTTTTGGGTTGATTTAAGCAATAAGAATATTTTGCTTTTGTTTTATCTTCTTGGTGAAATTGCTAGTTTTAGATGGACTGGTGCTGTTGCGGAGTCTACGTTGCGGAGTCTACACAAGGGCACTAAACTACAAATAGAACCACAAAAAATGCTGCTTACTGCACTCAAAAACATAGGAAATATTTTCAAAATGTATTTCATTCATATAGTATAGTCTTATCTCAGCATGTTAGATAGTCATATCCCAGCACAATTAGATTCTAGAAAATTGTTATGGAATCTACTTTTTAGCATCTACAAAAAGTATTATAACAGTACAATTATTAAAGTTTTCTGCAGCAGACACTTTTAATCTTAAATCCAGTTCAACACCAACTCTCTTACAAATGTGGCAACACATTAACAGCTAGTTAAGTTGTCTGACCCTTGCTTTGAGAGACCCGGTCTCTTACCTCATCTAAGTGGGCTCTCGAAGGGCTCATTGCCCTGCAATGCCAGTGGGCAATGTTTCTCATAGTTCAGAACTAAACAGTACTTGGTACTAAATAAGAAACACAATGTACACAAGTACATGTAATAACATGGGTGCTATGATATTATCATTATCTGTAATGATCAGTCAGGCCATTTTATTTTTTTAGCAACTTGAAAACAGCCTCTACCTCATCTAAGTTAGGGACTTCAAAGGGCCCATTTCCCTGCAATGCCAGTGGGCCTTGGAATACACATGAGGGGTGGACACTTTCTACATCATCTCTGATTGGCCAGCCAAACTTCTGTGCTCCAACATAATATAGAAACTTGAATGGTATAAGGAATCCATCACTAGATGCATCTAAGGCTCTACCTATGTAGTATTTCTTCACGTAATCCACTGCATAATACTGATCTTTCTCAATGATGCTTGTTTGTGGGGGAAGCAAGGCTTGCTAGTGAAGCTCTAATATCATCTGCTCTCTAACTGCTGGGATGTCAGGATCTTTGCAGAGCATTGGGGCACCAGTGGCCAAGCACCTAGCATACATTAAAAGAAATACACCACAGTCAATTCCATTGGCTTGTTGTGGCAAATCGCCTGGTTTGTTTGATGCAAACCTCCATGTAGCTATGTCCAAACTGCTGTCAGCCTTCTTGAGGACATGCCACATTTTGCACATAGCAGCTTCAGCTGTGGGCTTAATAAATGACCCTGCTAGGGTATCAAGAGCAAATATGGACTTTTCCTTGGGTATAGCTACCACCAGAAACCAGTGGTTACCTCCCGCTGGGCAGCAAGGTGCGATGATAAGATCTTTTTCAAGGAGTTTTCCTTTAGCAGATAATTGGCGTTTGATGATTGATGACTTCTCAAATTGTTCCCAAGGAAATACAACAATGTTGGGCGAAGCAGATTGGAGCATTTCAAGGTATGTATCAACAGCAAAGTTGGTAAGAAAGTTATCTTCTTCCTTTGCATGCCCTCCCTGGAGCGAGCTTAGATCATTTGGTGATATGACTCCTTTGCCTTTGAATTCAACTTAACCATTTATAATCCCAGACAATAGCTGTGCCTTGTGAGGGATAGCAGTGACATGACCAAGATTTCTGAATCTAGCCTTAAGCATTGGAGGTAAGCCAAAGTCAGTTGTCAGATTAGGAGCCTTCACTTGGCCTGTCTCTTTTGCTACGACTGATGCTGGCACCCGTTTCGAATTCGTTGCACAGGGTCTGGTTGCAGCTTTTTGTCCTGGATCTTTTTTTACTGCTGCTGGCACTTGCTTTGAATCCTTTCCACTAGGCTGATGAGACAGGGGGCTCTTTGATATCAAGACATGCTCTTGACAGCAATCCTGTTGGGAGAACTAAGAATTCTTAGCCACTTTAATGGTTACCTCATCCACCTTGGCCACAAAGTGAATAGAGTGTGTTGAAGGGATTGCTTTGCAACTGTTCCATCGGGTACTAAGCTTCTCAGTTACCAACCCCACTTGGTCCTCTGAACAGTAGAGAACCCTAATCTTCTTGCACAGTTGTTTTGCTGTGTCTGCAAACTCCTTGGCTGAGGTTACCACCACGCTTGACTGTAGTATTGCCCGCCAAACCACTCTCTTTACCTCCCCACCAATACCATCACAGGGGGCCTATCCCATGCGCAGTCTCAAAAAAATTCCATGTGGCATCACAACCAAAATCCCTTTCATGGTACACCACAATTGACAAGTTGTAACGATTCTTGAACTGCGAGGAGGGACCATCAGACCAGTAGTGGACCTTCTTTACTTCTGTTACTTTCTTAACATCTTCAAGAATCAGAGAGTTGTATGTATAGACAGACGACTTGCCATGAGAGAGTTCGTCACTTACAACAGCATAAGACAAATGCTGCAACTCTCCCTCATCATCCCTATAGTATACCACTGCTGTAAACACTGTCACCATTTCATTGTGTCAGTGCGCAGCCATGATCTCTCGTTGATGTTTAAGCAGGGCATCGCCCGAAAGTAGGAGATATCTCTTCTCAGCTGGCTCGCCTATGTTGTGAAAGCGTAATTCTAGATAGGAAACACCAATCAAAGAATAAAAAAACAATTACCACAAGCAATCATGCTTGGTTGACATAAGCTGGAAGAATTGTCACACTCCCTCAAAGCGGCATCCTGTTACAGTAACACCTACGTTAGCCACAAAAGGCTTTAGGGCAACACAAAGAGATCCCATGAAGCTGCTTATTATAAAATCAGGCAAGCTAAGAATTGTAAATCAGATGATGCTTGATATTTTTCTTGATCATGACTACCTGTGATTACGCTGTTTGCGTGGGTGGTCCTTGTGGCCCTAGTGTCGATTGCTCGAGCAATTCAAAGTGCGTTCTTCTGAAAGACTGTAACAAGGATATTCATGGACACAAGAAGCTGCTTAACATATCAGACAAGTCTCTTCAAACTGAGTTTGAACTTCTTCTTGCTAGAGCTGGTAAGTGAATCATGATTTAACGACCGGAGTATTTGTTAAGCGCGCGCGTAGGTGACTCTTGAAACGCAAATGTAATCAAGCCCTATTTTGGGTTTGGTATGCGTCGTAAATGTGTTCTCGACTTTCTGATGAGTTACTTGAGCAAACTGTGTACCAAAACAAGCGCTGCAAATAAGATCTCTGTGATAATCGAGAGTAAAGGAGCTATGCTAACCGAATATTATTTCTACTACTCGTGCTAGGCCTATTCGAGAATGGAGTTTTATATGACAGCTTGACGATTTGCCCTCGTCACCGAGACCTCCACGGGATACGGTTCCGCCTCAACAAAAAGTATTGCGTTGTGCCTGCAACATGGGCCGATCACAGGAGCGCCAATCCTTTGGGTGATAAGGGGATTACATTTCTCCAGTCAAAGGCACTGCAAGCGAAAGTCCACCAGCTTATCCCAGTTGGTTCGCCTAAGTAGCTACCATTATCATCATGTTCAGATACCCAGCGCACATTGCGGTCGCACCCATTGCGGCGCGGGATCTACCAGCATTACATGCCTTACTCGCCCCATTTTTCGCGCGGCCAAATCGTTCACTTTCCTTTCCCTCCATAAACGAAAATGAAACCTACCAAAAATATAATAATGGGACTTTTATGCATTTATTTGAAATGTTCCTATGGTTTGTATAATAAATAACATATGCAGAAATTCGTTACTTGAAAGTGTTTACCTTGGGTGCCGTCCACACTGTATATTGTAAGGTAGTTCAGATACTCATAATCACAGACAATATAATATTCTCAGAATGTATGTTTTGCTATATTAGCGATTTGTAGGAGATGCCGAGATCGCCTTAAACAAGATGCACCACCATCTAGACCCTTCTTCCCAAATACCGCTGTCCCCATACGCAGCTCCGAACAAGGCTCAGAACTCCTGGAGAAAGTCACATGTAATCAATCGTCTGCAAACATCTCAGAAGATGAAGAGGTACAACATCTGCAAATAATTATTATATCGTATCCATACAGGTGCGGCGGAGTGGTGTTCCAAAAGTGTGTGGGGGGAGGGGGTGTAGAGCTTGAATTATGATAAATATTTAGGTACATGTAAAAACGGCAGGTTCATGTAAAAAGAAACACATTTGCTCAGAAAAGTGAGCGCCCCCCTGCCCCTTCCTGTCCGCCGCCCCTGCCATATCTTGATAAGCTTGCAAAGTTGCTGACCTAAGTTTTTTTTAGATACAAGAAACAAGCGATGAGTCTATAGTGGAAAAGTTCAACGAGCTTAGCCTTGCTGGAGGAGACGCGAGCTTCTTTCCGTCGGACACCACTAGCACCGCCTCGTCCGATGAGGTAAAACTCTCGACCTTGACAGTCAGGCGCGGTAAGCTGAACGACTTTCTACATGCATGCGGAAGAGAGGAGAACATCGGCCCCGTCAAAAAATCATGGGAATCGATGGCGATAAAAGCCCACGGCACGCTTCTCGTGCTTCAAATGCTATCGTTTCAGTACTGGAGGTTATGGTACCAGATGACCCGGCAGGCTTATGGCAAGAGGTACAGACCTCTAAAAAAGTAGAAAAAGCCTTGGGCCTTTCTTCTTCTTTCGCAGATGCCAAGTACCTCAGAGCGCTAGCCGAGACTTACGAGAATGCGACGACTTGGGCAACGAAACGGCAAGCTCTGGCAGTCATGGTAGATCTGGTGTCCTTGAAGGAACTACGCCACTATCTTCCAAATCTATCTGAATACCGCTACAAGGCCGCCAAGATCCATCTCCTGAGATTTGGTAGAGGAGCACCAGTGCCGGTAGACAGAAGGCCACGGATGCGAATAGACGAGGAGCGGCTGGATTTTTTGCTATCCTTCATCACCAGTCCCCATATCATCCAGGACTTGCCATTTGGGCAAAAATATATCCGGCTATCAAACGGTGATCTTCTCGAGACACCCAACGTCATAAGATCCATGATTCCCGCCAGGATTCACATGCAGTATACACAGTACTGCAAGGAGAACGCTCAGAGATCTCTGAGCGAGACAACAGTCAGACGCATCCTCAAAGTTTGTTCAGCCACTGTCCGAAAATCTCTCCAAGGTCTTGACTACATCTCAGCGGAGGGTGGCAAATCGTTTGACGACCTAATTGAGGTGGTGCGCAAGTTAGAGGGAGTTGGAGGATGCGACCACTCGTGGGTATCCACGTGTGAGGGGGGACTCAAACAGGGAAAGCAATACCTCAAATCAGATTACAAGGTAAGTATATATAGCGCTTGACAACCTTACGACGCAGCATTTATTTACGAAAAAACACGAGTGAAAAAAGGATCCATTTAGTAAATTAATAGTTGATCCAACAATAAAAGGTATTACAAGATAATGAGCTCTTTATTATTTTTTTCAAGCGTTGCCACCTAAATGCTATCTTAAAATATAAATTATGTGTTCTTTTTCAGGTGCACGTTGCTGACGCTTGTAATGTGGCAGACCACTGCACAGCATACGCACTTAGTGACCCGAAGGAGCCCATGTACGCCACCCCACCCTGTGAACATCAACACGACGTCTTCTGCTCCTCGTGTTCTGAGCTGGATGTTACGCTGACGGCGATCGAGGCCGCCGTGAAAGCCTCGTCAGGCAAGGTGCCTGCGGAGCAACACGACGAACTACTGTTCACATACCGAACGTGCATCGCCGCTATCCATGCGTGGAAATCTCACCAACTGCGCTCTATCCAACAGGACAAGCCCCGTCTTTCAATAATGAGTGGCATCACCGAATCTGAAGTTCTTATCTTCCAGGACTGCGCCATGAAATATCTCCCTCAAAAGTACCGAGAAACTCAAGCTGACTGGTTCGGTAAGAGGGGGATTTCATGGCATATCAGTGTTGTGATTAGACGGTCCTCCACAGGTATAGCGGAACACCAGATATTTGTTCATATCGTTGAAAACTGTAGCCAAGACGCCATGACTGTCATCAGCATCATGGAGCACACCCTACGTGAGATTAAGGCTAGCACTCCTGGCGTCTCTACTGCCTTTTACAGGCAGGATAACGCCGGATGTTACCACAACGCGGCCATGATTACAGCATGTCGATTCATGGAGTCACGTACGGGAATAAAGGTAATTGTCTATTCGATATCATGATTTCCTTTATAGTTCTTTTTCATATAACAAATATCTTGCATATTGCCTTAATCCTGTCCTAAAAGCTGTCGACCAATGAGAATGTGAAATATATCCAAGCAAACGCTTTGTCGAATTAATGATAATTTTTTTCATTTTCCTTAAAGGTCGAGAGAGTAGATTTTAGCGACCCACAGGGTGGCAAAGGCCCATGTGATCGAAAAGCTGCCACCATTAAGGCCCACGTCCGGCGTTATATTGCTGAAGGCCATGATGTCACCACCGCAGCTGACCTGCGTCATGCGATTCTCTCACACAATGGCGTCCCGGGTGTGCGCGTCTCATTGGTAGATGCGAGTAGTCTGAGGCCTCTGAGCAGCGAAGCCAAGATTGATGGCATCACTAAACTAAACAACTTCAGTCTTAGTGACAAGGGCCTAACGATGTGGAGGGCCTATGACATCGGTATAGGGAGAACAGTTCCCTGGCAAAGATTACAAGGTAACATTTTTTTCCGTAGACATTGACTAAACAGAACCATTGAAGCCCGCAAATAATAAACTTCCGTTTACATAGAGATGCATGACAATTTAGTAGTAAATCAAAAAGTTATATGTGCAACGCATAAGTGTATCAATTGAAATACTGTTTTTTTTTCTTCTAAATATAAATATTTCTTTAGTTCCAGCGACCGTAGAGTTGGTGAGCTTTGAAAGTGCTTTCAGTCCGGGTGGTTTCATCGCCATCAAATCACGCCGCATCAAGCCCGTTGAGCTGTCTGTGGCAAGTGGCTTGTCGAGCGTTCAAACAGATGGTCAATCTGATGAGGCTGATGACGACAATGAATCCGAGGAAGAGATAGAGGAAGAATCCCCTAAGCTGTTCTGCTGCCCAGTTGAGGGTTGCATAAAGGCGTACCACCGTCACAGTTCTTTGGAGGACCACATCCAGTTCGGGAAGTGTCGTATCGTTGAAGAACGGTACACACTATTCGATCGGGCGGCAATAGCTTACCGCGAGAAGCTTTTGCAGGGAGATGAGCTGCAACCAACCCTAGAACCGGTCCTGCAAGAAAAGGCGTCGAATGACTTGTGTCTTGGATGGGCTCTGAAAACAGCTAGAAAGGCAACCCGCTTTAGCGAAAAGCAGAAGGCCTTCCTAGACGAGGTATTTCAGAAGGGGATTGATACCGGTCACAAGCTTGACCCTGCAACTGCTGCCCTAGAGATGCGCTACGCCAAGGACCTGACTGGGAAACGTCGCTTTCAAGTTGATGAATTCTTGTCAGACAGTCAGGTCCAGTCGTACTTTTCAAGGATGGCCTCCAAGCGAAGAAAGGCGCTTGATTCGACTCAGTCCGAGGGCGACAGCGGAGATGAAGACGCCAAAGCCGCAGATGAACAGGCAAGCTACGCCTCGGCGCGCGCCCTCATCCTAGAGGAGTGTCAACTCTAACATCCTATCGAATATGAGTCTATCAATTTCTGCCAACTTTACGAAAAAGGCAAACTGAGCACCCTAAACTTGGTTTTATTAAGACAAGTTTTAGACTTCCTCGATTTGGATATTGACCCCAAGCTCCGTAGGAAGGCTCCCATTATTGATAAAATTTCTGCAGTAATCAAGCAGTGCTCATGCGCACACAACTAATATGCAAATAAACGTAAATACGTATACAATTTTTACCCTTACGCCTAAGTTCTTCACCAAACCATCAGATGTTTTTGAAAATAGCCAAACAAAACATGATATCGACTTTTTATCAAATATGATGTTCTAATAAAGAAAGACTAAGACCCAACACTGTCTGTTCTTATGTAGATTAGGATACCTGTGGAAAGTCACGCATTCTCATCTAGCAGACCGCTGATCAGTTGTTGTCATCTGAAACCAGACTCGTGTTCAAGTACTTGACCTTTGCATTGAAATTAATCTTACAAATAGGCCTTTTCCCCAGAAACCTCTTGGCAGAAGGTAAGAACTTATGTGCTTGAATATCTTTTACTCCAAAGCAACGCCAAGAAACTTTAAAACCCAAACAAATCCCTCAAAGTTTGCCATTCCGGCAGGCGTTCTGAACTGAAGTCTGTACAATATAGCAAATATTTTTCATTGTAATGTCTTTATTGACTTCCAGTAACTTCCAAGGATGAACCAAGACTATTATACAGCATCTGAGATTAGTATACAGCAAGGGTAGAGTTTATTTTCCGTTATTTGTCTCCTGTACAAACAGGTATGTGTATCTAATAAAAACGGCTGTCAAGAAAATCGCGTGTTATTTTAGCTCGACATGGGGTTGCGTCCCCCAATTTTTTATTGTCTGAATCGAAAGAAATAACACCAATCTTTGCTCAACGTGCAAAATTTCTGCGAAAATCCACGTACCATCGGATTTATAAGCCCCTAATTTAGACTGATATTTAAGTCGACATTTTTTGTTGACATGTTTAGACAGCAATAAAATACAATTTTTCTTGCCGGAAAAAGTAAAGAAACCACTCGGTTTATACCTTATCCACTCCTTTCTTAGGATCTGTAACGCTTTTTTAAATTCCGCCTATATTCAAAGAGAATTTTACGATTTTTTAAGAAAGGTGAAAAATGCCCCAAAATCAGCGATTTTATTGGCAAAATCGTAAATTCGGCTTTTCTCGAAAAATATTTATCGTATGTAACTCAAACTTTTTTACCATGATTACAGAACCAGGGGCTAACTTTAAACCAATTTTGAGCGATTTTGAAATTTCTTATTTGGAACCCCTCAGTTGAATCTAAGGGACTGGTGCACTTAAAGAGAGTGGTTTCAAACCGTAATTTACCATTCCGGCCGCGATATATTAGCCGTGGGATATTTGTCAGCGTCACGTGAATGGGCGAGGGTAGAGGATCGGGCCGCCTCGAACTTCCCCTTAAATGTTGACAGTACTACTACTATTGTCGTACACTACTGGTATCATAATCGTTGTTGTTATTTTTATTATTGTTATGGTCTTGCTATTATTTTGTCATTGTTGTTGTTGTTGTGGGATGCTATTTCCACGGTTACCCTCGTCTTGGTGAGAACCAGAATATGTTCCGCAAAGGAACAGGTGGTAAAGGCGGTCAAAACGTCTAGGCTGTTTGCTGTCAAAGTCGATGAGATGTGTCCTAAAATTTGAAATCGTGGATTTATAGATGAAGTCTGATTGGTAGTCTTAAAGGTGACATAATCTTACCCGCTAATCCGCTCCTCTAATGGTATCTCGAGTATGGACTCCAAAGTTGTGTATATTGGTGAAACTGTTGGGTAAATTGTAGTTTTTCCTTTATTGTGACACACTGTTTTCATTTGTTCCCCTAGCTATGGCAGGACAATCACGAACCAGCTGTTACATCATGACACGGAGGTCGGCTCCAATGCTGAGGTAAGTTGATAAATATCTTATTTCTTTAGGAATCTGAATAAGATATATAGCAACAGACACGAAGTCCAATCTGCTAAAATATCCATAAGCTCCCCAAGCTCTGAAGCTTCCCATTCAAGTCTTCATGGAAAATTAAGGATGTTGGAGTTTTACTTTGATTTTCTTGATCGCTGTTTGAAAGGAAGCGATTGCCAGTATGTGGAGATGAGACTCGACTTATATCGCTATCTCAGGGGAGAGCGCCGAGGGTTTAGTTAAGCCAGAGTTACGTAGATAGTTTAAGGAGAATAAGCATGGGTGGTTTTCTAGAACTGGTACACCTGATGACCGAGCGTATGACAAAATCGAATATGAGGGGCAAGGCATCAATGCTTTGGGCAGTAAAACCTACTTCTGTTTTGGGGAATACTCCAAATATGGCTGAGGACTGGTATTCTCCCGGGGGACACCCAATACGCATACATCGAATTAAAATCGATAGTACACTGCCCCTATCCATGCCATTCATTTGAGTGTGTGGAGTGTGAAATTGAGGACTAGTTTTCACTCATTTCTTTCCAATGTCTTGTGTATATTAACTTACAACGTAGTGTAGCATGCTTTCATTTAATTTTTGTTTTTTTAGATATTAAGATAGCCTACAACACAGCCAACCGAACCTTTAGTCGAGCCCCCAATATCCATTGAACACCAATCGCAGTAGGATAGCGAGATGACACCAGCCGTCTGTCGCACCAAGGGCCTGGGCTTTACTTGTCGTCCTACTATATATGAGCAAATGTGACTTGGTGGGGCACAATAAAGTTATATATTTGTCAAATGAGGTTTATTTGCTTCTCTTTCTCCTAAGATCCGTATTTTTTAGAAACAGATCTGGCTTTAGATCTAGTTTAGTTTGCATTCGTGTTTTAGGGGGGAAGGGTGTTACGATTATATCGCCATCATTGATCGACTTGCAACATAAGGGGGCGAATTGGCATCTCGCTTTACGATGGAATTCAGAAGACCAATTTATAAAATAACCCGAAAAGTTTAAACTTCTGCAGAAACATATACCAGTTTTGAAACCTGGGCTCTCTACGTTTGGCGGAAGCCTGCATTGCCATGGAGCTCGGCAAAAATATAACATTGCCATTCATAACGAATCCCTTCGTAACACATGTACAGGACCCGAAATGATCCCAGGACCCGAAATGATCCCAGGACCCGAAACGATCTGTACAGGACCCGAAATGATCCCAGGACCCGAAACGATCCCAGGACCCGAAACGATCCCCAAAAGTACCCCAACTGATCCTCGGACCCGAAACGATCCCCAAGAGTCCCCGAAATGAACCCCAAGGAATTACAGTAATGGACAACTAAAGGAATGTGTAAGGATTGGCTTTCAGTTTTAAAAACATATGAAACATTTAGCTTTGTTTGTGTTATTAAAAGGAAATTTACATTAACTAAAACTATAGTATTAAGATTTTTATATACGACTGCGGGGGAAATACAGTGGTTGAGTCAGAAATTGGGGTCAACTAACAGCTCATGTGATAGTAATTTGAGGAGCCCGGCGTGGATAAATCATTTTTACATAACAAGCCATAAAAGAAAGTCTTTACAGATGGGACATGCTGCTTTACATAGGAAGCGAAATGTTTTAAAGTTATTTTTTGGCATGTTTGTTTTCGGTAAATGAAAGACCTATCATATCGTGAGATCATGCCGGGGTATACGCACGACTACATGAGGAAATTCAAAACTCACATAATATTGCTTTCACATCCTCTTAATATTTTGCATCGATAGTAGAAGGGTTGTTCGAGTGTATTACTCAGTGTGCTTTTGTCATCCCATCTTCTCGGCCAAACCGGCTGCCTAAAATGTGTAGGTAAATATTCGCTCTTGTGAACAAGGATTTCGTGGTGAAATACATGTTTGGTTGTCAGATGAATATTAATTTTTAGGTGTGATGTTTACCGGAAATGAGATTTATAGTGTCGGAGTCATGTGTCGGAACCGCAAAATGTTAAGAGTGTGATGGAAGGTCAAAAGTTTGGTTGATCTGAGCAAAGCTGTGCTATGTTTATGCTGTATTCCTTTCAGTAGCAATTTAAAGTTGTGTATTTGGTGTATTTGATTTATCCACGGTGTGGATAAATCATTTTTACATAAAAAGCCAAAAAGAAAGGATAGGACATGCTGCTTTTCATAGGAAGCGAAATGAAAGACCTATCCTATCATGAGGTCATGCCGGGGTGTACGCACGACTACATGAGGAAATTCAAAACTCACATAATATTGCTTTCAGCAAATGCCACATCCTCTTAATATTTTGCATCGGTAGTAGATGGGTTGGTTGTTCGAGTGTATTACTCAGTGTGCTTTTGTCGTTCCATCACGGCCGTTTATGCTGTATTCCTTTCAGTGGCAATTGAAAGTTGTGTATTTGTTTTGGACTCTGTTTATGGGTTTAACGCCGGGCAATGTAATAAATAGAAGTATTGTGTTGGAATTTAATATTTTTAAGTCACGTTGCTTAGAAATCGAGTCGCTCTTAACCCTTTATTATGCTTCAAAACTTGCAAGTATTTCTTCTGCTTTCCCTTTGTCCATTACCGCAATTCCTTGGGGTTGATTTCGGGGACTCCTCGGTATCGTTTCGGGTCCGAGGATCAGTTGGGGTACTTTTGGGGATCATTTCGGGTCCTGGGATCGTTTCGGGTCCTGGGATCATTTCGGGTCCTGTACAGATCCCCAAAAGTTCCCCAACTGATCCCAGGACCCGAAACGATCCCCAAGAGTCCCCGAAATGAACCCCAAGGAATTGCAGTAATGGACAACAAAAGGAATGTGTAAGGATTGGCTTTCAGTTTTAAAAATATTTGAAACATTTAGCTTTACTTATGTTATTAAGAGGAAATTTACATTAACTAAAACTATAGTATTAAGATATTAATATACGACTGCGGGGGAAATACAGTGGTTGAGTCAGAAATTGGGGTCAACTAACAATTCCTGAGATAGTAATTTGAAGAACACGGTGTGGATAAATCATTTTTACATAAAAAGCCAAAAAGAAAGGATAGGACATGCTGCTTTTCATAGGAAGCGAAATGAAAGACCTATCCTATCATGAGGTCATGCCGGGGTGTACGCACGACTACATGAGGAAATTCAAAACTCACATAATATTGCTTTCAGCAAATGCCACATCCTCTTAATATTTTGCATCGGTAGTAGATGGGTTGGTTGTTCGAGTGTATTACTCAGTGTGCTTTTGTCGTTCCATCACGGCCGTTTATGCTGTATTCCTTTCAGTGGCAATTGAAAGTTGTGTATTTGTTTTGGACTCTGTTTATGTGTTTAACGCCGGGCAATGTAATAAATAGAAGTATTGTATTGGAATGTGATATTTTTAAGTAACGTTGTTTAGAAATTGAGTCGCTGTTAACCCTTAATTATGCTTCAAGAATTGCAAGTATTTCTTTTGCTTTCCCTTTGTCCATTACCGCAATTCCTTGGGGTTAATTTCGGGGACTCCTCGGTATCGTTTCGGGTCCCAGGATCATTTGGGGTACTTTTAGGTATCATTTCGGGTCCTGGGATCGTTTCGGGTCCTGGGATCATTTCGGGTCCTGTACACATACGCAAAATAGGCCATTCCAGCTATAAGCATGCGTGGGCAATCGACATGGAAACCTACCTCAACTACCGTTATGCACCCTTCGTTTCGCTGCATAGTGTCTGGCTCGCATGAGCCAGAATGTCGAGCTCAAAGAGAGTCCCAGTTCAGGACTAATTTGACCCTGGTAGTATGGTAATGCTATAGTAATGCGAGCGAAAGCTTATGGCTGGAATGGCCTATTGGTCCCTGAAATAAATGTTTGGGATTTATAATTTCTGTGCGATTTCGGTAAAGCGGATGAATTTAGATTTAGAAGTAAAGGTATTCGTTTTTCGTTCGTGTCGAACTCTTGTCGATTAGGCCCTGTTGACTGGATACCGTTGGGGGGTACATTTCTAGGGTTATGGGGCTTTACAGGAGTGAATGATTTAATGCAGACGACTTTTGCAGTTTTTACAGAAGTTTTATTTACCTCTTTTTTGTTCTTTTTTAATTTCTTTTGTTGTTTGTTTGTATGTTTTTTTGTTAACAATTTTTAGGACATCCTTGTGTCCCATGAGGTCACAGGGTGCCAAACTCCGATCTCGAACCGGACTTGGATCTGTGCTATATTAGCTTGCAAGGCAGCAGCACAGAATGCTTGAATGATTCCCATCCAAGCAAGCGAAACTTACTCGATTCCCAATACCAGATTTCCTAGTTTTCTTCAACAAATCACAACATCTTAATCTCGGGAAAATGAATAAACTATGAAAATATTTATAATAACCTACGCACACGCTCAAAAGGCTAAATACAATTAGTGTGTATTCTATAGTAGTCTAGGGTAAGTGGTTGAAACACATCGGAACCTGTATTTATCCTATGGCAATGCCCATAAAAATCGCATTGTATCTGTATATGGGAATTTCAAATGTTGATCGTTACACGGGAAAGTTTTACTTTACAGTGCGATAGGTTCTTGCTGGAACCGATCTGGTCTGATAGGCAGTAATACTAACATACAATGCAATCACAGCGATGATCACATCTGCCCAGTAGTCACGTAGCATATGTACACATATCTGGCCGACAGTGACAACAGTTTTGAAAAGAACGTATGATCAGAAATGACAGACTGTTGATGGCGAATGTCACTATAACCAATTAACACACAAGTGATTTAAGTTGAGCTTACATCATAAGGAAACAGTCTTACTGGGCGTAATTACGCAATGAAACCAAGCAAATCTCAATTATATAAAATCTATAAATAGGAAATATATAAAACATTTTTTTTGTAAATTAGTAATATCTTTGCTAATTTATCCGGCATACAGAACTGTTATTATAAGGGTGAATTATTGTGGTTCCACCAGTAATACTGCTAGCGCTACTTATGCTGCTAGTGTAGCTAGTAGAGGTTTTCAGCCTCAAAGGAGGCCATGATGTCACTTTGTTCATTCATGTTGATGGTGCCCGCGAGCTGAAATCAGACATTCAGATTTATTACACTTGAGTAAGATGGTCTACTGTATTGTATAACGTTCTGTGTTGTTGGTGTTTTTGGCACTGGGTATTGCACTGTACTAAGTTTCCTGTTGTTATAGTGTCTTGGGTGTTGAATGGTACCAAGTGTTGTGTTGTAGTGTCTTGTGTGTTGAATGGTACCAAGTGTTGTGTTGTAGTGTCTTGTGTGTTGAATGGTACCAAGTATTGTGTTGTAGTGTATTGTGTGTTGAATGGTACCAAGTGTTGTGTTGTAGTGTCTTGTGTGTTGAATGGTACCAAGTGTTGTGTTGTTAGTGTCTTGTGTGTTGAATGGTACCAAGTGTTGTGTTGTTAGTGTCTTGTGTGTTGAATGGTACCAAGTGTTGTGTTGTAGTGTCTTGTGTGTTGAATGGTACCACGTGTTGTGTTGTAGTGTATTGTGTGTTGAATGGTACCAAGTGTTGTGTTGTTAGTGTCTTGTGTGTTGAATGGTACCAAGTGTTGTGTTGTAGTGTCTTGTGTGTTGAATGGTACCAAGTGTTGTGTTGTAGTGTATTGTGTGTTGAATGGTACCAAGTGTTGTGTTGTAGTGTATTGTGTGTTGAATGGTACCAAGTGTTGTGTTGTTAGTGTCTTGTGTGTTGAATGGTACCAAGTATTGTGTTGTAGTGTATTGTGTGTTGAATGGTACCAAGTGTTGTGTTGTTAGTGTCTTGTGTGTTGAATGGTACCAAGTGTTGTGTTGTAGTGTCTTGTGTGTTGAATGGTACCAAGTGTTGTGTTGTAGTGTATTGTGTGTTGAATGGTACCAAGTGTTGTGTTATGTTGTAGTGTATTGGGTGTTGAATGGTACCAAGTGTTGTGTTATAGTGTCTTGTGTGTTGAATGGTACCAAGTGTTGTGTTGTAGTGTATTGTGTGTTGAATGGTACCAAGTGTTGTGTTGTAGTGTCTTGTGTGTTGAATGGTACCAAATGTTGTGTTGTTAGTGTCTTGTGTGTTGAATGGTACCAAGTGTTGTATTGTAGTGTCTTGTGTGTTGAATGGTACCAAGTGTTGTGTTGTAGTGTATTGTGTGTTGAATGGTACCAAGTGTTGTATTGTAGTGTCTTGTGTATTGAATGGTACCAAGTGTTGTGTTGTAGTGTATTGTGTGTTGAATGGTACCAAGTGTTGTGTTTTAGTGTATTGTGTGTTGAATGGTACCAAGTGTTGTGTTGTAGTGTCTTGTGTGTTGAATGGTACCAAGTGTTGTGTTGTTAGTGTCTTGTGTGTTGAATGGTACCAAGTGTTGTATTGTAGTGTCTTGTGTGTTGAATGGTACCAAGTGTTGTGTTGTAGTGTATTGTGTGTTGAATGGTACCAAGTGTTGTGTTGTAGTGTATTGTGTGTTGAATGGTACCAAGTGTTGTGTTGTTAGTGTCTTGTGTGTTGAATGGTACCAAGTGTTGTGTTGTAGTGTATTGTGTGTTGAATGGTACCAAGTGTTGTGTTGTTAGTGTCTTGTGTGTTGAATGGTACCAAGTGTTGTGTTGTAGTGTATTGTGTGTTGAATGGTACCAAGTGTTGTGTTGTTAGTGTCTTGTGTGTTGAATGGTACCAAGTGTTGTGTTATAGTGTCTTGTGTGTTGAATGGTACCAAGTGTTGTGTTGTAGTGTATTGTGTGTTGAATGGTACCAAGTGTTGTGTTGTTAGTGTATTGTGTGTTGAATGGTACCAAGTGTTGTGTTGTTAGTGTCTTGTGTGTTGAATGGTACCAAGTGTTGTGTTGTTAGTGTCTTGTGTGTTGAATGGTACCAAGTGTTGTGTTGTTAGTGTCTTGTGTGTTGAATGGTACCAAGTGTTGTGTTGTTAGTGTCTTGTGTGTTGAATGGTACCAAGTGTTGTGTTGTAGTGTCTTGTGTGTTGAATGGTACCAAGTGTTGTGTTGTAGTGTATTGTGTGTTGGATGGTACCAAGTGTTGTATTGTTAGTGTCTTGTGTGTTGAATGGTACCAAGTGTTGTGTTGTTAGTGTCTTGTGTGTTGAATGGTACCAAGTGTTGTGTTGTTAGTGTCTTGTGTGTTGAATGGTACCAAGTGTTGTGTTGTTAGTGTCTTGTGTGTTGAATGGTACCAAATGTTGTGTTGTTAGTGTCTTGTGTGTTGAATGGTACCAAGTGTTGTGTTGTAGTGTATTGTGTGTTGAATGGTACCAAGTGTTGTGTTGTTAGTGTCTTGTGTGTTGAATGGTACCAAGTGTTGTGTTGTTAGTGTCTTGTGTGTTGAATGGTACCAAGTGTTGTGTTGTTAGTGTCTTGTGTGTTGAATGGTACCAAGTGTTTTATTGTAGTGTCTTGTGTGTTGAATGGTACCAAGTGTTGTGTTGTAGTGTATTGTGTGTTGAATGGTACCAAGTGTTGTGTTGTTAGTGTCTTGGGTGTTGAATGGTACTAAGTGTTGTGTTGTAGTGTCTTGTGTGTTGAATGGTACCAAGTGTTGTGTTGTTAGTGTCTTGTGTGTTGAATGGTACCAAGTGTTGTGTTGTAGTGTCTTGTGTGTTGAATGGTACCAAGTGTTGTGTTGTAGTGTATTGTGTGTTGAATGGTACCAAGTGTTGTGTTGTAGTGTATTGGGTGTTGAATGGTACCAAGTGTTGTGTTGTAGTGTCTTGTGTGTTGAATGGTACCAAGTGTTGTATTGTTAGTGTCTTGTGTGTTGAATGGTACCAAGTGTTGTGTTGTTAGTGTCTTGTGTGTTGAATGGTACCAAGTGTTGTGTTGTTAGTGTCTTGTGTGTTGAATGGTACCAAGTGTTGTGTTATAGTGTCTTGTGTGTTGAATGGTACCAAGTGTTGTGTTGTAGTGTATTGTGTGTTGAATGGTACCAAGTGTTGTGTTGTTAGTGTCTTGTGTGTTGAATGGTACCAAGTGTTGTATTGTTAGTGTCTTGTGTGTTGAATGGTACCAAGTGTTGTGTTGTTAGTGTCTTGTGTGTTGAATGGTACCAAGTGTTGTGTTGCTAGTGTCTTGTGTGTTGAATGGTACCAAGTGTTGTATTGTAGTGTCTTGTGTGTTGAATGGTACCAAGTGTTGTGTTGTAGTGTATTGTGTGTTGAATGGTACCAAGTGTTGTGTTGTTAGTGTCTTGGGTGTTGAATGGTACTAAGTGTTGTGTTGTAGTGTCTTGTGTGTTAAATGGTACCAAGTGTTGTGTTGTAGTGTCTTGTGTGTTGAATTGTACCAAGTGTTGTGTAGTTAGTGTCTTGTGTGTTGAATGGTACCAAGTATTGTGTAGTTAGTGTCTTGTGTGTTGAATGGTACCAAGTGTTGTATTGTAGTGTCTTGTGTGTTGAATGGTACCAAGTGTTGTGTTGTAGTGTATTGTGTGTTGAATGGTACCAAGTGTTGTGTTGTTAGTGTCTTGTGTGTTGAATGGTACCAAGTGTTGTGTTGTTAGTGTATTGTGTGTTGAATGGTACCAAGTGTTGTGTTGTTAGTGTATTGTGTGTTGAATGGTACCAAGTGTCGTGTTGTTAGTGTCTTGGGTGTTGAATGGTACCAAGTGTCGTGTAGTAGTGTCTTGTGTGTTGAATGGTACTAAGTGTTGTGTTGTAGTGTCTTGGGTGTTGAGTGGTACCAAGTGTTGTGTTGTAGTGTCTTGTGTGTTGAATGGTACCAAGTGTTGTGTTTTTAGTGTCTTGTGTGTTGAATGATACCAAGTGTTGTGTTGTTAGTGTCTTGGGTGTTGAATGGTACCAAGTGTTGTGTTGTAGTGTCTTGGGTGTTGAGTGGTACCAAGTGTTGTGTTGTAGTGTCTTGTGTGTTGAATGGTACCAAGTGTTGTGTTATAGTGTCTTGTGTGTTGAATGGTACCAAGTGTTGTGTTGTAGTGTATTGTGTGTTGAATGGTACCAAGTGTTGTGTTGTTAGTGTCTTGTGTGTTGAATGGTACCAAGTGTTGTGTTGTTAGTGTCTTGTGTGTTGAATGGTACCAAGTATTGTGTTGTTAGTGTCTTGTGTGTTGAATGGTACCAAGTGTTGTATTGTTAGTGTCTTGTGTGTTGAATGGTACCAAGTGTTGTGTTGTTAGTGTCTTGTGTGTTGAATGGTACCAAGTGTTGTGTTGTTAGTGTCTTGTGTGTTGAATGGTACCAAGTGTTGTGTTGTTAGTGTCTTGTGTGTTGAATGGTACCAAGTGTTGTGTTATAGTGTCTTGTGTGTTGAATGGTACCAAGTGTTGTATTGTAGTGTCTTGTGTGTTGAATGGTACCAAGTGTTGTGTTGTAGAGTATTGTGTGTTGAATGGTACCAAGTGTTGTGTTGTAGTGTATTGGGTGTTGAATGGTACCAAGTGTTGTGTTGTAGTGTATTGTGTGTTGAATGGTACCAAGTGTTGTGTTGTTAGTGTCTTGTGTGTTGAATGGTACCAAGTGTTGTGTTGTTAGTGTCTTGTGTGTTGAATGGTACCAAGTGTTGTGTTGTAGTGTATTGTGTGTTGAATGGTACCAAGTGTTGTGTTGTTAGTGTCTTGTGTGTTAAATGGTACCAAGTGTTGTGTTGTTAGTGTCTTGTGTGTTGAATGGTACCAAGTATTGTGTTGTTAGTGTCTTGTGTGTTGAATGGTACCAAGTGTTGTATTGTTAGTGTCTTGTGTGTTGAATGGTACCAAGTGTTGTGTTGTTAGTGTCTTGTGTGTTGAATGGTACCAAGTGTTGTGTTGTTAGTGTCTTGTGTGTTGAATGGTACCAAGTGTTGTGTTATAGTGTCTTGTGTGTTGAATGGTACCAAGTGTTGTATTGTAGTGTCTTGTGTGTTGAATGGTACCAAGTGTTGTGTTGTAGTGTATTGTGTGTTGAATGGTACCAAGTGTTGTGTTGTAGTGTATTGGGTGTTGAATGGTACCAAGTGTTGTGTTGTTAGTGTCTTGTGTGTTGAATGGTACCAAGTGTTGTGTTATAGTGTCTTGTGTGTTGAATGGTACCAAGTGTTGTGTTGTAGTGTATTGTGTGTTGAATGGTACCAAGTGTTGTGTTGTAGTGTATTGGGTGTTGAATGGTACCAAGTGTTGTGTTGTAGTGTATTGGGTGTTGAATGGTACCAAGTGTTGTGTTGTTAGTGTATTGTGTGTTGAATGGTACCAAGTGTTGTGTTGTTAGTGTCTTGTGTGTTGAATGGTACCAAGTGTTGTGTTGTAGTGTATTGTGTGTTGAATGGTACCAAGTGTTGTGTTGTTAGTGTCTTGTGTGTTGAATGGTACCAAGTGTTGTGTTGTTAGTGTATTGTGTGTTGAATGGTACCAAGTGTTGTGTTGTTAGTGTCTTGTGTGTTGAATGGTACCAAGTGTTGTATTGTTAGTGTCTTGTGTGTTGAATGGTACCAAGTGTTGTGTTGTTAGTGTCTTGTGTGTTGAATGGTACCAAGTGTTGTGTTGTTAGTGTATTGTGTGTTGAATGGTACCAAGTGTTGTATTGTAGTGTCTTGTGTGTTGAATGGTACCAAGTGTTGTGTTGTTAGTGTCTTGGGTGTTGAATGGTACTAAGTGTTGTGTTGTTGTGTCTTGTGTGTTGAATGGTACTAAGTGTTGTGTTGTAGTGTCTTGGGTGTTGAATGGTACCAAGTGTTGTGTTGTGAGTTTGCTTACTGCTTCACGTCGCCGCCTCTCAGCCTCCCGCATCCTCTCTTTCATCCTCTTCTGGTCTTGTTTGGCTTGATCTTCCTTGTGTTGCTGTCGAGCTCGTTCTAATGCTTCATCCTCCTCTTTTTCCCTGAAAAAAAAAATTTAAAAACATAAATAGTCCAGTAATATTACAGTTCTACCTGGAAAAGTTCAAACAATACCCTTCCCTTTAAAATAAAATCATTGTGATTAATAATCTTAAAGTCTACCCAATTGAGATTGAGGGTACCTTCCAAAATCCCCGGTAAAAACAATGAATTTATGGTTAAATATGGACGCTCTACTATTTTGGCTGTTACAAATATATTGCTAATGATGCTAAGACCAAACATGAATTCCTCCAATGGCTCTGGATTGAATTTATCAGAGAAGCTTTTTTTAGGATTCACAGCTGTAGACTGAGTGCATGCATAAATACTGTAACATTATGGTCGAAGATGTAGCACATTTTGATCGCTAGATATAGAGATGGTCCTGCGCTCTGATTTTTGTAGACTTTTAGCATGTTATTAGTCAATATCTATCCATATTGGCATCATTTTTGGTGTAAAATGACTGGACTACAAATTTCCCATAATGGTCATACCTCTTCCTCTCCTCTGCTTGCCTTTGTCTCTCTGCTTCCTCGTGTTCACGTCGCTGTTTCATCTGCTCCTCTTGCAACTTCAGAGCTTTTTCCTGCATACAGAAAAAAAATGTTCACACCTACTTCATACTGGTTGAATAATGAGGTGGTGGTGGTGTGCTAGTAGGTGGTGGTGATGGTGTATTACTGGGTAGTAGTGTGCTAGTGGGTGGTGGTGTGCTAATGGGTAGCAGTGTACTAATGGTGTGTGCTAGTATGTGGTGGTGGTGTATTAGTGGGTAGTGGTGTGCTGGTGGTGTGCTAATGGGTGGTGGTGTGCTAGCGGGTAGTGGTGTGCTAGTATGTGGCGGTGGCCGTGGTGTGCTGGTATGTGCTGGTGGTGTGCTAGTATGTGGCGGCAGAGGTGGCGGTGGTGTATTAGTGGGTAGTAGTGTGCTAGTATGTGCTGGTGGTGTGCTGGTGGGTACTAAGTGTGCTAATTGGTGGTGGTGTGCTAGTATGTGGTTGTGGTCGTGGTGTATTAGTAGGTACTAGTGCGCTAATGGGTGGTGGTGGTGGTGTATTTGTGGGTCGTAGTGTGCTAGTGGGTGGTGGTGTGCTACTAGGTGGTGGTTGTGTGCTAGTATGTGGTGGTGATGGTGTATTAGTGGGTAGAAGTGTGCTAGTGGGTGGTGGTGTGCTACTAGGTGGCGGTGGTGTAATAGTGGGTAGTAGTGTGCTGGTGGTGTGCTAGTGGGTGGTGGTGTGCTAGTATGTGCTGGTGGTGTGCTAATGGGTGGTGGTGTGCTAATGGGTGGTGGTGTGCTAATGGGTGGTGGTGTGCTAATGGGTATAAGTGTGCTAATGGGTGGTGGTGTGCTAGTACGTGGTGGTGATGGTGTATTAGTAGGTACTAGTGTGCTAGTGGGTGGTGGTGTGCTAGTATGTGCTGGTGGTGTGCTAGTGGGTGGTGGTGTGCTCGTATGTGTTAGTGGGTGATGGTGTATTAGTGGGTATAAGTGTGCTAGTGGGTGGTGGTGTGCTACCAGGTTGCGGTGGTGTAATAGTGGGTAGTAGTGTGCTGGTGGTGTGCTAGTGGGTGGTGGTGTGCTAGTATGTGCTGGTGGTGTGCTAGTGGGTATAAGTGTGCTAGTGGGTGGTGGTGTGCTCGTATGTGTTAGTGGGTGATGGTGTATTAGTGGGTATAAGTGTGCTAGTGGGTGGTGGTGTGCTAGTAGGTGGTGGTGGTGATGTATTAGTGGGTAGTAGTGCACTAATGGGTGGTGGTGATGGTGTATTAGTGGGTACAAGTGTGCTAATGGGTGGTGGTGTATGTGCTTTTTACCCTCTCTGTCTTTTCTTTAGCCTGCTGTCTAAACTTCTCAAAGCTGCTAGCAGAGGAGGATGTTCTAGGTGGTGCTGGAGAGCCTGCACTGCTCAAGCTGGACCAAGATGGTACATGCCGAATAGGTTTAGAAACCCCATCCTGATACAACAGAGAAAATGTTCAATTTTCTTTTGTTTATTATAGTGCTAGGGGCCTTGGGAAGGTTTTGATATTCAAAAGGAGTGTTCAATGTGAATTCAGTTCAATTGCAAGTATGCAGTACATCCTTGGAAGTTTTGTATAAATTCCTAGCATTTCTAAAAAGCACTGAATCAATTCATCAATCCCACACCGGCTCTATATCAGAATTCTTTCATGGCATGGGTTTACAGTTGTCTGAAATCAAAAGTTTTTAGTCTTCTTTTTTATTTCTTCTCTTTAATCTGTGCCTTATTTTTTCTATTGGCCTTGCAGTGTATATTTTGTACTTAACTTTACTCAGAAACAGTAGGCTGGAATGAGACAAAAAAAAAAGGATCTCACCTTTTTCATGGTCCCAGACTGCTCTGCCTTTTGACCTGAAAGTGATTGTATTGACAGATATATATGGAATAAAAAATTCTGGTCTGAAAGTGATTGTTTGCTAGACGCATAAGTAATAAAACAGCAAAAATAGTTCTGTACTCCATACCAATCGAAGCCAGGGAACCAGGCAGTTCACCGATAGAGAACGTCAGACCAGATGCTCCAGCTAGAGACAGACAAATACCATTAGAATGGAACACTCAAATACAACACTTTGACAAAAACAACCAAAATAAAAGTATGACTTTAAGACCATAATCAAACTTTCGCCAAATACTGTTTTCATGATGTTGCACATGCATCCAAAATGACACAGACTGGCAGGCCAAAGCTGATCTAAAATGGTGTTGTTTTTAAAATAAAGCTATAGAAAATGCTGCCAAACTGCTCACATTCCCCTTCGTCTGCACTTTGGATCAGCTGTGGCACGCCAATCTGTGGAATTTTGTAAGCGCATGCAACATCGTAAAAACAGTCTATTTAAGAATTTTTAAGGGCCAAAATAAAGACATTATAAGACTTTTTAAGGACCTGCTGAAACCTTGTTACTAGGTAGGTTGTTTACATGCCTGGTTTGGGGCCGGCCAGAGTGGATGTCTTTTCTGTAATGGTACTTGAATTTTTCTCCTTTACAGAGCTAGACACAGTGGTGCAGACTGCAGAAATAATTGACGATGGCTTGGGTGTGGTTACTGCAGCTTTTGGTGTTGCTGTTACAGTTTTCATGGCAGTGAATATAGGGGTCTTAGATACAGGGGTCGTTGGCATCTTGGAGCTGTTGACGGTATGTGTAACAGTGGCTGCTTTAGGTGCAGCTGTGACGACTTTGGGGATTACTGCAGGTGTTGGCTTGGTGGATACAGGAGGGATGGGGTCGGCAACACCCTCATTTGTGGTCACCCCACTTGGCCGGGTTGTTACTGGATGGGCTGCATGCCCACCTCTAGCTTTATCTGCCATTTTCCCTGAAGCTTTCAAGTATAAGGAAAACAATGTTTTAAATATTGATTATTAATCTGACAAAAATATGGAGACAAAGGTAAAGAAGAAAGGAACATGTGGTTTGGGTGGTGCCCCTAGCTAAATGACTACTAACACATACCAGGAAGGATTGAAGGTTTGGGTGGTGCCCCTAGCTAAATGACTACTAACACATACCAGGAAGGATTGAAGGTTTGGGTGGTGCCCCTAGCTAAATGACTACTAACACATACCAGGAAGGATTGAAGGTTTGGGTGGTGCCCCTAGCTAAATGACTACTAACACATACCAGGAAGGATTGAAGGTTTGGGTGGTGCCCCTAGCTAAATGACTACTAACACATCCCAGGAAAGATTGAAGGTTTGGGTGGTGCCCCTAGCTAAATGACTACTAACACATACCAGGAAGGACTGAAGGTTTGGGTGGTTTGGAAGGTGACACAGTGGCTGGCTTGGGAGTGGTAGAATGCCCAACTGGTTTGCTCTGGGGAGGTCAGAAACAGAAACCAGATTTAGGGAAACATTGCAATACCATACACCATGAGGTTCACAAAAATCTGAACTTCAAAATGATTTGTCCAACAAGATCTGGACATTTGAGACAACATTCTCATAAAATAGTTTACTGAAGCATCCCTAAAACAAATAGACCAGGTAATCCAAAGTGCCTGGACCATAAAGTTGAAGTAAATTTTTTTTTTACGAATTCCTGAGCACAAATTTCTTACCAAAGTGGAAAAAACTTATTCAAGAAAGAGGATTTCAAAGATGATTTTTATGTGTGATTTCATCCAGACAACTTTTGGTGACAGGGCCCAAATCCCCTGCGAAGCCCTTTGAGTCAATTGTAACATCAAGAGAGCATGTTTGGGTGACTGTGGACTGTACCTTGGTTTTAGAGGCAGTCTTGTGGTCATTTCCCACAGTTTCTGCCAAACAAGGAAACCAAGTTAGATTCCTTCACATTAGAAACCTGGACAAGACTCGGCATTGACAGTCAAGACAAAGCCAGGAATAATGTTTGTACAGTTTATTAAAAATACTTGATTCATGTTACAAACAGGCAACAGGCACATTTACAGAAGATATAAGAGCTGACATGCTGCTTGTGATAGAACTTTGAACAGCCCATGGCCAAAAATCATGTACCAAGATAATTTCCATGATTTTACATAGTTGTAATGTATAGCTTTGGATGTATGTTAAAATTAAATCTACACTCTTTTCACTCCCATGGTAAACATTTAACAAATATATAGCAATGCATATAGAGCTGAGGTTGATATGGATAGCAGTTTAAAAGACAACTTCCAATAAAACACGCAAGTTGTTTACATCTTCAAAGACACCAAAACTATTACAGCAGACTTTAAAATGTCCTGGTACAAGATTTTTTATGCCCATTCATGGGGATTGCTCTATATTCTGTTGAATTTTATCTTGACCAATAAACTGACCCTATTGCAAGATGGATCCAGTGGCATCTTTTATATACATATATAGATATATAAGCCATTATCACAGGATTACATACAACTAGGCTTCGACAACTCGTCATGACAAAAGGTCGAACATATTTTTACGGACCCACTTTAACTTGAACTTATTTTCGCCCAAAATCAGGCATTTTTTTCCAAGTGTTTAACATGATTTTACAGTACTACCTATTTTGTGTCAAATGGTTTATCAGTATTCTGCTAAAGGATATTTCACACTGAACAAGTTTTGGAACACACTGTAAATAGTTTAACCATATAATGTGCAATGGATAAGCTAAAGAAAGCTGTACCAAAGCAATCCACTACGATCATTGAATGTCAAAAAGATACTAAGAATTTAAAAAGGGAAAAAGTTATGGTGGTACATGTTTTTTTTTTTAAATAAGTATGTCTTCCACCTTTTTCTCATCTTAACAAAAACACAAGTGAAAACATTGTGATTTGGGAAAGCTACATTTATAAGCGATATTTCTTGAAAGACTAAGTCTTAAACTTGGCAACTTCAAGATTTTATCATGTAATTTCTTCCAATAATAAATGGTGATAATAACAATTATGCGGTTTACTAAACTCTTTAAATGACTTCTTGAGCAGAACACTTATAAACTGTTACGAGGACCAGAGGGCTTTGTCAGTTTGCCCTATATTTGATAAAATAAATACAGGAGAAATGGCCATGTCACGGAGCACTACAGTCTCTGGGTCACATGTCACTACCTGATTCAGACTCAGAGCTGGATCCAGAGCTTGAGGAGCCAGAGCTTGATGATGAGCCAGAGCTACTACTTGACCCACTGCTGCTGCTGCTACTAGCGCTCAGACGGGTTGGGCGTGGCTCACTGCCCACTACATCAATTATGCGCTGCTCTGTATGAGAGTCTGTCAAACATGAACAAAATGAGATTCAGAAAACACTGGTATAATTTACTAAATATATAGATTTTATTTCGAGAATGTATAGATTTGAATTGAAGACTGTATAGATTTGATTATGAGAATGTATAGATTTGATTTCAAGAATGTATTTATTTACTTTTTAGTTTTAAATAAAGATTTACTATTGAGAATGTCTATATTTTCTTTGGAGAATATATATTAACATAATATACACCTATTTCACTTAAAAAATAAAATATTTTTTGCGTGCCTTCATTGAGTTTTGAAAACGGAGGTGTTTTTGTTTGGGACAACTCTAGGCGCATCTGCTCGAGAATTCCCCCAAACAAACAATGAGTTTTTTTTAAAACAGAATGAAGGCACAAAAACAATGTTTTATTTCTTAAGTTTTAATTATTTCTAATCCTACACAAAAGACAAAAACTTCACAACACCGCACGCTAATGGCATAATTCCAGTGCACGTCAGCTCACGCACAGAAAACAGCTTGAAAAACTGGCTTCAAATTCCAAGCAACTCAGGTTGTTCATCTATTTGTACAAATTTTGCATTTTCCTATCTACCTGGGACACGCTTTTCTCCCAAGAATATTTTTTAGTGTAAAAAGGTTAAAGTCGGTAGGAATTCATATGGATGTTGACTGATAATGCACGATAATGCACTTACACGATGTTATGCTGCGTCATCACATGAACTTCATCATGTAATAAAAGTGACCAATCTCACCAATCAGAGTGCCTGTACTATCTTAATTATTTTATTAAAAAAGGTTGTCAATGCAAATGGCTTACGGGTACTAATAATTCATAAAATTAAAGGTTTTAAATAAAGTACAGCAATGTCAGAGCCAAGCATTGAAACCTTTAATGGATATTTGTTTTGATTTATCCATATTCTTCGAGACGCATGGTTACTTTCGGTCATAGAACTGCTATTTGCCAATCGCCATTTGCACTGACAACCTTTATTGAAATAGGTGTATGTTTTAGCATAAGAGTCACAATTACCCCCTCAACACATACACAAGACCCCTCACAAGCAAACATACTTATATGCAACATCTAGCAAACCTATTTATCCCAGGCTGCAGAAAACCCTGAGAAGTAGTCGGCTGAATTGCCTTAATTTAAAAGGATTCAAGATCACCTTATTACTTAAAAGGGACTAAAAGGTAAGGGGTCCCCTTCCATTTATCTGCACTTACAGTATAAGGCTTAAAATTTAGCAAACATAGAATCAGTGTGAATTAGGCTCATATATAGAATGAATCCACTGATTGGATCACCATGTGAGAGACAACTGGGCAACAATCCAAACAATGGGTACATACCTTTTTTAGCTGCCTTTTTCTGAGCAGGAGCACCTAGTTTGCCGCTTACATCCTAGAAAACAACAACACATTTCAACCACTGAGATAAGGTACCCTGAATCACAGCAGATTATTACTACAACTATCATTTAGTGTCTAGGTAAATACTGTTTAAATGTGTGAAAAATGCTGCATTAATTTTCATTTTTGCATTAAATGCTTTATAGTTATGCATTGCTTCAACTAGTAATAAATATAAATACCTGAAGGCGTCTTTCTAGCTCTTCTTTTTTTCTAGCTTGCTCTTGTTCCCTCTCTTCAGCATTTTTCGGCTTCTTTGCGGGCGTTTTGTGCTTCTTCCTTAAACAGGACTGAACATACTTCTCCAGTTCTCGGAGAGTAGAGGGAGCTAGTGTTTCAAAGTCTATTTCTATTTCGTCAGGATTTGAATCCCGTAATTGTTTTTCTCGTGACTGAATAATATGTACAACTCTTCCAAGTTTAGGACCTAGAAACAGAAAACACAAACGGTGTTATAAAAGTTAACCACTGTTTATATGCAAACTTGGTATTCATTAAATGAGCTCTTACCTGGGAGCCTATTGATATCCAAACTAAGCTGCCTTTTCTCATCGTATGTCATTGCTTTGGCAGTCTCCTCCTCATCACTATCTTCCTCAATTGTTTTCTTTTTTGCCACAATCCTGAAAAAAAATCTAATATGGTATTTCTGTTTGTTATCCCCTCTCCCCAATCATCACACTAACACACAACAACTCTGAGGGGGGTGTTTCGTTTACCCATAAAGTGAACCATTTTTCCTTATAGCTTCTCCTTCCTTGTGGAGGTACTTAATTTTTTTAATTAGAGCCGACCTTTCAGTCAAGTGGAGGGTTCTTCCAAACACCCCAAAACCCTCCTGGCTACAGGCTTGCATACTTACCCTCTCCCCTATGTCACACTTGTTTTTGCCACATTCTAAACCCTACCATCACATTATCTGAATATATAGCTATTTGACTCAACTTGAATGCATATGTCCATGGCTGTATACTTACTTGCTCTTTGCAGACCGCTTAGAAGCAGATTTCTTTGGTGGTTTTTCAGCCTTGGGGGTTTTAGTAGCCTGTTGTTTTGGGGGTTTCACAGGCTTGGGTTTAGCGGGTGGCTCCTTTTTAATTTTCTTTTCAGGCTTTTTCTTTGTTTTCGTTACAAGGACACTTTCTCCGGTCAACTTGCTTAGCTGCTCATGTACAGAGATTAGCTGAAAACAACCAGAAAAATACATCAATCAAGGATAAAATAACAAAAAGGCACCAGAAGGAAATGTCAATTCTTAAGGTCTCTCCAGGTCGGCTAGGAGGCAGCGCTTAGTTCATCTTAGCCAGTGAACAGCAATGCTATTTATTTGATTATCTTCAGCCAGGTTTTAATGTCCCCAAAGATGATGCCACAATATTCAGACCATAGTGTGGCAATAGTTTGACAGCCATATGGGGTTCAGAGACCAGGATACAGTCACATGGGGTTCAGAGACCAGGATACAGCCACATGGGGGGGTTCAGAGACCAGGATACAGCCATATGGGGGGGTTCAGAGACCAGGAGACAGCCATATGGGGGGGTTCAGAGACCAGGAGACAGCCACATGGGGGGGGTTCAGAGACCAGGAGACAGCCACATGGGGGGGGTTCAGAGACCAGGAGACAGCCATATGGGGGGGTTCAGAGACCAGGAGACAGCCATATGGGGGGGTTCAGAGACCAGGAGACAGCCATATGGGGGGGTTCAGAGACCAGGAGACAGCCATATGGGGTCCAGAGACCAGGATACAGCCATATGGGGTCCAGAGACCAGGATACAGCCATATGGGGTTCAGAGACCAGGAGACAGCCACATGGGGGGGTTCAGAGACCAGGAGACAGCCACATGGGGGGGTTCAGAGACCAGGAGACAGCCACATGGGGTTCAGAGACCAGGAGACAGTCACATGGGGTTCAGAGACCAGGAGACAGTCACATGGGGTTCAGAGACCAGGAGACAGTCACATGGGGTTCAGAGACCAGGAGACAGTCACATGGGGTTCAGAGACCAGGAGACAGTCACACGGGGGGCTCAGAGACCAGGATACAGCCACATGGGGGGCTCAGAGACCAGGATACAGCCACATGGGGGGGTTCAGAGACCAGGATACAGCCACATGGGGTTCAGAGACCAGGATACAGCCACATGGGGGGGCTCAGAGACCAGGATACAGCCACATGGGGGGGCTCAGAGACCAGGATACAGTCACATGGGGGGGTTCAGAGACCAGGATACAGCCACATGGGGGGGTTCAGAGACCAGGATACAGCCACATGGGGTTCAGAGACCAGGATACAGCCATATGGGGGGGTTCAGAGACCAGGATACAGCCATATGGGGGGGTTCAGAGACCAGGATACAGCCACATGGGGGGGTTCAGAGACCAGGATACAGCCACATGGGGGGGTTCAGAGACCAGGATACAGCCATATGGGGTTCAGAGACCAGGATACAGCCATATGGGGGGGTTCAGAGACCAGGATACAGCCATATGGGGTTCAGAGACCAGGATACAGCCACATGGGGGGGTTCAGAGACCAGGATACAGCCACATGGGGGGGTTCAGAGACCAGGATACAGCCACATGGGGGGGTTCAGAGACCAGGAGACAGCCACATGGGGGGGTTCAGAGACTAGGAGACAGCCACATGGGGGGGTTCAGAGACCAGGAGACAGCCACATGGGGTTCAGAGACCAGGAGACAGTCACATGGGGTTCAGAGACCAGGAGACAGTCACATGGGGTTCAGAGACCAGGAGACAGTCACATGGGGTTCAGAGACCAGGAGACAGTCACATGGGGTTCAGAGACCAGGAGACAGTCACATGGGGGGCTCAGAGACCAGGATACAGCCACATGGGGGGCTCAGAGACCAGGATACAGCCACATGGGGGGCTCAGAGACCAGGATACAGCCACATGGGGGGCTCAGAGACCAGGATACAGCCACATGGGGGGGTTCAGAGACCAGGATACAGCCACATGGGGTTCAGAGACCAGGATACAGCCACATGGGGGGGCTCAGAGACCAGGATACAGCCACATGGGGGGGCTCAGAGACCAGGATACAGTCACATGGGGGGGTTCAGAGACCAGGATACAGCCACATGGGGGGGTTCAGAGACCAGGATACAGCCACATGGGGTTCAGAGACCAGGATACAGCCATATGGGGGGGTTCAGAGACCAGGATACAGCCACATGGGGGGGTTCAGAGACCAGGATACAGCCACATGGGGGGGTTCAGAGACCAGGATACAGCCATATGGGGTTCAGAGACCAGGATACAGCCATATGGGGGGGTTCAGAGACCAGGATACAGCCATATGGGGGGGTTCAGAGACCAGGATACAGCCATATGGGGTTCAGAGACCAGGATACAGCCACATGGGGGGGTTCAGAGACCAGGATACAGCCACATGGGGGGGTTCAGAGACCAGGATACAGCCACATGGGGGGGTTCAGAGACCAGGAGACAGCCACATGGGGGGGTTCAGAGACCAGGAGACAGCCATATGGGGGGGTTCAGAGACCAGGATACAGCCATATGGGGTCCAGAGACCAGGATACAGTAATTTGTGGTTTATCGATCAAGCAATGCAAGTTATGACACACTGATTCCTCAAGTGCAACCTTATTTGAAATAGGTCTATATCCTACTATGTCCATGTGGCCTAGAACTTTTGCAAACCTATTTTGTTATTTGACGAGTAAGATATTACACAGTTGCCAAAGCCTTACCCTTTGATAATCTAAATTGCCCATTAAAACTGTACATTACATACACCTATTTCAATAAAGGTTGTCAGTGCAAAAGGCAATTGCCAAATGGCAGTTCTACGATTGAAAGGTGTTTATCGGTAGCAATTATTTGTAAAAATAAAGGTGATAAATAAACTTGAGCAATATAGAACCACATATTAATTATATTAAATGGATAGCCGTATGTTTTATTGCTATTTTTCTGAATTTGGAACAAATATTTTGGCATCCATGGGTCCTTTCGGTCGTAATACGCCATTTGCCAATCACCATTGGGACTGACAACCTTTATTGAAAAAGGGGTATGCACCTGTTGTTGTAATTGAGAGAGTTTCTCTGCCCTCTCTGCCTCGCTGTCATTGGAGACAGAGGTCTCCTCATCTGAGCTCTCTTGCTGCTCAGGTTCCACCTCTGGTTGGGCCGGGGGAGGGGACGGTGGTGCAATTATAGTCTCCTCTGGCATCTTGGCAAATTTCATTTCAAAGACATCCTATGAAGGAAATAAAATTCAAATGGCATTCAAATTAAAAATCTAAATTATCACTTCACCCCAGTATTATTTATGTGAACCTGTGCAAAAGAAACTAGAAACAAATCAATTGTAGTAACCATTATATTGTTTTCCTACTATTTACAGTATATGCTTGTTTTAGCATCATTATATATAGTATCATTAGTAAAGGGGAGATTTTAAACTTGTGAAATGTGTACCCAAGTAAAGGCTTAACAATGCCAGCAATAGTCAGAATTTTCCACTTTGCCGGCTCAGTTTTTGCAATGCATGGTTAGTAAATGTGCATGTTTTCAATGTGTGGGAGATACCTGGAGTTGGCGGGCCATCTTGACCACGTCATGATCAGGGGGATTATAACGATAACAATTGCTAAACATAAGTCGAATATCAGCAGCAAACTCTGATGGGGAATCGTACGCCCTGTTCTCAAGCTTATTCTGGGAAGGGAAGAAAACAAAACAAATTAGAGCTATGCAGTTTTTCAAGAAATGTATTGTGTTGAGACCTATGTGAAGATTATAGGCATAAATCATGTACAAAGTCATTTATAGGATTTATAAGAAAAGGAACATGGGCCTTGGAAAGCAGTCTATGTTTGTTATACTACTTTGGTTGTCTTTGACTCTACCTTGATTTCCGTCATGTCCATAGGCTGCTTGATGATGTCATGATAGTCGTGGAGACCTAGAGCTTCGGCATCAACTGGTTTATAGAACGGCCACGCATATGCCTAAAAGATATGTGCCATACAATAATCAAGGAATGCAATGTCAAGATACCGCATGTTTGTTCTAACTGCTCTATTTCCCATAGCAAGGGACAAAGTAGTGAAGTAGTGAGTGCACAAGAGTATTCACTAGATCTTAAGTGTTTGTAACTATGACAACAGCCTCTAATCCATATACATCAAGGAGCGCATTCTGTGGTCATTCTGAAATATCAGACCATGTGAATGCTAAATACTCACATAATGCTTTTTAGAAAACATGTCTTTGAGGATTGTGCTACAGTACTTCAGCTGCTCTGTGAGTGGCTTCTTCTTTCCCCTTGACTGAAAAAAAGTTCCAGAAGTGTCACAAGAAAACCAAGAAGAAGCACAAATAATTTGACAAAACAATGTATTCAAAAGCATGCAGCAGTGTTTTTATACAGCCAGATATTAAAAAATATTGTGATAAGAGTGAATTATCTTGCCAAGAGGCGAACATACCGTAGAATCCCACAGATCAGCAACGCCGTATGTTAATTGGCCCTGGCGCAAACTAGCCTACGGAGGTGACAGGGTAAAAGGGCCTTTAAGTTCCCCCTCAATGTTACATGGCCTTTGTTAGTGCTACCAGTCAACACAAGCATTTGGCACTTGCACATTTATATGCTTATTGTCATGTTTTGTGCATGTTTATAAGTTTTAAGCAAACTTGCTCTTGCTCACACAAGACATGATTACATTACACTTTAATGCCTAAGTCCATAAGCCTGCAGATGTGATAAAACATTGTTCCTTTGTGGATTTGACAGGACCATATAGGAGTTTAGCATGCATATCATAGGAGAGAGTTAACAACATTTAGTGTCTATTGTAATGCTGAGGATTTAATGTTGAAACAGATTGGAGGATTAATGTTAAAATTAATTATAATTCATGGTAAATGATGAATGTAAAATACAATCAAAATAGTGAGGGTTTTTTTTTTAAGTAAATGCTTTACGCACATACGAATGTAATAGAAATATCAAGATAACCCCATGCCTTGCGCCAAATTCTGCTTGCTTATTTATGGGATTCTACGGTATATGGTTGGCTACTTGTTATTTCTGTTACCTCACGGGAAACATGCACTAAAATACAGAATTTAACCAGCACAATAGCAGATCAATGACAGTTAGTTGGGTTATGCCAAGTTACAAAATCATGAGTACATATGCAACACTAAAAATAATCAGGCAAATCTATTTTTTTTGTTTTAATCTTAGTTTTTCGAATCAAACATGGCTTTGCAAATTGATAAATTTGATCAGGTACATAATGTAGGAGTTTGAGATTTTTCATGGGCCCGTTCCTGAAAAGAGTTGTTTAGACAATTTGTTGTTAGGATTTAATCTTTTTCTTGTATTTCCATTTGGAAGTATTTTCCTTGTCCCACACAGGCAAAAAATATTTAGCTACCAAAATATTGTATTTCCAACAACTACTTGTGTACTTTTAAATTGTGAACTCGTAAAAGTGATTAGGTTTGTCAAAATTTGAAAGCATCTGGCACGGTTGCACAAAATGAAACTTTATGAAACTGATTACTTGCACCTTTTTTTTGAATATGAAACTTTGACCACTTCAAAAAGAGGTCATCCTGTACCTGGTGGATGTATGCTGGAAAAGCTATAGGAACAAGAATAGCTTTGCTTAGAATGGTGTATCATGACTAGAAGAGCTCTTATTCCAGGCATAAATTATGCCTCTATTTATTCAGGAACCAGCCCATGAAGTCTAAAATAAACAATGGAAATGAGACTATTGTCACATTTAACAGAGGAAGGTGAATAGCAGGACAATTGGCCACTGTCCCTTAAGAGACTTCACAGCAAAACGAAAAGAGAAAAAGTGTGCTTACCAGGCTTGGCCCTTCTGGGAGGTCCCTGTTGGGTTTCTTAACAGTGCGTGTGGACTCTCTCCTTGCTGGCACCTTGGCTGGTTTGGAGGTTGGTAATGGTTCGCTCAGATCACTCATTGGTGTCGTTGGTGTAGTTGTGTCGGCCTTTCTCTTAACCCCCTTTTTCACCTAGCAAGCACATTAATATCAAACTCTAAAATGCACAAAGTACACATAACAGGCACATACTGTCATTTTCTATATTCTACAAAAAACATTTGCTGATTTTTGATTGAAGGTGATTTAGCAGTTGCAAACAGTTGGTGAATATTGAAAAACTGGTTTATGGTTAAAGGAAGCTTGAGCCAATAAAAAGACTGTGCAAATAAGAATTGCTATAGATGTGAGGGCTGACCTTGGCTAGAGGTAATGATGAAGTTGGGACTGGTAGTGCTGGAGCAGCCGGTGCGAGAGAAGGTGTTGGAAGTGCTGTGGTAGCTGCTTCTGCTGGTGTTGGCATTGCCATGGTCGCTGTGACTGTGATTGGCTGGGCTGCAACCGGGGGAATCATGGTCATTGGTGTACTATCAGGAGCAACTGAAAACCAAAGAGGGATGTTAAGTAAATACACTTCAGCCAATAGTTAGCAAAGACAAGGATTTTTTACATTTCAATTAAAGTTACCAAAACAAGAATGTTCAAGTAAATACACTTCATCCAAAAGTTAGTGAAAAGATGAAAGCTCTATTACCGTCCTTGGTAGTTCTAAATCCAAAGAGAGTTGACACTTTGTTTAAACAATCAGAAGAAAAACTGGATCAATTAAAATCAAATATACAAAGAAAATGAGAATGTGAGTTCTTCAATGTGTGTACTTGCTTATGAAAAAATAAAAATGCAATAATTAACAACCAAACATATTTTGACTCTTTTATGTATGGATGCACAATGCTCAAGTAATTATAAAAGGACAAAATGTGCATAAGTTGTGCACCAAAAATAATAATTTTTTGAAAGAGTGTTTACATAAATGAGTTAAATTCTAAGATCTCTGTATATTGGTAGTTACCCTACACTCAATTTTGGGTAGAAGCAAGGTGATCAACATAAAATGGTCCAAGGCTTTATGGTACATTGATATTGAGTTAAAAGCAGTGGAAACGAAGGTATGCCCATACCTGGAATTGCATGTTCCATAGGTCTTGGACCTGGTTTCCTGCCCTTTTTCCCACCATGACCTCCCTCGCCTGGCTTTCTTTTTACTCCAATGATAATCTCCTTTTCCTTAAAAATAACAAGCAGCCCCATGACTTTTCATAACTGTGGCCTTGCTTGATCCTAAACAGCAAACTCACCTCTGGAGGCATCATGGCTATCTTCTGATGGAAAAGTTTGTCCATGGATTGGCACATAAGCACAATATCCTGAAACAAAAATATCACAAATCAACAACTGCTTCTGTCTAAAGCACAAATCACATCTCTAAAACCGATTCTGTCATTTTCATTTAACAAATTCAATTATGACACATTTGCAGTGATGGTTTCATTGACTATGACATTCCAAAGCCCTTTTTTTGCATCTACGAGTACTGTCAACTGTGCAAGAGTCTGTATGATTTTTTTAGCTCTTTCTTTGTTTTGTTTTTTCATTTAGCCATTTTTTAGGTCTTAATAAGTGTTATGCAAGTAGACAGTATTCATGCCACATG
This sequence comes from Nematostella vectensis, assembly GCF_932526225.1. NCBI lineage: Eukaryota > Metazoa > Cnidaria > Anthozoa > Actiniaria > Edwardsiidae > Nematostella > Nematostella vectensis. The sequence continues at coordinate 4,003,673 of NC_064041.1, read as the reverse complement.
TTCAGTTGTAAAAAAGACAAAATGGGTGATTTGATCAAGAGACGTCTACACATTTGGCCTTTTCCTTGTCAAAACAGTTGATTGTGCATGGGGATACTGTGCACATGGGATAACGGTCCTTAGATCCCTAAAATATATATCACATTTTACTCAATTGAAATATTGTTTATTTGTTGCACAATAAGTTGAAAAAGAGCAAGCTGTCCAAAACAACCAAAATTCAAAACAAACCCTAATTTGGTAGACAGTATGGGGTGGGGTATGATAACTTTTTCCCAACAATTCAGATATGAGCAGTCACAAGGTGTAATTGGGTAGTTACTGACATAAGGTAGTTGGAACATTCAATGACAACAAAATACATTACTAGAACTTAATGATCGGGTAAAGCAACATTCCTTTGTATACTATCCGGCACTAGAATGCCCAGGTCTACTTCGATTATCAAGCTGCAATGCAAGCTTCGCGGCCCAAGATTATATAGCACAAATTGCTATTTATGGGGCGATACTGAAACCAGCTTTGAAAAAAACACGTGTTATTTTCGTTTTCCTTATCGAGGCAGTGTCATACATCAGTGAGAAAAACGAAAATCACACATGTAAACAATCGAACACAGCCACTAAACTTACATCTCCTGGTTTGTTGTAGGTATAGCAGTTGTTTATCATCAGCCGAAAATCCTCAATGCATTCTTGAGCGCAGGGATACTCGTTATTTTCGAGCTTTTTCTTGATTGTTCCCAGGTCCATCGGTTTCTTAATGATTGTATGGTAATCCTGTAGAACACTCAAAATACTCAGAATTCTACAGTCTAAATACTTTATTATTTTGTATTACAGCTTGGTGTAAATATTTAGCGTTTTGCTATCGTACTAACCGGTAGATTTAGTTTGACCGCGTCTACGGGTTCGCGGAAAGGCCATGCATGATGGTGTCTCCATAACCCTTTTAGCACAGTTTTCAGCAAAAATTGCAGTTGGTTTGTGGTTCTGGTCTTGGGTGCTGGTTGCTGTGGATTTGGTTGAGCCATTCCTCGCTGAAAGCAAAGGATATTGGCATATTAACGGTAGAGATCCGGCAAAAACGCGTTGACAAAGCTAGCGTCATTACGGATTCATAGTCTTTCTTGCGGCAAAGCCAGAATTTCGACATCGAAACATAGCTCAGTAAAACACCAAAATAATGAGTATTTACCACTGAAGGTTGTTCAAACTCGTCGTATTTGTGAGAAAGTCTTCTTGTGCGTTTTTCATGCCCCTCAGGGCTCGAAACGGAGCTTATTCCATTCACTGAGTCGACGACTCCATATTCGCAAGAAACGCCAGATTGAACTCCTAGTCCCGGCCTGTGATGATGTAACATATTTCGGTAAATTTTAGCATTCTAACTGATTATAAACTCACCAAACTACTACAAATAAACGTAAAATCACTTTATGTAACTATGACAATGTTATTTGTTGGTAATCCTGCTCTCAGTTCAGAGAAAATCGACGGCGTTGGTCTAAAGACATTTCAACACAGCCAACGCCATTTTGGCGGTAGCAACTCCACGAACACCAAGCACAATCTATCGAATTTTTCGCAACTCCAAGCGAAAAGATCTACGCCATACCCTTTATGGACGTCAGCTAAAGGATTTTGGAAACTTTGCGACGTAGGATGGTCTAGCGTTTCCATCCACGGCGGTAGATTCCACATAAATAGTTCTGTCTTTCTTGGCTCAGCTCGCCCAGCGAACGAGCAACCAGCCGCCCTTTTGAAGACTACATAGACCCCCAGCAAAGAGTCAGGCCCGACACGTCACAGCCCGAGTCACGTGCGCTCGGCAAGCGCGCCAAAACACTGACGCATCAAAAAAGGACGCCGATAACTTCCTTATATGGGACGTCACGTACTTCGGTGAGTTCCCGAAGAAAGGCCGAAGTGGAAAAGTGTCATTAAAGAATTTCTTTTAACTTGCCCCTTCAAGCTACAAACCTGCACGGACACAAAAGTGATAAACACGATTTAAAAACAGGAAATAAACGCGATGGGTTTAATGCGGATTCCCGACCGTCAATAGTCGGACTTCCCTGACTTGTTCCAGGAAGTTTCGGAAGTTTTGTTTATTTTCATGATCAGGTATAGGATACAAGACAAAAATTGTAATAATTGTTGAAAATGACCAATCTTCTCAAACTTTGTGTTCAGTTCCCCCCCCCCCCCCCCCCCCCCCCCCCCCCCCACACACACACACACACACACACACGCTCCTCACTAACCGTAATTTGGCCGTGAGGGGGCTGGTGGAAGACATGTTCCAAAATGGCGGCATGTTTAGAGTTTGAAAACATTCTTCTTGTCACGGATTCGTACAAGGTATGATATTCGATTTCGATTTCTAAGAAGTCAACTGTGATTTTATTAATTGTAGATGCTGAGTTTCTGTAGCTTACTCTGAATATTGATTTCGCTGTTAAAGTTTGTTAGTAACGTCGTGTTGTCGATACGGTCAATTTGTTTTCTAGAAACAATCACTGCTTTTGTATTTGCGTGATATCCGAAAAGATAAGCTTAAGTATATCTTTTAAAAACATGCTCAAGTAACTCAATGCAATTCTAAACATGAATTCTAAATCATACAATTCCCGGCAGAATTTTAACTTTAAGTTATAATCAATCATCGGGAATTCATCATAAAGACATTGTCAATCAATAGAAATTGCTTTATTATTACTATTTATAGCTATCGCCGATTTTGTCTCGATCTGCACTCCTTGTGTCTGAACATTGAAAAAGAAAATGAAAGCCCTCTCAACAAATACTTAAATAATTACCCTGACTGTCCGTACTATCAAATATGTTTTTTTTAAGATAAGGAGTTCCGTCTCGTATAAGTCTTGTGGTTTACTATGGGCCTTTTTCTCACACCCAGAAAAATCATATATTGTTATCTTTACTTTAAAAAAATGTACTTTTACTGAGAATAATAAACTAAAACTGAAACTGAAGCCGAATTTTGGTAACAAAAATCTCCTGTCCCCACCCTGTTAATCAATTTATAGTCTTGCACGATGTTGATTTTTCTTGGCTGTTTCGATTTGGGTTCCCTGTGGATGTGAGGCAATTCCTTTTGAGCACTTCTTTTCAAAGATTTTGATACAAAGAAATACTTTGCAATTCTATATAAGTGTGGTGTTTTCAAGTTTGACTAAAAGATTTTTCATTATGTAACTTGGGTTTGCATTGGATACAAGCCAGTAGGACGATGAAGCCCTTGGGGGCTGTGCCAATCTAAAGAAATGCCAATCTTTATTTTCTGTCACAGACAACCATGCCGCTTTTTAGCAATTTGTAAGCATGTGAGCCATTCTTGATGCAGTCATCATTGTGTAAGGATGTGCGATTTTATTATTTTTAATTTAGAGGAGGAAAAATAATGCATACACTATGTAGGGAATAATAAAGGGTCTCTCAGTCAGGCTATACTTTGTGAGTCTTTCAAACTGTTTCTGAATCTGCCATAGGTCTCCCATCACAGACAATATCCAGATGGGACGTCCACAGTCTTCTCCTATTTTGAGAGCCGTGGAGGAAAGTTTCCAGAAGTGTGCTTCTTTGGCCTTCAATATATTATCAAGGTTTGTAAGATATATATAGGCTTTAGTTTATTATTAAGGCCTGTAAAATATATTATTACTGTATAACATTGCAAAATCCAACATTGCCATCTTGATAGTTTTGTGAAGTAGGCCAATAAGGGTAGGAGAATCTTGCTATCTCATTGTTAAACTCTTAAACTCTGATTTGGCTTTGTGCTTCTAAGGACTTTTTAGTATAGCCAATCCAGGCGTTTGTCCAGAACGGGATCCCCAACCTGTTAATGTGATAAGATGAGTTCGACTCTGGCTGACCCCATCATTGGTAGATAAGAAGTTAATTTTATGTTTGTTTTTGGATAGAAAAAAAATTCTAGATGGATCTAGTGATCTAGTACCAGAGCTAAGAATGCAATTGATACATTGTCAGTGAATTACTACTCTTGACCCCAACCTGCATTTTTCCATAGATAGCACCTGCAATCATCAGGTCTTTTCATACCATAGTGGGAAAGGAGTTAAGAAGTGTTGCAAAAATTTTTTTTGCTGTCCACATTCTCTATAGAAATGGCTCTTAGGTAAGGTAGTCACAGAAGAGAAAATCCAGGAAGCTAAAAGTCTATACAAGCTGCATTTTGGCTCAGAAATATTCAATGAAGAGGGTAAGTAAAAAGAGAAGACTAAATCTCCATCAGGGTGACTGTATATCTGTATATTTATTGACTGTATTATTATTATTTCATCAAATTCCAAATTATTATTATTATAATTTGTTTCAAATTCCACTGTTCCCACTGGATAAGGTAGACTGAGAATGTGTAAGTATGTGGAAGCCTTCGGTTCAGACAAATGTTTTGCACATACCTAGAACTTAGGATTGAGAAATATATAAACTTAAGTAAATATTACTCCATGATCTTGATTTTATTTGGGAACTCTTTGCCAGAAACCAACACTTCCACCGTAAGTTTATTACTTTGAACTTATAAGTTATTTGGGTAGCCAGTCCCTTCACAATATTTATGATCTCTCTGTTTTATGTAACTTGTTTCTTGTATAAGGGTTGTTTATGTATGTACAAATGTATTGTTCAAATGGCTTGTGAATGTATTATCAAAATGCAGGCTTATAGACCCCTGTGTGTTTTGTGATTATTTACTTGTGTTAACATGTGTCAAGGGTGGAGATACATACTGGAGGAGTATGATGGACACCTGCCAATCAGAATAAGAGCCATCCCAGAAGGAACAGTTGTCCCTGTTAAAAATGGTAATATTGTATTGTTACATGCTCTCATCTTAAAACGCCCTAAAGGTTTTTATCAAGCCATACACCCCCTAAGATTGTCACACTCTCTTGTCTAATAGAAAGGGGACTTATTTAAAAATCTAGTTTTTTAGACTAGGGAGTTTTTTTCCACATAATGTATTTAACCATACTATTTTAACTCTAGTTTTACTAATTACACAAATTCTATAGAAGAGTCAATACATCTGTTTTTTATACAATCGAAAAAATATTTAGTGTCTCATTGTTTATCTGTTATCTTACAATTTTTTTAATACCTTTTGTCTCCTTATTTCTCAGTGCTATTCACAGTGCAGAATACAGACTCCAAATGCTTCTGGTTAACAAACTGGGTGGAGGTAGGTGGCATATTAATTCTGTTTATCATCATTAGCTTAAGGATCACCCTCCTTTACAGGTGCCTCAATTTGAAAAGAACCAAAGAAAACAAGAGAAACGTGAAAATGATGTATCATGCCTTCAGTGTTATGCAAACCATAAGTGGGAGCATCAGAAATTGGAAGCACAAAAAATTGTTTCTCGCGTTTCCACTTCTAAGAGACAGAATTCTTGCACGTTTCTCATTTTGCTTGTTTCTTTTCATTTTGAGACAAATAAGCCTACCATTTATCATAGGGCGAAGAGTTTTGGATGATCTGTGAATAGGCCCAAATTTGGTCTGTGATCCGGGAAGACAGGAAAATGGTGTTCTGGATTCAGGGATTCCTATGACGGACTGTTAACTGATCTTTCCTGTGAAAAATTAATTGAGGAAATTTATTTTGGGATTCATGAAAGCCATTCTTTTTAACCCTGTTAACCGTGATAATGAAAAAAATTGTTCAAATTGCTACCCCCTACACCTTCCTTATTTATGCTTCCTTTCACCAGACGGTATTGGTACAATGCTGGTATCCTACTACAGTAGCAACAACATCTAGAGCCCAGAAGCAGATTATAGCTCAGGTACTTTGCCTGGTAGTGACATTTGATACCATCTCCATTAGCAATCTCGACCTTTACACCTCAATGCTTGGAAATGGCGAAATATTTCGTATCGCTGACAGGCTAGTCTCTACTATAGAAGACAACTTTAGAATGTTACTTTATCGACTAGTAGCTTGAGTAGACCTGTGATTGCTCACGAAAGAATTTTAACTAATTACAGCACACAATATGTATAATCAACTAATATCAATCAAAGTACTGGAAGTGAATTTTTAGTACAGGAAAGCTAAAGTTTAACTACATACAGTACAGTCGATTTAAAAACTGTTGTTGTCAACCGGCTTCATAAGTATGTGACAAACCTGCATGTAAGCATGGGTAAAAACCACTAAAGCACCTAGCTGCATATATTAGCCACCTTGAGCCAAAGTTATGAGGTGGCTAAAAAATGCAACTAGGCACTTGTGGTTTTTACACACAGTGGTTTTTACCCATGCTTACATGAGGGCTTGTATAGTTGCGAAGCCGGTTGAATGAAGCATTTTGTCAATCAACTTTATACCCTGTTTACGGTACCATACCTGTCAACCTCCGAAAATCTCAAGGCTAGAGAATTTTTGGGGGAGTTGTGGGTTTAACCTTGCAGGCGTTTTCCGTATAGAAAGCTCTCACAAACAAATCCACTTATAGATCTCACGAGGGTGTTAATTTGATAAATTGCGGTACGCAAGGGAATTATTGTTTCAAATATTTTATTAGAAAATAGGCAAAATGATGATTTTCAATAGAATAATTTTTGGGAAGCGATAAGAATCGCTAAAAGCGGTAGATTTGGTGCTCAACGCGGGAGAGCGGGAGAAGGGGTCCAAAATCTTGAGACTCCTGCCTAATGCGGGAGAGTTGACAGGTATGCAGCACAGGAGCTTAGGACTGTTGTACAAAAGATTATTCTATTTATCGCTTCAGTATCTTTCAGAGACTGCAGATTCTTTAGAAGGACTTCCCTTTAAACTTCATGATTTTGGCTTTAGGGGAAGTACGTCAGTTGAGGTAAGACTACAAATGAACTTAGAAGACAACCTTGACAGACAACTTTAATTGTTGCAAGTGCATTTGCACAAACAATCCAAAAACCCTTCTTTCCCTGGACTCTCTAACTCTGCACTTTTTATCAGTCTGCCTCAATAGGAGGAGCTGCCCATCTTGTCAACTTTTGTGGCACAGACACGATAGCTGGTATTGTTATGGCAAGGTTGGTATACCTGTGGCATAGATATGATAGCTGATAATATCGGGGGCAAGGTTGGTATACCTGTGGCACAGATATGATAGCTGATAATATCGGGGCAAGGTTGATATACCTGTGGCAAAGATATGATAGTTGATATTGACAGGGCAAGGTTGGTATACCTGTGGCATAGATATGATAGCTTATAATATCAGGGCAAGGTTGGTATACCTGTGGCAAAGATATGATAGTTGATATTGACAGGGCAAGGCTGGTATACCTGTGGCACAGATATGATAGCTTATAATATCAGGGCAAGGTTGGTATACCTGTGGCAAAAATATGATAGTTGATATTGACAGGGCAAGGTTGGTATACCTGTGACACAGATATAATAGCTGGTATTGTCAGGGCAAGGTTGGTATACCTGTGGCATAGATATGATAGCTTATAATATCAGGGCAAGGTTGGTATACCTGTGGCAAAGATATGATAGTTGATATTGACAGGGCAAGGCTGGTATACCTGTGGCACAGATATGATAGCTTATAATATCAGGGCAAGGTTGGTATACCTGTGGCAAAGATATGATAGTTGATATTGACAGGGCAAGGCTGGTATACCTGTGGCACAGATATGATAGCTTATAATATCAGGGCAAGGTTGGTATACCTGTGGCAAAGATATGATAGCTGGTATTGTGTGTAGTGGATAGTGTGATAGTGGGTAGTGACATGAGTGGATCTAATGTTGTAGTGTCTGGCTTTACATGTCAAGGAGGTTGACGTATGCTCATCTTGTACCATAGATTGATGGCACACTGCGTAGTACACCTTGTTTTTAATATGTTAACCAATCCATATCTTTATCTTGTAGGAATTATTACGGTTGTGAGATGGGAGGTTTCTCAGTCCCAGCTGCAGAGCACAGGTGATGGTTACTGTCATCTTCATCACAATCTCAACTACTTCTTTTCTAGTGAATTATTAGGCAAAACTTTTTTCAATAAAAACTCTCATTTCAATTGTTTTTATAATTCTTTGCTGATTCCCTTTTTATTTTTGTTTACTGCAACCATTTACATCATTCCTCACTTCTCTTTCATAGCACGATCACCACATGGGGTAAGGATGGAGAAGTTGATGCTTTTCGGAACATGTTACTCAAGGTTTGTGTTACACTTATTATAACATTGCCTAGTGCCCCTATAACAGTGCTACCACGCCTCTATAACAGTGCTAACACACCCTTATATATAACTGAGCCGTTACACTCTTATAACAGTTATACCACACCTGCCATTCCCCCCCTATAAAAGTCATAGCACACCATTATGTCGTTTCTACTACACCCTTATAACATTGCCACCACACCCTTATAACAGTAGTACTACACCCTTATAACAGTGGTACCACACCCTTTTAACAGTGGTACCACACCCTTATAACAGTGGTACCACATCCTTATAACAGTGCCACCACACCCTTATAACAGTGGTGCCACACCCTTATAACAGTGGTGCCACACCCTTATAACAGTGCCACCACACCCTTATAACAGTGGTGCCACACCCTTATAACAGTGCCACCACACCCTTATAACAGTGGTGCCACACCCTTATAACAGTGGTGCCACACCCTTCAAGTTCAAGTTACATTGATTTGCTCCTTACTTAATATTTTTTCATAGTTTCCTACAGGTATTATGGCATGCGTCAGTGATAGTTATGATATCTGGTAAGAAGCGCTTGACACATATTGTCCATACTAATGTAATGTAGTATTGGTGATGATTTATTGTTTTCTACTGCTGCTAAGCTTCAGAGATTTGGAATCCTAAGAACATAGAGCTCGTTAACAACAACCAATAAAAATACTAAGACTATTTTATTGGGTTTTAAACATAAATCAATAAAGAAAAGTCAGTATATTTGGAACAGTGAACTCTTCCATCTCTCAGTTGTTAGTTATTTTTGTTTGTTTTCAGGAATGCGTGCACAAACATCTGGGGGCAGCAGTTGAAGGAACTAGTGGTCAGCAGGGAAGGCAAAGGTAAAAGGACACCTTAGAGGGGGGGAGTAAGTAGGGAATGCAAAGGTAAAAGGACACCTTAGGCGGGAGAGCTCAGCAGGGAAGGCAAAGGTAAGAGGACGCGTTCAGTAGGTGAGGCAAAGGTAAAAGGACACCTAAAGGCGGGGGAGTCAGTAGAAAAGGCAAAGGTAAATGACACCTTAGAAGGGAGGAAGGTAAATAGAGATAAAAAATGTAAGCATTAGTTTTGTGATTGATTGTATGTATTCATGATCTTATTCCAGGCACTCTAGTGGTACGACCTGACTCTGGGGATCCTCCAAAGGTTGTTGTTAAAGTTCTGAATCTGCTGGGTATGTGATTTAGACTCACTGTATTTTGTATCTCAATTAAGCTGCCACTTCCAGTAAGTAGTCAACGTTTCCTGGTGCAAAATGTATTATTCAATGTCACTATAACCTATACATATGTGACCAGAAAACCCTTCAAAGACAGAAACGATGATAAATGTTAAGAGGTTAACGCATTTTGTGGCGGCTTTTTATGTAACCATTTTTGGAGTTTTAATGCTTTTCTTTTAAGCATCCCACTTCCGAGCGTCCTGAGACTGGCACTCGATATAGTGGGTTCATCACAAGGGAAATGGAAATCACATGGGTTAGCTATAGTTTGTACGATTGTTTTCACATTATATGTTGAATGCTTTGTTTTCCAGGTAAAGCCTTTGGTACAGTAAAAAATTCCAAAGGCTTCCATCTTCTCCCTCCATATATACGAATTATCCAGGTGAGGCATTTAACATACCCTATGTCGACTTCTTGTTTTTGGATAAAAAAGGTACCTGTCGACATTAGAGTTCTGTCGTTAGGAAAGTGTAGTTTCGCCTTCTGTTACTTTTATCAGACAATAATTTTGATTTTCTCGATCGCTGGATTGGTCATGAATGTTTTGAGCACTTTTCCTAGACTCACAGCTGTTTGTTTCGATTGCAGGGGGATGGGATAAGCTACGAGACTCTTGGCACCATACTAGAGAATATGAAAAGAAACAAATGGAGCGCGGACAATATCGCCTTTGGGAGTGGAGGTATGATCATCTCCGTCAAAGACGTTTGGTAATGGGGGAAGATTCATACTATTATTAGTAATATTGTGTTGGAATCATTTTTATTGTTGTTAATACTGGAAGCACGGATGGCTTAGTGTATTCACGCGTCGGCCTTTTACCGCTGTGGCCCAGGTTCGAATTCTGGCTCAAACTGGGGAGTTTTTTTCCGCGTTCCTACTTTCTTGATTTGAATTAGTGTCACAAGTGAGTTAAAGTTTTCAATCTTCTCGGATAAGGAAACTACCGGAGGTAATCGGAGGTCCCGTCTTTTCACCACTCACTTCCCTCTTCACTGCACTAACCTGAATCGAAGGGACATAAAAGAACGCAATAAAACCTCTGATAAACCACTGAATAAACCACTGAAAAACTCAATTAACCCTCTTGCAGTGACCACCCTCAGTGACAGGGCTTACAATGCTTACTAACAACACACGCAAGGGGGTACTTGATTTGGAGCCTAGCTCTGTTGTGCCTTCCGCACCAGTACTACAGGTGGAAATTAAATGAATCAATAAAATACTGTTTAGGGATGATTAATATTATTGGTGATACTGTGTTGGGGTGATTCATATTATTGGTGATACTGTGTTGGGGTGATTCATATTATTGGTGATACTGTGTTGGGGTGATTCATACTATTGGTGATACTGTGTTGGGGGTGATTCATATTATTGGTGATGACTGTGTTGGGGTGATTCACATTATTGGTAATGACTGTGTTGGGGTGATTCAAATTATTGGTGATGACTGTGTTGGGGTGATTCATATTATTGATGATGACTGTGTGGGGATGATTCATATTATTGGTGATGACTGTGTGGGGATGATTGGATATTTTTTCCAGGGGCACTTCTACAGAAAATGGACCGGGACACACAGAAGTTCGCGTACAAATGCTCGTATGCTGTAGTTAATGGAAAGGGGGTAAGTTACATGTGTGACACTGTATATTCACACATATTACCACTCTATTCGTTGCTACGCGACCACCGGAACTCTATTGGCGATTCTCAGCCGTCAAAATCAAATGGAGCCAGCACCTTAGAGCCGCCATTATATACTGATCGAAATGGTTGCAAGTTATCCACTTGCTCTTGCTCTTGCATTCATATCAGTAATGGTGGCTTTCCAGTGCCGCGGTGCCGGCTCCATTTGATTGACTGTTGATAATAGCCAATCGCCGATCGAGCTCCGGTGGTCGCGCTTCAATGCATAGTGTGGTGAGCCTCCTTCAGGCGTGCGTTACTGACAATTCTCTTAGTAGCAGTTTCCTGAATATTTTTCTTAAATTGTTTGCCATTCTCAGGTAAATGTTTTCAAGCAGCCTATTACCGATCTCGGCAAGAAATCAAAGAAAGGCCTACTGTCACTGGAACTCGACGATCAGGGGAATTACTGTACGGTGCAGGAAGGCAAAGGTGACCCTGACAAGGTCAGCAACCCTATATCCTATTACTTACAGTTAATGTTATGATATATGTTGTTTTGTATAGCTTATAGCGCTTTACGTGTGATTCACTTACTCGTCAGTTGTAGAGATATAGGCTGCTCCATGCTGTTTTGGCCTGATTCATACGTCGCTCTCCTGCCGTGCCGAATCCAATTGCCTAGTTGTATCGACACAAATACATTTGGTTCGACGTTAATTCAGACGTCGCACTAAATAGGTTGCGCTCAATAGGTTGCGATTAGTAAAAGTTGACTTGATGCGTTCGAGTTTCTGCGTTGAGTTTCTGTTGCACAAAATAAAACAAACATGGTATTTGATTCGGCATATCAGAAGCTCGACGTTTAAATCGATGTCGTGCTTTTGCCGTGCAGCACGACTGGTGCAGCCGCGCTTAGTAATTGACTTAGTAATTCTTCCGTGCCGAACTTAATTGATTCAGACGTCGAACTATTCATGTGCGCAATACAAACAGTAAGATTCGGCACGGCATGAGCGCGACGCCTTAGTGTGTAAGGGCTGTCAATAAAGATGGTTCTGCTGACCAATCTCGCCACCGTTTATTTTATATCCCAAAATAAACCCCAAGTTCACCTAACTTAGGCTCATCAGACTAAAATACTAGTGTACCCACAAGTTCTCTATACAATCACCTAGGGCAATATCAGGTGTACAACCTACAAGCAATCTCCCTTTTACGTCAATGACCTCACTGGATTACTAGATTGCTGCAGCTGCCAGTGTTGAAAGGTCATCGTTAATTTTGCCGTATCACCTTTAACTACACATCTACAAACAGTAGTTTATTGTGTTTCATTTTTTATCGATACCGTTAGTAGACTTTTAAAAGACGGTGGGAGGGGTTGAATAGGCTTTTGAAGAAGGTATGGTTGAATAGACTTTTAAAGAGGGTTGGGCTGAGTAAAGCTATGATGACTAATAATGAGGGTATCAACTCTTGCCTTTTGATCTCAGGATCTGCTTGTCACTGTCTTCGAGAATGGAAAGCTCATGAAGGAATACACGTTTGACGAAGTTAGGAAAATTGCAGAAATCCCCATTGTCCGACAGAAGGCATCGCATTGAGGAGTTAATTGTTTGAGAAAAAGAAAACGTCATGGTAAAATTGATGGTTTTTGATCGGGGTTTGTTATGAAGAAAATGTTCGTAACAACTGGGACATTGCAGTTTCGTGTTCACTCCTTACTTTTCCGTCCTCAATAAGTTTCGTAACCCACCCTTCCAAGTATAACTTAATTTCACAAGTTACGTTAAAAATGGAATCACGTGTCACGATATGACTAAACAATGGCTTCACGTGTCAAGCTATGCCTAAACAATGGAATCACGTGTCACGCTATGCCTAAACAATGGAATCACGTGTCACGCTGTGCCTAAACAATGGAATGACGTGTCACGCTTTGACTAAACAATGGCTTCACGTGTCACGCTGTGCCTAAACAATGGCTTCACGTGTCACGCTATGCCTAAACAATGGAATCACGTACTACGCTGTGACTAAATAATGACATCACATGTATGTCGCTATGGCTAAACAATGACATCACAAAATGTCTCGTTGGATTACATCATAAGGCGTCAAGCAAGTTGTCAATTGAAAGCTAACACTGAATTTGACTTTCACATCCAATCATTAGCTGGTAATTGGAGTAGTTGGAATATGGCATCAATCAGGGGTCACAGAAGGTCACGCAAGAACACGTAAGGTCACAGCAGTCGCTGTTAGGCCGGAAGCACAAGATAAAGACAAGAAACCCCTCCAACCAGATGACGGGCTTCCTGTTTAATTCGATCGCGAAAGCGAGGCTTTGACATGTTGCTTACACCTTATTCACAACTTCTTGCTTGTTTGATTTCTCTTGAAGCTTAAAGGCTGGTTTAGACAGCACAATTTAGTCGTATGCGGCCTGCCTACGACGACATGTCTTGCCCTGAATTACACACTACGACGTTTGTAGGCTGATTTACACTCCTCTACGACTCGAGTTGTAGAAGTGTTGTAGGTAAATCGCATACGACTAAATCGTGCTGTCTTAACCAGCCTTTACACGACTTGAAAGCAGTGATTTGTTAAAACAAAATCAAAAGTTTCAAAAGGTTGAAATGAGCGACTTAAGTACCTTAAATACCTAACTTAAATTGGGGGAGGACCTTAAAATTAAATACAAGCTTTAGGGAAGTGCTTTTTAACTGTAGTACTTTCCGGGCCAACTGAAAGTCTGATTCCTTGATCACTGGAAGTAGGATACATTGTCATCGAATCCAAATATTATTGAAATTTGTGTAGAAAATTAAACTCTAACCGAATAAAATATTCCTAACCCTAAACTCATAACCAAAAAAATCCCTTATAACAAATTACCAACAAATCTCTTCAACTATTACCGAACAATTTATCGCCAAATTACTTGTGGTTTAGATATATTACATATAATATTTAATATTTTAGGAATAATAATTTTGCAGTTAAAATTTAGAGACTATACATGAATTACTTCGAAAACTTTGTAAGAGGACTAAATGTTTCAACAGATGCGTCGAAGTAGCATTTTCTAAAGCTAAGTACGCTTTCGAAAAAAAATAGAATCCAAGGAGGCTGTCAAAAGAATATCAGAGAGCGCATACGGCATACAAGTGTCTCCGCACCCCTACCCTGCCATCTCCATCCTCTCCCCACCCCTCTAATGTCTGGTAGCTTCAGGGAATAGTTTGTAATAAAAAAATTGTTTCGCTGTTACATTTGCTAACGCCACTAGATTGATCAACGACTCTCAAAATTAGCCTGCTTGCAGGCGGTACTCGGTGTTATCATCGCGGAAAACCCTCTCCGCTCTGTGATCGGGCGCCATCTTGTATTTTAGGCTGCGTGGTTCCTGGGGGCGAGTCTCCTTTTCCCCCTACCCTGCGTCCATTTTTGCGCTCGCCCCCAGGAACCACGCGGCTTAGAATACAAGATGGCGCCGGATCACCGAGCGGAGGGGGTTTTCCGCAATAAAAACACCGAGTACCGCCTGCAAGCAGGCTATTTCAAAATATATACGCTTCAATATATACTGATTGAACCATCCTCGGGGACCCAGGGCGACTCGGAGACCGGAGGCAGGAAAAAGACTTCTTGGTGACCGGAAGCAGGAAAAATACCTCTTGGTGACCGGAATAGGAAAAATACCTCTTGGTGACCGGAAGAGGACAAAAACCTCTTGGTGACCGGAAGAGGAAAAAGACCTTTTGGTGACCGGAAGAGGAAAAAGACCTCTTGGTGACCGGAAGAGGAAAAAGACCTCTTGGTGACCGGAAGAGGAAAAAGACTTCTTAGTCACCGGAAGCAGGAAAAAGACCTCTTAATGACCGGAAGAGTAAAAAGACCTCTTGGTGTTCGAAAGAGGAAAAAGACCTCTGGGTGAACGGAAGAGGAAAAATACCTCTTGGTGACCGGAAGAGGAAAAACACCTCTTGGTGACCGGAAGAGGAAAAACACCTCTTTGTGACCGGAAGAGGAAAAAGACTTCTTGATCACCGGAAGCAGGAAAATGACCTCTTGGTGACCGGAAGAGTAAAAAGACCTCTTGGTGACCGGAAGAGGAAAAAGACCTCTTGGTGACCGGAAGAGGAAAAAGACCTCTTGGTGACCGAAAGAGAAAAAATACCTCTTGGTGACCGGAAGAGGACAAAAACCTCTTGATGACCGGAAGAGGAAAAATACCTCTTGGTGACCGGAAGAGGAAAAAGACCTCTTGGTGACCGGAAGAGGTTAAAGACCTCTTGGTGACCGGAAGAGGAAAAAGACCTCTTGGTGACTGGAAGAGGAAAAAGACCTCTTGGTGACCGGAAGAGGAAAAAGACCTCTTGGTGATCGGAAGAGGAAAAACACCTCTTGGTTACCGGAAGAGGAAAAAGACCTCTTGGTGACTGGAAGAGGAAAAATACCTCTTTGTGACCGGAAGAGGACAAAAACCTCTTGGTGACCGGAAGAGGAAAAAGACCTCTTGGTGACCGGAAGAGGAAAAAGACTTCTTAGTCACCGGAAGCAGGAAAAAGACCTCTTGGTGACCGGAAGAGTAAAAAGACCTCTTGGTGTTCGGAAGAGGAAAAAGACCTCTGGGTGAACGGAAGAGGAAAAATACCTCTTGGTGACCGGAAGAGGAAAAACACCTCTTGGTGACCGGAAGAGGAAAAACACCTCTTGGTGACCGGAAGAGGAAAAAGACTTCTTGGTCACCGGAAGCAGGACAATGACCTCTTGGTGACCGGAAGAGTAAAAAGACCTCTTGGTGACTGGAAGAGAAAAAAGACCTCTTGGTGACCGGAAGAGGAAAAAGACCTCTAGGTGACCGGAAGACGAAAAAGACCTCTTGGTAACCGGAAGAGGAAAAAGACCTCTTGGTGACCGGAAGAGGACAAAAACCTCTTGGTGACCGGAAGAAGAAAAAGACCTCTTGGTGACCGGAAGATGAAAAACACCTCTTGGTGACCGGAAGAGGAAAAAGACCTCTTGGTGATCGGAAGAGGAAAAACACCTCTTGGTTACCGGAAGAGGAAAAACACCTCTTGGTGACCGGAAGAGGAAAAACACCTCTTGGTGACCGGAAGAGGGAAAACACCTCTTGGTGACCGGAAGAGGAAAAAGACTTCTTGGTCACCGGAAGCAGGAAAATGACCTCTTGGTGACCGGAAGAGTAAAAAGACCTCTTGGTGACCGGAAGAGGAAAAAGACCTCTTGATGACCGGAAGAGGAAAAACACCTCTTGGTGACCGGAAGACGAAAAAGACCTCTTGGTGACCGGAAGACGAAAAAGACCTCTTGGTGACCGGAAGAGGACAAAACCTCTTGGTGACCGGAAGAAGAAAAAGACCTCTTGGTGACCGGAAGAGGAAAAACACCTCTTGGTGACCGGAAGAGGAAAAAGACCTCTTGGTGATCGGAAAAGGAAAAACACCTCTTGGTGACCGGAAGAGGAAAAAGACCTCTTGGTGATCGGAAAAGGAAAAACACCTCTTGGTTACCGGAAGAGGAAAAACACCTCTTGGTGACTGGAAGAGGAAAAATACCTCTTGGTGACCGGAAGAGGACAAAAACCTCTTGGTGACCGGAAGAGGAAAAAGACCTCTTGGTGACCGGAAGAGGAAAAAGACTTCTTAGTCACCGGAAGCAGGAAAAAGACCTCTTAATGACCGGAAGAGTAAAAAGACCTCTTGGTGTTCGAAAGAGAAAAAAGACCTCTGGGTGAACGGAAGAGGAAAAATACCTCTTGGTGACCGGAAGAGGAAAAACACCTCTTGGTGACCGGAAGAGGAAAAACACCTCTTTGTGACCGGAAGAGGAAAAAGACTTCTTGGTCACCGGAAGCAGGAAAATGACCTCTTGGTGACCGGAAGAGTAAAAAGACCTCTTGGTGACCGGAAGAGGAAAAAGACCTCTTGGTGACCGGAAGAGGAAAAAGACCTCTTGGTGACCGGAAGACGAAAAAGACCTCTTGGTGACCGAAAGAGAAAAAATACCTCTTGGTGACCGGAAGAGGACAAAAACCTCTTGGTGACCGGAAGAGGAAAAATACCTCTTGGTGACCGGAAGAGGAAAAAGACCTCTTGGTGACCGGAAGAGGTTAAAGACCTCTTGGTGACCGGAAGAGGAAAAAGACCTCTTGGTGACTGGAAGAGGAAAAAGACCTCTTGGTGACCGGAAGAAAAAAAAGACCTCTTGGTGATCGGAAGAGGAAAAACACCTCTTGGTTACCGGAAGAGGAAAAAGACCTCTTGGTGACTGGAAGAGGAAAAATACCTCTTGGTGACCGGAAGAGGACAAAAACCTCTTGGTGACCGGAAGAGGAAAAAGACCTCTTGGTGACCGGAAGAGGAAAAAGACTTCTTAGTCACCGGAAGCAGGAAAAAGACCTCTTGGTTACCGGAAGAGTAAAAAGACCTCTTGGTGTTCGGAAGAGGAAAAAGACCTCTGGGTGAACGGAAGAGGAAAAATACCTTTTGGTGACCGGAAGAGGAAAAACACCTCTTGGTGACCGGAAGAGGAAAAACACCTCTTGGTGACCGGAAGAGGAAAAAGACCTCTTGGTGACCGGAAGAGTAAAAAGACCTCTTGGTGACTGGAAGAGAAAAAAGACCTCTTGGTGACCGGAAGAGGAAAAAGACCTCTAGGTGACCGGAAGACGAAAAAGACCTCTTGGTGACCGGAAGAGGAAAAAGACCTCTTGGTGACCGGAAGAGGACAAAAACCTCTTGGTGACCGGAAGAAGAAAAAGACCTCTTGGTGACCGGAAGATGAAAAACACCTCTTGGTGACCGGAAGGGGAAAAAGACCTCTTGGTGATCGGAAGAGGAAAAACACCTCTTGGTTACCGGAAGAGGAAAAACACCTCTTGGTGACCGGAAGAGGAAAAATACCTCTTGGTGACCGGAAGAGGACAAAAACCTCTTGGTGACATGAAGAGGAAAAAGACCTCTTGGTGACCGGAAGAGGAAAAAGACTTCTTAGTCACCGGAAGCAGGAAAAAGACCTCTTGGTGACCGGAAGAGTAAAAAGACCTCTTGGTGTTCGGAAGAGGAAAAAGACCTCTGGGTGAACGGAAGAGGAAAAATACCTCTTGGTGAGCGGAAGAGGAAAAACACCTCTTGGTGACCGGAAGAGGAAAAAGACTTCTTGGTCACCGGAAGCAGGAAAATGACCTCTTGGTGACCGGAAGAGTAAAAAGACCTTTTGGTGACCGGAAGAGGAAAAAGACCTCTTGGTGACCGGAAGAGGAAAAAGACCTCTTGGTGACCGGAAGAGAAAAAATACCTCTTGGTGACCGGAAGAGGACAAAAACCTCTTGGTGACCGGAAGAGGAAAAAGACCTCTTGGTGACCGGAAGAGGAAAAACACCTCTTGGTGACCGGAAAAGGAAAAACACCTCTGGGTGAACGGAAGAGGAAAAACACCTCTGGGTGAACGGAAGAGGAAAAACACCTCTTGGTGACCGGAAGAGGAAAAACACCTCTTGGTGACCGGAAGAGGAAAAACACCTCTAAGTGACCGGAAGAGGAAAAACACCTCTTGGTGACCGGAACCTCTTCCGGTGTCCCCGAGGATGCGCTTAAACATCTTGCCTATTTGGTTTATTACCACGAAATCATGAAATTGCACGTTAAAGCCCCATCTACACTACCAATTTTTAGTTAGCAATTTTTGTGCGACAATTTGCTAGTGTAGATAGAGCAAAGATGGCAATTTTTATGTTACGTTTTTTTTAAAATTTCCCCCAAGAATAGTAACAACCTTTTACTAGCAAGCTTTCTCACAATAGGTACTTTCTAGAAAAGTACTACCACAGGCATAGTCACGGTCTCGCCCCAGTCTCCTATAGACATTAAGACAAAGGATAACATATGGGTGGTGTGGAACTTGGGCGTTTAGCGAGTCACGTGCCCGAAAAGGGAAACCCTGAGAAGGAGGTCACCACAACCACTGGACAACGCCTTTTCGCCATGTTCCATTGCGCACTTGCCTATACTGTCTAAAAGAATCCTAATCAAACCAAACCATAATTATTACCATACATAAATATTGGAAGACGAACTATTTGAAGACATTTCAAAATAACCATCTTAAAACCAAAATTTTATTCGATTTGGCAAATCAGCCGATGGAAATGGATATTTGCTCGCCCTTGACATTCTGCAGGAAGGACAAGATCAGGCCCGTACCCAGGATTTTTCTTGGGGGGGGGAAAGGGGTGCGGAATCACATAGTGGACCTAATTTTTCCGGGGGGGGGGGGGTGGATAAAATATTCTCTGCTAGGTCTGACCATTCCAGAAAGAACAAAGTGATGTTTTTATGCATTTGCAGTAGTAAGTCAGTAGTATGCTTATGCTTTATAGTTTTATCTACAAATAGCAAGCCTATAGGCCGTTGTGGGGGGGGGATGCGTTCGCACACCCTGCACCCTCCTGGCGACGGGCCTGAAAATGGGAGCTGATGGAGACCCTTGTAAAATTGTTTGATCTTAGAACCCTAATAATGTAAAGTGTCACAGCCAGAAGCCAGTAAGAAGCTTTGTATCTCCTTCATCGCTTAGAAACGATCTCGGTAATAAAATGGGAGCTCTATTATCTTAGGATGTCTTATTGTCGGGAAGAAACCTCGCGATAAAATCGATGGGAAGTGGAAAGATGACGGTGGAGTTCTTCTCTGCGGAAATTGTGGTCAGAGTTTGGAGGTAGCGGAGCTGCAGAGCCTGCGGTGACTGGGAGATTATGTCAGCGGCTTCTTTGAGGGAACGCGAGGCGTTCATCTCTCCCTCGGCCGCTATGACCTGGAAACGAGTGTCAAAGAGTTGTTTATGCAGTTTCTAACTGAAGCGACTTCAAATAAATTTAAAACAAAATATAACGTTGTGTTATCTCGCCTTGGCTAGCATAGTTACTATGTTTTATCTCACCTTGGCTCTACCCTCGTTGCTGTGTGTTATCTCACCTTGGCTCTAGCCTCGTTACTGTGTGTTATCTCACCTTGGCTCTAGCCTCGTTACTGTGTGTTATCTCACCTTGGCTCTTGCCTCGTTACTGTGTGTTATCTCACCTTGGCTCTAGCCTCGTTACTATGTTTTATCTCACCTTGGCCCTAGCCTCGTTACTGTGTGTTATCTCACCTTGGCTCTAGCCTCGTTACTATGTTTTATCTCACCTTGGCTCTTGCCTCGTTACTATGTTTTATCTCACCTTGGCTCTAGCCTCGTTACTATGTTTTATCTCACCTTGGCTCTAGCCTCGTTACTGTGTGTTATCTCACCTTGGCTCTAGCCTCGTTACTGTATGTTATCTCACCTTGGCTCTAGCCTCGCGTGCAGCCTCGGCCTCTGCCGCCATGGCTCGCTGTAGTTGCTGTGGCAATCGGACATCTTTACTGAAAAAGGAGGAATATTATCTAGGATTAACCTGTTTAGTTTAAAGCTAATATCTTTTCTTCAGTGTGGCTATCGGGAAATACCATCACCACTCTCATAGTGAATATAACATATACCACCATGACCACTCCCCCAGGGGTTGATTTGTATAACATTTGACATAACACATGAGTAGAAAATTTCGTACCATGAACAACCCCCAGGGGTTGATTTGTATAACACTTGACATAAACATTAGTATAAAATTTCTTACCATGAACACCCCCCAGGGGTTGAGATGTATAAAATTTGACATAACACATGAGTATAAAATTTCGTACCATAAACACCCCCCAGGGATTGATGAGTATAACATTTGACATAACACATTAGTAGAAATTTTCGTACCATGAACACCCCCCCAGGGGTTGATTTGTATAACACTTGACATAAACATTAGTATAAAATTTCGAACCATGACCACTCCCCAAGGGGTTGATGAGTATAACATTTCGTACCATTACCACTCCCCCAGGGTTTGATGAGTATAACATTTCGTACCATGACCACTCCCCCAGGGGTTGATGAGTATATAACATTTCGTACCATTACCACTCCCCCAGGGTTTGATGAGTATAACATTTCGTACCATGACCACTCCCCAAGGGTTTGATGAGTATAACATTTCGTACCATGACCACTTCCCCAGGGGTTGATGAGTATAACATTTCGTACCATGACCACTCCCCTAGGGTTTGATGAGTATAACATTTCGTACCACGACCACTCCCCTAGGGTTTGATGAGTATAACATTTCGTACCATTATCACTTCCCTAGGGTTTGATGAGTATAACATTTCGTACAATGACCACCCCCCTAGGGTTTGATGAGTATAACATTTCGTACCATGACCACTCCCCTAGGGTTTTTTAAGTATAACATTTCGTACCATGACCACTCCCCCAGGAATTGGTAAATATAACAGAATCGTACCATGACCCCCTCCCCCCCTGGGCATTGGCGAGTATAACATATATCACCATGTCCACTCTCCAGAGATTGGAGTGTATAACATCGTACCATGACCTCCCCCCTTCCCCCAGGGATTGGTGAATACAGCATACATCCCCTTGACCCCGCTGCCCCTTCCAGAAATTGATGATTATAGCGTAATTTTATCGTGCTTACACTTCAACTCTCTCCACCTTCACCCCCCAGGGGTCAGTAGCCTCGTCCAAGGCAGTCTGGAAACATAGTGAATCATGGTAAGACTGATATTGTGTGTGTGGGGGGGATATTTTGACTCAGAACACCTTTAAATTTTAAAGCCCTACTTAAGCGAAAAAAAAAGCGATTTCAGTTTCTCCTTTTACGACCCCCAGGGTTTCAGTAGAAGCCAGAAAAAATCAGACCTCCCTTACAGGGCCAATACAATAACTTCCTTACTCACCTTAGGGTATTAAAATGGACACTATGCGACAATACAATTCAACTATGTTTTAGCCCAGGCCTGCAGTGTGTTTCAGGACAAAGACAGACTGACCTCTCGGTGATTTTCGGGATGATGACGTGGTAACCAAGCTTGCAAGCATACCTGCATGATATAGCTAATGATGTCTCTCTCAATCAGAATCTCGCTCAAGCTTTTGGTCCCCAGTACGTTTCTCAGGGTGGTCTGAGCCAGCAGTCGAGTAGAGCGGTTCGCATTCTCCACGTTCGTGATGGAGATGGTGGCGTTATGAATCCTGAAGTACACCACCGCATCAACAGCCACTGTTACGCTATCTTTGGTCAGGATCTGAACCGCAAACAAACAATAGTAAACAGGTATCAACAGCCACCGTCACGCTATCTTTGGTCAGGATCTGAACCGCAAACAAACAATAGTAAACAGGTATCAACAGCCACCGTCACGCTATCTTTGGTCAGAATCTGAACCGCAAACAAACAATAGTAAACAGGTATCAACATCCACCGTCACGCTATCTTTGGTCAGAATCTGAACCGCAAACAAACAATAGTAAACAGGTATCAACAGCCACCGTCACGCTATCTTTGGTCAGGATCTGAACCGCAAACAAACAATAGTAAACACGTATCAACAGCCACCGTCACGCTATCTGTGGTCAGGATCTGAACCGCAAACAACCAATAGTAAACAGGTATCAACAGCCACCGTCACGCTATCTTTGGTCAGGATCTGAACCGCAAACAAACAATAGTAAACAGGTATCAACATCCACCGTCACGCTATCTGTGGTCAGGATCTGAACCGCAAACAAACAATAGTAAACAGGTATCAACAGCCACCGTCACGCTATCTTTGGTCAGGATCTGAACCGCAAACAAACAATAGTAAACAGGTATCAACAGCCACCGTCACGCTATCTTTGGTCAGGATCTGAACCGCAAACAAACAATAGTAAACAGGTATCAACAGCCACCGTCACGCTATCTTTGGTCAGGATCTGAACCGCAAACAAACAATAGTAAACAGGTATCAACATCCACCGTCACGCTATCTGTGGTCAGGATCTGAACCGCAAACAAACAATAGTAAACAGGTATCAACAGCCACCGTCACGCTATCTGTGGTCAGGATCTGAACCGCAAACAAACAATAGTAAACAGGTATCAACATCCACCGTCACGCTATCTTTGGTCAGGATCTGAACCGCAAACAAACAATAGTAAACAGGTATCAACAGCCACCGTCACGCTATCTTTGGTCAGGATCTGAACCGCAAACAAACAATAGTAAACAGGTATCAACAGCCACCGTCACGCTATCTGTGGTCAGGATCTGAACCGCAAACAAACAATAGTAAACAGGTATCAACAGCCACCGTCACGCTATCTGTGGTCAGGATCTGAACCGCAAACAAACAACAGTAAACAGGTATCAACAGCCACCGTCACGCTATCTTTGGTCAGGATATGAACCGCAAACAAACAATAGTAAACAGGTATCAACAGCCACCGTCACGCTATATGTGGTCAGGATCTGAACCGCGAACAAACAATAGTAAACGGGTATCAACAGCCACCGTCACGCTATCTTTGGTCAGGATTGAAACAAAGAGAGAGGGAGGGTCACTTCAAGTACAGCAACACCCCATTTACTCGAATAACTCCCCAATTACCTCGAAATCGGATAACTCGAATCCACATTAACTCGAAATCGGATAACTCGAATCTCCCCTTAACTCGAAATCGGATAACTTGAATCCCCATTAACTCGAAATCGGATAACTCGAATCTCCCTTTAACTCGAAATCGGATAACTTAAATCTCGAACTTGGACATCTCGAGTCGCCCCTCTTCTCTAAATCGGATAACTCGAATCCCAACTAACTTTGCCTTCCTCTGTTCTTCTCAAGATTAGTTATCCTGATCTACTAAAGGTGTTCCTGTCGGTTGTCTATCTGTTCTTCTCAAGATTAGCTATCCTGATCTACTAAGGTGTTCCTGCCGGTTGTCTATCTGTTCTTCTCATGATTAGCTATTCTGATCTACTAAGGTGTGTAAGGAGATCGAGTAATTTTCTGATTCCAGATCCCGGTCCTAAGTATTACAGTTGTGTTGAAAATAAAGTCCCGAGAACAGGCCCTAGAAATGGGACATCGTTTCCTATTAAAAAGGGCATGGATTCCATGACGAGTTGGATCCTACATTAATAGATAAAGTCTTGAGAACAGGCCCTAAAAATGGGATATTGTTTCCCATTAAAAAAGGACATGGATTCCACGACGAGTGGGATCCCACATTAACAGATAAAGTCCCGAGAACAGGCCCTAGAAATGGGACATCGTTTCCCATTAAAAAGGGCATGGATTCCATGACGAGTTGGATCCCACATTAATAGATAAAGTCCCGAGAACAGGCCCTAAAAATGGGATATCGTTTCCCATTAAAAAGGGCATGGATTCCATGACGAGTTGGATCCCACATTAATAGATAAAGTCCCGAGAACAGGCCCTAAAAATGGGATATTGTTTCCCATTAAAAAAGGAAATGGGTTCCACAACGAGTTGGATCCCACATTAATACTTGCCTCTTGTGGAGGCACGTCAAAAGACACAACTCTAAGGTCGACCTTCTGGTAGGAGTCAATACATGGCAGAATGAAAAACATGCCTAGAAATAGAACAACGTGTCAACAAATTTATAATATAAAACAACAGCGTGTCAACACAGACATGAATAGAAATACAACAACATGTGTTTGATGTTTAACTATTTTATTTGCTTAAGATAGGAGACTTTTCTTTGAACGTAAAAGAAAATTATAGCAGGAATGCACAAAATTGTACAGTCGCACATTTGTTGAATTTAAATTCGGCCAAAACACAGGGTGGTGGTCATGTATTTTAAGGGTAATTTTTAGGACCCTCCCCCCACACACACACATCAGTTGTATAGCTCCCCCCACCCCTGGACTATAGAGAAGGAAATTTATCAGAACCCGTCAATACTTTATAGACCGTCCACGCCCTGTAAAGTCCAGTGCAAACTGACCGGGTCCCTTTGCGCCCCCTTGTAGCAACCTGCCAAGTCTAAAGATGACCGCTCGCTCATACTCTTGCACGATCTGTTGGTAATAGATTAGAAATGACGTCATGATCTTGCACGATCTGTCAGTAATATATCAGAAATGACGTCATGATCTTGAACGACCTGTCAGTAATAGATTAGAAATGACGTCATGATCTTGCACGATCTGTTGGTAATAGATTAGAAATGACGTCATGATCTTGCACGATCTGTTGGTAATAGATTAGAAATGACGTCATACTCTTGCACGATCTGTTGGTAATAGATTAGAAATGACGTCATGATCTTGCACGATATGTTGGTAATAGATTAGAAATGACGTCATACTCTTGCACGATCTGTTGGTAATAGATTAGAAATGACGTCATACTCTTGCACGATCTGTTGGTAATAGATTAGAAATGACGTCATGATCTTGCACGATCTGTTGGTAATAGATTAGAAATGACGTCATGATCTTGCACGATTTGTTGGTAATAGATTAGAAATTACGCCATACTCTTGCACGTTTTGTTTGGTAATAGATTAGAAATGACGTCATGATCTTGCACGTTCTGTTTGGTAATAGATTAGAAATGACGTCATGATCTCGACGATCTGTTGGTAATAGATTAGAAATGACGTCATGATCTTGCACGATCTGTTTGGTAATAGATTAGAAATGACGTCATGATCTTCCACGATCTGTTTGGTAATAGATTAGAAATGACGCCATACTATTGCACGATCTGTTGGTAATGGATTAGAAATGACGTCATACTCTTGCACGTTCTGTTTGGTAATAGATTAGAAATGACGTCATACTCTTGCACGATATGTTGGTAATAGATTAGAAACGACGTCATGATCTTGCACGATCTGTTGGAAATAGATTAGAAATGACTTCATGATCTTGCACGATCTGTTTATGATAGATCAGAAATGACGTCATGATTTTGCACGATCTGTCAGTAATAGATCAGAAATTACGTCATATTTGCATAGTCATAAATCAGAAATGACGTCATGATCTTGCACGACCTGTCAGTAATATATCAGAAATGACGTCATGATCTTGCACGACCTGTCAGTAATATATCAGAAATGACGTCATGATCTTGAACGACCTGTCAGTAATATATCAGAAATGACGTCATGATCTTGAACGACCTGTCAGTAATATATCAGAAATGACGTCATGATCTTGAACGACCTGTCAGTAATATATCAGAAATGACGTCATGATCTTGAACGATCTGTCAGTAATATATCAGAAATGACGTCATGATCTTGCACTACCTGTAAGTAATATATCAGAAATGACGTGATGATTTTGAACGGTGGATATTTTAGAAATGATGGCATTCTTTTGCACGATTTGCTGGCAATAGAAAATCCTTCCCGTTTTCTTTTTTAGTGCTTTCATGTGACACGGTCCAAGGACTTACCTTGAGACAGAAGCAGAGAGAGAAAGGCAGAGTGCAGATGAATATGACGAGAGAGACACCGGTGAGTAAGTAGTAGAAAACCCCCCTGTCAAGGCCAGCGTCACCACCTGCACACGAGACACACAGACACACGTTACACGCGACACACGTTACACACGACACACGTTACACGCGACACACGTTACACGCGACACACGTTACACACGACACACGTTACACGCGACACACGTTACACGCGACACACGTTACACGCGACACACGTTACACACGACACAAGTTCGATAGCGTCTCGCTTTAATTCGGTAATGACTCGGTAAGTAAATCGGTACTATTCGGTAGTGACTCGGTACTATTCGGAAGTAAATCGGTACTATTCGGTAGTGACTCGATGTTATTTGGTAGTGTCTCGGTACTATTCGGTAGTGACTCGATGTTATTTGGTAGTGTCTCGGTACCATTCGGTAGTGTCTCGGTACTATTCGGTAGTTCGGTGTTATTTGGTAGTGTCTCGGTACCATTCGGTAGTGACTCGATATTATTTGAGAGTTATCAAATAAGTACTTAGCAGTGACTAGTTTTGTGTGCAATTCTCTTATGAGGCTTAGCCATAATACTATTATATGAGAACTATGAGCAGGTTTCACCACAGTACCATAAAGTATCTACCAAGGGTTCCCGAGGCTTCACCCTCCAAGCAAAAGACTCACAAAGCGGCGACACTGCATGATTGTGGTTTGAACAAGTCAAGCTCGGAGCCTCGATATCATGCTAATCACTAACGTTTTCCTGTCATGAAGAATGTGTGGCAGGATTCTACAAAAACTCCTTTCATGATTAACATATTTTGACCACAACCTCACAACAAGTAGACGCAACACCTAAAAAACGCATTTCTCAATTATCACATCTTCATCATGTTCAATCTACAGGGAAGGCTATGTAAACAACTCAAGTTTATAGTGCTTGAAAAACTCAAAAGGAAATGCCAAAGGTGCACTTCTTTCTAAGCTATCCATACTTAGTGCGGATAACGATATCCGGAGATGTATCCGATTTGCTTAGAAATAATTGAGTTAACCAGTCACCATGTGGAATTTGAATAAAATAAAAACAGACTGAAGTGATGATATCAATAAAGAGAATAAATTTTCGATCCATTTTTCCAAGGAGTTTAAAAAGGCTGAGTTTAATGTAAATAATAGGCTAAATCAATATTTTATTTAATTATTAAATAGAACTGACATTTGATCCATATTGGAAAATTAAGCAATGGCATGTGAAAACGATTTTATCAAAAGTAAATTCGCACTCCATCTCATTTTTAGCTTTTTTCTAGATTATTGTTAATAAAAAGCGGTATGTATTACCTGGTATGTATTACTCTCATAATAACGTTCTGAGCCCCCAGCTTACAAATGAGTATACATATATGTAAAAAGATTATCGCAAATTGCCTGAATACTTAATAATACTCTAAGATCGTATACCTCTAGTGACGGCCTTTACGTTATTCCCTTTCCACGTTTGCTCCATTATCCTTACAAACTACTCGATGTCTACAGCCAATAAACACACCAAGCATACCCAAGGTCACGTGACAATTTTCACCTGTTTGGAGAATGATCACTTCATGCTGAGTACTGGAAAGGCCGACCTTTGAGTTTTAAATACCCAAGGGCACCCAGCGAGCAAAACCTTCATATTTATACTCCATCTCCAAAAACATTTTTAGATATGCCATTTAAACATTCCTGGCTAATTCTGGCGCCCAAAAAACAAAAACATCTGTTCGGATGTTTAAAAGAAAATTTTAAAGCACTTACATCCGAAATATTCTGGTGTTTCTACAGCCTTAGCGAAAACCGTAGAAATGTCATATACTTATAATCCGAAAATATAGGGGAAGTTTTCGAAAGCGTTAGGGCAGATTTGGCAAGAAAAATAAAAGAATATGAGGTCATTCTAAAGATTTTTTTAACTGAAGTCCAGTCCGGACAAAATTTAAGAGATTTGCCAGCCGCTAACTTCTAAGCTGCTCAGATAACCTTAGTTTCGAACAGATATTTGGTAGAAAATGATGGTTGGCTAACCGTGAATACCAAACCAAATGCAGCCTAAAACAACCGATCCTGTAAACGATCAAGGAAACCTGTCAGTCAAGCTGTCTCTGTCTCTATTGTCGCCAAAAAGGGCATATGAATCACAAATGTACTGAATTTGTTTTATCACAAAACGAAATTGCGTTTTGTCAATAAAGCGATATTATTACTTGTCTGTGAGTTAAACAAAGAATATATGTGCGTGCGCCAATGAAAAACATAAAATTGTTGAGTTGCGATTATTTTCGTCACAAGCCTCTGCCCCGAGGTGAAGTTTTAGTAAAGTTGATGGCGGTAAATTTTTCATTTCTATTCACTGCACCATAACATAACGCATGTTGATAATCTCCTTGAGTTAACTTGAATTCCAAATCTAATGGATCGAAAAAACATTTCGTGCATACTATAATCCATACAATTAAGGTCGTTAAAATTTAATAACATTTTTGCGTACGCCAAGAAAATAGAAACATCATCACATATTGTCTGCCAATGAACAGAGATATCTGTGGAGTTTATTTTTATTCAGTTTGCCTTGTATTTCCCGCAATATCCAGTGCATTATCGTGGGGATATTCCCCGAGGGTTCCCTGTGGTGATGTGTGAAAAATCAGGACGAGAGTGTGCTCTCTTGACCGAAAACCATGCTCCATTTGACGAAGATCAACACTCAACCTAACGCTAAAAAGAAAATAATAAAATCCACAAGCGAACACTCACTTATAAATATCCATGAACACGTATACCAAGGTGCTATCTCTAGACCGCAAACAACATATCTATTGAAAAGATAGTTGCTACACAACAAATGAGTTTAAAAAATACGCATGACCCCTATCTGAAAACTGAGCTGAATTTTGTCAAGATTAAGAAGCAAAAAAAAAAAAAAACAAGATGCTTCTTTGATGGACATTCTGTAAAATATGTAATAGCAAAAGAAGAACATCTGCTACCAGCTCTCATAATTTATATTATTTTCGCTTTCTGGCACGTAAGCTGATAAGTGATTACTTATTTTTAAGAATAGTTTGTCAGAAACATATAGTTTCTCTCTAATCTAAATCCCTCAACTCAATACTTGTGCTCTTTTGAAGGAAACATGAATAAAACAATCTAAAACAATCATTTAGATAAGATATAGGGTACTAGAATGTGTAGTATGTATTACAAAAACAATAACTAGGATTTTCTCACACGTTGCTCCCATGATAATTATTAACTGAAATTCGAGAATAGGGGCTTTTTGTGTATTTGCCGCTACTTACGGGGTAATTCACTTCACGGCATGATCAAACCATAGATTTACACAATAAGTTATAATACACCAAAGTATTGAATCATCCGTATTTACTCCTAGAATCGAACTACCCAGGGGATCAATAAATAATGACTTGTAAGCAGAGTGATCTAAAAAGGAAATAACATCGCTTTTAACTTTCGATTAGTAGATTTATAAAAATGCAAAAATGGATGAAGCTTAAAAAACTAAAACCGGCACAGTCTTAGAAACAAGCAAACGCGCTTCGGCTTCAAAATATATGTGCATAAATATTGTAAGTGTCAGTGTTAAAATCTGCATATATATGCAACGCCTGAGAGTCTCGCTATTAAAATTATTAGCGCCTGTGTGGTTATGTTAGTTATTATAACCCTTTCCTGGAAAATTTACTGGTTTTATCTAAGGAAAAATGATCCTTTGTGGGGTAATAGAAGAAAAGCAGTACACCGATCAGAGAGGTACGGATTTTTCTCCGAAAAACACAGGCGATTGTAATTGCCTTAAATACTGATTGTTTCCTCCCAGCTAGGGTTTCTTACCGCTTTCAGCGTGATCCGTGACGACCTCGGTCCGTTGGTATCCCTCGGCGATGGGGTTTGGATGAAGACTGGTCGAGGTAGTATTTGTCATTCTGCTCCCTCAGCAATTGACGGGGAACTCGAGCGATCGCCAGCCACCCAGTACCTAACAACAACTACTTCCGGTAAACTGTCGGTGCATTGTGGGTAGAATAGAAACGGCGAAAAATGCAAACTGCTAAAAATCATGTGAATTATAAATTTTCGAAAGAACTGTCGCTTAAAGTCGAAGTAGATTAAGGGTAATGAACAATAAGAGATGATTATACAATACCCCCGGGGGGATTGGGGACCAAAAAAAAACAGACTGGGGCGATCTTCGGCAAAATGAATTAAACCCATCACTTCGGGTGTGGTCAACATCAATTCTTACCCCTAAAAGACAGCATATAAGTCGAAGCAATAATTACTAGACACACAAGACACGTGTACGCACACTCATGTATTTAGCTACACACTAGACACATGTACGCACACTCACATATTTAGCTGCACACAAGACACATGTACGCACACTCATGTATTTAGCTGCACACTAGACACGTGTACGCACATTCACGTATTTAGCTGCACACAAGACACGTGTACGCACACTCAAGTATTTAGCTACACACAAGACACGTGTACGCACACTCAAGTATTTAGCTGCACACAAGACACGTGTACGCACACATGTATTTAGCTACACACAAGACACATGTACGCACACTCACGTGATAAGCTACACACAAGACACATGTACGCACATTCACGTATTTAGCTACACACAAGACACATGTACACACACTCACGTGATAAGCTACACACAAGGCACATGTACGCCGTTCGCGTATTTAGCTACACACAAGACACATGTACGCCGTTCGCGTATTTAGCTACACACTAGACACATGTACGCACACTCATGTATTTAGCCGCACACAAGACACATGTACGCACACTCACGTGATAAGCTACACACGAGACACATGTACGCACATTCATGTATTTAGCTGCACACAAGACACATGTACGCCGTTCGCGTATTTAGCTACACACAAGGCACATGTACGCACACTTACGTGATTAGCTACACACAAGACACATGTACGCACACTCACGTATTTAGCTACACACAAGACACGTGTACGCACACTCACATATTTAGCTGCACACTAGACACGTGTACGCACACTCACGTATTTAGCTACACACAAGACACATGTACGCACACTCACGTATTTAGCTACACACAAGACACATGTACGCACACTCATGTATTTAGCTACACACTAGACACATGTACGCACACTCACGTGATAAGCTACACACGAGACACATGTACGCACACTCATGTATTTAGCTGCACACAAGACACATGTACGCCGTTCGCGTATTTAGCTACACACAAGGCACATGTACGCACACTCAAGTATTTAGCTACACACAAGACACATGTACGCACACTCACGTATTTAGCTACACACGAGACACATGTACGCACACTCACGTATTTAGCTACACACGAGACACATGTACGCACATTCACGTATTTAGCTACACACGAGACACGTGTACGCACATTCACGTATTTAGCTACACACGAGACACATGTACGCACACTCACATATTTAGCTGCACACTAGACACGTGTACGCACATTCACGTATTTAGCTACACACGAGACACATGTACGCACACTCACATATTTAGCTGCACACAAGACACATGTACGCACACTCACGTGATAAGCTACACACGAGACACATGTACGCACACTCACGTATTTAGCTACACACAAGACACATGTACGCACACTCACGTATTTAGCTACACACAAGACACATGTACGCACATTCACGTATTTAGCTACACACAAGACACATGTACGCACACTCACGTGATAAGCTGCACACAAGACACATGTACGCACACTCACGTATTAAGCTGCACACAAGACACATGTACGCACATTCACGTATTTAGCTACACACAAGGCACATGTACGCACACTCACGTATTTAGCTACACACAAGACACGTGTACGCACATTCACGTATTTAGCTACACACAAGACACATGTACGCACACTCACGTGATAAGCTGCACACAAGACACATGTACGCACACTCACGTATTAAGCTGCACACAAGACACATGTACGCACATTCACGTATTTAGCTACACACAAGGCACATGTACGCACACTCACGTATTTAGCTACACACAAGACACATGTACGCACATTCACGTATTTAGCTACACACAAGGCACATGTACGCACATTCACGTATTTAGCTGCACACAAGACAGATGTACGCACATTCACGTATTTAGCTACACACAAGACACATGTACGCACACTCACGTATTTAGCTACACACAAGACACATGTACGCACACTCATGTATTTAGCTACACACTAGACACATGTACGCACACTCACGTGATAAGCTACACACGAGACACATGTACGCACACTCATGTATTTAGCTGCACACAAGACACATGTACGCCGTTCGCGTATTTAGCTACACACAAGGCACATGTACGCACACTCAAGTATTTAGCTACACACAAGACACATGTACGCACACTCACGTATTTAGCTACACACGAGACACATGTACGCACACTCACGTATTTAGCTACACACGAGACACATGTACGCACATTCACGTATTTAGCTACACACGAGACACGTGTACGCACATTCACGTATTTAGCTACACACGAGACACATGTACGCACACTCACATATTTAGCTGCACACTAGACACGTGTACGCACATTCACGTATTTAGCTACACACGAGACACATGTACGCACACTCACATATTTAGCTGCACACAAGACACATGTACGCACACTCACGTGATAAGCTACACACGAGACACATGTACGCACACTCACGTATTTAGCTACACACAAGACACATGTACGCACACTCACGTATTTAGCTACACACAAGACACATGTACGCACATTCACGTATTTAGCTACACACAAGACACATGTACGCACACTCACGTGATAAGCTGCACACAAGACACATGTACGCACACTCACGTATTAAGCTGCACACAAGACACATGTACGCACATTCACGTATTTAGCTACACACAAGGCACATGTACGCACACTCACGTATTTAGCTACACACAAGACACGTGTACGCACATTCACGTATTTAGCTACACACAAGACACGTGTACGCACACTCACGTGATAAGCTGCACACAAGACACATGTACGCACACTCACGTATTAAGCTGCACACAAGACACATGTACGCACATTCACGTATTTAGCTACACACAAGGCACATGTACGCACACTCACGTATTTAGCTACACACAAGACACATGTACGCACATTCACGTATTTAGCTACACACAAGGCACATGTACGCACATTCACGTATTTAGCTGCACACAAGACAGATGTACGCACATTCACGTATTTAGCTGCACACAAGACACATGTACGCACATTCACGTATTTAGCTAAACACAAGACACATGTACGCACACTCAAGTATTTACCTACACACAAGACACGGAAAAGGGCTAGAGGACAATCACTCTTTCTAAAATAGCATTTATTTGAAAATTCCACGTTTGGGATTGCAAAAAGTAAACGTTTTTGCAATCGCACCAGTGTACTTCCAGTTCGAGCAACCAGAATTCTTGAAGCCAAGATTTAATGGGAAATGCGAAAAATAGTTTAAAATTGTAAAAGTGACGTGGATGGCCTGTTAGGGAGTGTTTATCATTTTTGGCCAAGGGGTTTTGGGTACGTTGATTGTGGGGGGGGGGGGGGGGGGTAATTAAAGTTTCAATGTGGTTGAAGGGGGGGTCAAAAAAGTTTCATCCTTTAAAAGTGGGAAACCTTTATTTATTTATTATTATTGAAATGAGTAATCAAAATGCAAGAAAAGCTGTTTCCTAGCGTTGCCAATAACATATTACGGCTACTTTTACTGCTGTTGAGCCGTGTCTTTTGTCCCACAAAGAACAAATTCAACAATGTTTATTACTCGGTAGTAGTTCATTTTACAGTGTGGAACATTACCATTTTTGGTTATATTTGTTAAACAATCTAATTAACCAATCAGAGATAAGTATTACTATGCCCAGTCTCACTCGGACACGCCTCAACTCAGAGTAGGAAAACAAAATGGCGGTTTTGTCGAATGACTAAAATCATGTTGAACGCTGCTTTTTAACTCTCTGCTAGCAGTGATCTCTTTTTATCTGTTTAAGCAAGGATTTCGCTAACTCAGTGCGTTAGATATATCCTATTTGTGTTGTTTCTCATCGGCGGCAAGAGACCTCATTTGAAGGTTTATTCTTACGACTTCACCGAATCGTACTGTAATGAACGCGGAAGGGTAAGCCACTGCTAGCAGGATATAACATTGATCACCAATTATTTAGTTGTACGCTTCTTCGAGTCATACAACTGCACAGAATTTCCCTGGATTTATCTCGCTTTCACACTCGGAATGAAGATACTCCAAGAAGAAATTTTAGCTGAGATATTTAAACTAAAATGAGTCTCATACAGAATGGTAGGGAAAATGGCAGGAAAAATTGAAGCTAAAATCGTATACAGAATGGCCGCGTACATGAAAGTACTATGTTTCAATGTTTATATTTGATCCTGGAATAAAATTTGCTATGATCTGTAAATCTCAGGGATGGCAGTCATTATACATTGCTGCATTAGTTGGCTATTACTCGTTGTAGAAAAAAGTCCTTACCACAAATGCTCACATTATTGATTTTTATAAATGTATTTTACAGGACAAGGAAGTAAAAAAGTACCGGATTTGATGACTAGAGCCTTAGGAGATGAGGAGTATAGAGTTATTTTTTATAAAAGGGAATAAATAAATTCAATTTGATAAGCAAATTTGACTTTTAAATTGACATCTATAGTATTTTTTACGGGGCTGGCAAGTTTCGAGCTATTGTATGTTTTAGGAGTAGAACTCAGGTTTGGGTTACTTTTTTTTTTTTGGGGGGGGGGGGTATCCATTCTTTGTGGAGTTTTGGGTACAGAATTCATATGCGGGCTGCGGGCATATTCTTAGGGTGGCACGGTTCCATTCTTTATGGGGCATAAAATGTTCGTATCTGTCGGAACCAACAGCCATGTTTACAGCTAGAGTCCCCCCCCCCCCCCCCCCATGTTGTTGTGGTGGTCGCAGGGCAAGACATTTTGGCAAAGATTTTGGCAAAGAACCCCCAGAGACAAGGGAAGGGTAAAATGCTTTTCGGCTATATGTTTACACGGATTTTCATACCTATTCTTCGGCGTTTTTTCCCTGTTGAAGTACAGATGTTGGGCCTTGACTTGCACATTCGTTCTCACAATTCAACCTCCGCTCTCCTCAACTTTCACCATACCTTGTCGGCACTCATTTTGGCTTGTGGTGAAAATTGTTTTACTATGCCATGATCCTCATTTATCCTAGTCTAATCCTGTCAAGGTTCTAAGCCGTAGAATTTGGTACATCACACTCATATTCATCTTTTTCTAAACGTAGACATTACGAAAAGAGTTCGATTTTACGGCAGTCTCAAATAAAAGCGCTCAATTTGAAAAGGTTTCCCGAACGATATTTTACTTTCGAATACAGGAACTCATTAATCTAATATCAAACTTGGTATAGAGCAGGATATTTTGCTGTTTTGATCACTTTTTGCGATGCGACGTCTCGCTAACAAAACAAATTCAAGTTTCAAACTCCGCGCGGCCATTTTGAATATTTTCATAATAAGTAGGTAAATCGATATTATCAAAAATGGTATTAAGTTTGACCTAAAGGATCAATAAAAAACAATCACTGAAATATATGCATTTGTTTAATGTACTAGGAATCCAGTATGGCAGGTTATTAGATAATGTCAATGTCAACAAGTCTGACTCGGATACCTTTGCTTTGAACACCCCCCGCGAGTACCAGATCTGGGAGATCTATCAGACCAAGGGCACAGGACGGTTTTATCTTTTATTAGGACAGTCCCGTGCAGTAAAATATAAAATTGTCCTGCGTGATATGGACTAGTGATATGGCATGCAAAGAAAGATATAGGTATAGATACATATTCTTTACTGTTTTTACAAACGCCACAATGGCACACATTTGACTTATAAGAAATATTATTTCTTAGTTGCTTTTCATTTGCATGATTTGTTTATATGTATATATATTTCATATTATAAATGTAGTTTTGTGCATTTTTTTTTTAAAGAAAAGGAGGGGGTCAAACAAGTTTTTGGGTTTCTCCTGGGGGAGGTCAACAAAGTTTTGATGTTGACAAAGGGGGGGTTGTACAGACAACTCAAGTGGAATGGTGCTGAATGCCCCCCCCCCCCCCCCCTCGGCCATAAATAATGAACACTCTCTAAATAGCGCGGACTCTTATAAATTATTTTATCTTTTCTCGTTCGGGTTTTGTCGGCCCGCCAGATTGTCGCTGCAAAAGCTCGCAGCTCGCAAGTAGCGGCTGTAACAAGTCGCAAGAACAACACTTGCGTGTAATCTCGCTTTCTGATTGGTTGTTAGCTATGACAAATCAGAGGACATACCACGGGATTCGTCATTCACACAATCCTCGCAGGTTCACTTGAAGCGAGGTAGAGACGTAAAACCTTGATTCAAATTCGATAAATTCGGTTCTCAATCTTTTCTAGTAAATGTATTTTCCATCCTTACAAAAGGACACTAAAAGAAACGAAGACTGCAAGCTGCAAGGTTTTGAAGCTAAAGTTTTCGCTACAAACCCTGGTTGCGTGCGATCGCGCACCACTGGAAAACACAGCATTTCAAATGAGCGCGCCTTGTTTTGATTTTGTAAAATACTGTTTTAGTTGTTTGTGTTGTAAAAAAAAGAAAAAAAAAATTTCCCATAGGTTTCCGTGGTGTGTACTCTTATAAACCACGATATTCGTCACCTCATGATCAAATTGTTATGGAGTCACGAGGCGCGTGACGCCTCGTATATTGGGAAATTTGTTAAATAAACAATGACAAAAGCCTCGCTTTCGCGTTCCCCAAAGGAAAACCTAACCACAGGAGACAGTGCTGAATAACGTATGCGCATGCGCGTGTTCTGGCGAAAACAAACAAAATCTCAGTGTTGAATCGTTCGAGTAAAGGTACGAAAGGCTGACTTGGGGTCGTTGTTTTTACTTACTGTACAGCATTAAAACCATACTGTACAAAAGATGACAGATTTGTTTGATAAT
The DNA here is from genome assembly GCF_932526225.1 of Nematostella vectensis. Lineage (NCBI taxonomy): Eukaryota > Metazoa > Cnidaria > Anthozoa > Actiniaria > Edwardsiidae > Nematostella > Nematostella vectensis. The sequence goes on along the minus strand of NC_064041.1, from coordinate 3,965,967 downwards.
GAGGGAGCCATAAAGAAAATTAGAGCCTTAGGTTTGATCTAGTTTTCTTAGCATTCGCCAAAATGTGACAGTTCGTCGGTAAAACGCCGCCATTTCAAAACAAAGAGGCTGGTTTAACCGCTCGGTACTGAAACTAGTCTTGCGGTTTTCAGCACTGTCACCACAGGATTCCCAATATGTAAACAAAGTAAAGCACTCTAGCTTCCAGTCTCTTACATTGCCTCATGTCCAACATGGCGGACGAGCAGGTGGTTTGTCAGAGTTCTGATGAGTTGAATATGAAAACCCTGTTGTATGGGTCATTGTAGTCAGAATGCATGTAACCAAGGGACCGACTATTTATCGCCTTCGTGGTATTCGTCCCTTTGGCCTTAGACTGCCAGCATTTGACAATGTTTGAATGACGACATTCCATTCGATGCGCCTAAACGCAGGTGGCAAGAACATGGAAGCGGCGTTCGCGACTCTACTCTAGCTATGATTCGAGGCTAAAGAGGGGAGTGGATGGTGTTAGATCATCATCCACAAACTCTCAAACTCGCTGCCCATGAATGCAAAGCCAAAACCGAGTCTGCCCTACGCCCGTGCGGACATCAAGCGCACAAGACCTCGAGTTGGAAGATCTAGAAGACAAAGAAAACGACGCAAACATGTCAACGGAATCTCTAAATGGACAGCGTCGTGGCTGTGCCTTCCAGCAACTACCTACCGTACAGTGCACTAGCAGTAAGTGTCGGATTTTCCTGTAATTTTACTCTTGTGTGCATTACTTTCTGCTTGGAGTTTAGGCAAATCGGGTGCGCGCAATGGTTTTCCGCGCAATTTGCGATTTTTGTACTAATGTCAAAATCAGACTCTTGACATTTTACTGTCGGTATGTACAATCACTGTTGTTATTTGTGTTAACTTATCTTGTGTTAACTTTGTGACACCTTTTACTGCATATTATTTCGTTTCTCAAGGACGTTATTTTAGTGATGCAAATTAAAGTACTTTGTATAATGGTTCGAGAAGCAAAGAATTTTAATTTTTCACAAGTAAAAATTTTGTATGCTGCCTTCAATGGCACTGTAATTGGCCTCTCTGTAATAATGGTATAATATAATAATATTGAAATTCAAATAAGAAAAGGAATCTTCCACAATTGATATAAAAATTAGTACACATACAAAAATAAATTACTTATCCATACATAAAACACACTTTTGGCTGTGCTAACATTTTTTCTGTCTGTATGAATATTTGTGTATAAATTACCCAACCTTATTCGTCCTCATAGTTTTCTTGTATGATAGTATTATTTTATGTCTGTGAGTACAAACATAACTTCTCTTCTTGTTTATTCATGTAGTCTATTTTTGTACTTATTCCCTTGGCTACTACAGGACAGGGGTTTTGTTTTTTTAAAACATATCAATACTCTTTTAAAGTGCGTATGTTTTCATGTGCTACCTGCTTTAAGCTTAGTTAAACTTGGACATGATCTTAATATTTGCTTTGTAAATATAAACAGTAGATTTAAAAAAGTAATCATGCATTTTATTTACTAAAAAGATACAGAACAATTATTTGTATTTTTATTTTTGAACTCACACAAAAGAAACCAGAAGCGATGTCACTAAGTAAAATAGAAAAATTCAAACTCCTTAGAAAATCAATAGAACAATTTCCTTACACAGATGATTACTTTGATAGTGACTGTGAGATAGCCAGTGTATTTTTTTTTATTTTCTCGAAGATGATCTGTCATTAAGTATGCATTAGTAAAAGTAAACAGCTGTACAGAAGCAGCCCATCAAACTGTAATCTTTGCCTTGTCAAGATATACTCAACAAATGTGATGCTCACTGTTAAATAAACAAACTGAGCTAAGTAACAAAATACTGGCAGCATACAAAATGCTGCTCTATGCAACGAATGATAATAGGGAGCTGAACTGTTAGGTAAGACTAAAGCCTGATGATTGCTGTCTAATAGCATGAAACTCTGAGTTGCTGGTGCGCCAGAAGTCGTTATCAGGACTGGTAAAATAAATGTATTTGTATCTATGAAACAGTCATAGTGAACAGTCAGGGCAGTAGGACACAGCCTTTCAGCCAAGTAAGTCTTGGATTATTTTTAAAAACAAATTTGGAATAAAGTTGAGTTACCATATATAAGAAGAAAATAAGAGCAAGATCTTGTACCCTGCTTGCAGAGCTTTCTTCCTGTTTTTTTTTTCTATCAGTTTACTTGTCCATGTCGCGAGTCTGTTTGTGTCACAAACAAGAGTGAAAACAAAAGAATAGAGCCGAGACACGGATAAGTGAGCTGATAGAAACAATCGGGAAAAAAACTCTGCTAGCAGGATAATCTTGAGACCTTTCAAGAACAAAGTACAAGGCTGTACTGTATGAGATAATTTTCAAAGTTTGTGGATTTGAGATGGCCAGAAATTTGACAAGAATTCTCCCACTGACTTATAATAGCTGCATAGGGATATTCATGGGCTGTACATATTTTCAAACTAATGAGGTAATATAAATTGATTTAAGAAAAAAGAGTAGATACAAAGGGATAAAAACATGAAAAAAATTAAATGATAAGTTTTAGCTATTAAATATTTGGTAAGGGTAGCTAAATGTAAAAAATGATTTTCAGTATTAGTGTCAGCTCTTTGTGTCTTATAGAAAGCTACTTTTTGTTAGGGATAATTAAGGGTGTTTTGTACCCATTAAAAGTGTTTTTTTACCCATAAATACAGTGTGGTTTTTATCTTGTTAATTTTGTCCATTTTTAGTTTTAGGATCTCCAAGGGGCCTTAAAACCGATAAAAGACAATAGGGAGTTTATTTATAAAATACTTCTAAAACTAATTAATTATGCAATAGCCATTTTGTTCAACTGATGTGAGACAAAAGCCATTGTCTCCATTTTTTGTGAGCCGTGCCATGTCGAAAAATTGACTTTATTTGGCTTAGGACTCGTGATATTTTTTTGGATTATAATTATTTCTCCTATGTGAGAAGCTTTCTGGTCGTTATTCTGTTCCATATCTTTCATACCATTTTTGTTTTTGCCATGAAATGGATATCATTTTAAGCAAAATATTTCTTGATATGCATAGGAAATAAGACAACTCCATTTCTAGCCCTTCTAGAGATTAAATTAATTATTAACAGACAAAACGAAAATGAAAAAAAGAAAACAGAGATTAGCTAGTATCAGTGGGTCCACAGAGACGTCCAATATAAAAATGTGTTAAGGTGTTTACACCAGAGGGGTGTTTAAAATAGATGATGTGAATTTAAGATAAAAGGTTTAGGATAAATCCAGCCAATTTGCCCATGCCTGATTGTCAATACATTTTATTTTTGAGTACAACAACCAAGCTACTTACTGTGATGATGCTAAATGCTAAAGAGAAAGTGTCAATTGCCAGCTCATTCTCTTTCTCTTGTTGTTTTTAGCAAGTCAACCAGATGGCGGAGAGATGGGGCTAATCGGTTTATTCATCACAATCTGCTGTTACATCGGGGTCATCTGCACATTCCCTTTCTCTCTTTTCTTTTGTCTTAAGGTATGCTCTTAGAATAACGATAACTTGCATCTACAGGACTCTGCCAGCTTTCCAAATCTTGTTTTTTGATTTATAGGCTTTATTTTTTAGTAATCTAGAGTTATTCAAAGATGCTGTCAACAAGTATTTTCAGACAAGCAAATTCAATTTTAAACGTTTGAAACTTCAGACATTCCAGTTTATCAAGCCTCCCTAAGCAGTGGATGCAAATTTTACATGGAAGGAGGGGGGGGCACAAAGTTAGAAATGCTTCATACTTAATGAGTTTGGGAGAAGGAAGTTAAAAATGCTTCATACTTAATGAGTTTGGGAGAAGGGAGGCATGAAAATATTTTAAGGCTCTTCAATGCCACAATTATTTTTAAGAGTTTAGAAATTTACTGCGAAATACCACTCTGACTACTGCTACTCAGAGATGACAAGTGATTTACGGAGAGCTGCAACAGTTTATTTTATTGTTTGCAGGTTGTATCTGAATACGAGAGGGCGGTGATATTCAGGATCGGGCGGATATTATCGGGTGGAGCTAGGGGCCCAGGTTAGAAATGCCCTCCAACAGCTTTTTGGATGAGACAAGAGACATGTGTGCAACAACCGACAATAGGACAAGAGACATGCACGCAACAACCGACAATAGGACAAGAGACATGCACGCAGCAACCGATAATAGGACAAGAGACATGTGGCAACAACCGACAATAGGGCAAGAGACATGCACGCAACAACCAACAATAGGACAAGAGACATGTGGCAACAACCGACAATAGGACAAGAGACATGCACGCAACAACCAACAATAGGACAAGAGACATGTGGCAACAACCAACAATAGGACAAGAGACATGCACGCAACAACCGACAATAGGACAAGAGACATGTGGCAACAACCAACAATAGGACAAGAGACATGCACGCAACAACCGACAATAGGACAAGAGACATGTGGCAACAACCAACAATAGGACAAGAGACATGTGGCAACAACCGACAATAGGACAAGAGACATGCACGTAACATCCCACAGTACATAGGATGGGAGACAAGGAACATGCACAAAACAGCGGCCTCTGGAACAAGACTAGAACATGTGCACAACAGCTAACACAACCAATCAACCAATTATTATTATTATTGTTGTTGTTATTATTATTATTATTGTTATTATTATTTTTATCATTCATAACCAACACCTATACACGCCCATGCAACGACCTTATGGCAGGAGTTTCTTTGTACTAAATGAAATCTTGCTATCGGAATTGGACTATTTTTTAAATCAATTCCCAATGCTTGTAGTCTTTCTTTTGCACTCACCTTATCGCGTGTGTTGCAGGAATATTTTTTGTTCTTCCCTGCATTGATGAGTTCCGGAAAGTGGACATAAGAACCGTGTCATTTGACGTCCCGCCACAAGAGGTCCTAACCAAGGATAGCGTGACTGTCACGGTGGACGCGGTGGTTTACTTCCGGGTGGAGAACGCCACAGTCTCCATCACCAATGTGGAGAACGCCTTCGGTTCCACCAAGCTTCTCGCGCAGACCACGCTGCGCAACATGATGGGCTCCAAACTACTTTGCGAGATCCTGTCCGAGCGTGACAACATTAGCGCCACCATGAAGGTACGATAACGCATGCGTGCAGATCCACTATGAAGGTCAATTACGCATGCGTGCAGATCCACTATGAAGGCGCGAATACGCATGCGCACAGCAGGCATACCCAGAATTTGCTCAGTCACGTTCCCAGGCCCACGTACCTTTATGTCAGCGGCAAGGTACCTGGGCTGTGGGAACGGGATTTGGATTTGCTGAGGGGGGGGGGGGGGGGGGGGGTGGAGGGCTGTCATTGGTATCATAGAAAAAGGATAGAATTTGACGGTCCTTCAAAAAACGACCTACTTTTTTACGGCAAAGGGGGGGGGGAGGGGGTTACGCGCACATCCTGTGCACTCCCTGACCGCACAGCCTCATTATGAAGGCGAGATCACGAATGCGCGATAATGTGAACCTAGTTAACCTAGTCTTGAGGCATTGAGGGTTTAACTGTTGGTTAGTCCACATTTGTGAGGTTAAAGGGGCAGTGTCATGGTAAGAGCTTTGAAATAGTTCTCCGACCCGGACACAATGAATTTCCGCCAAATTCTAATATTGACTTATGAGCCTTTGGTACATGTGGGATACTTCAAAGGAAATTACCGCAAACTGTCAATAAACATAGTTTTCAAAAAAAAATGTTGCAAGGCATTTACAGCTCAAAATTCAACTGTTTGTAGACAATAAAAAGCCTACAATAAACACTGACTCCAGACATGCGCAGTACCACGAGGCCCCTTTAACTAGTAAGCACGGTTTGGCATCAAACTGTGTTTATGTCATTATTAAGACGTTTCTGGAAGAACGGGCGACAAACGTCCAACTCTTCCGCATTGCTAGAGTGGCTCTTCTATAAGACCACGTGAAGGAGCAAGTACTTTGCGCGTCTACTTTGGTTAAGTTGGAGTATGGAGTTAGAGCAGACCTTAGCAAACAAATCTTTTGGCCGGCATCCCGTCGTCCAGAAAAAAATTTTGCTTTAGTTCTCTGTGATCATTTGACAACACATGCTGTTATGGGGGGTATAGCTTGTAACATGTTTCATTTGCGTTTGCCAGGGGATGTTGGACGAAGCCACTGGGCCGTGGGGCGTGCGCGTCGAGAGAGTAGAAATGTACGTATACAGTATACATTGTCCAGGTCAAGTCGAATGTATGACCTATGTGTGTTAAACCGGCCAAATTTTGTGGAGTTACGAGACATTGTATCACTTGATGTGCTTTGACAGGTAAATGTAAAATCCAGAAACTTCAATTCAAGTTATGATCCGTGGTCAGACATGAATCGTTTGTTGGCTGCCTGAGGCGCCTTCTATGCCTTACGACTCTACCACGTTGAATCTGCGCTTATAATAATAATAATAATAATAATAATAATAATAATAATAATAATAATAATAATAATAATAATAATAATAATAATAATAATAATAATAATAATAATAATAATAATAATAATAATATATATATATATATATATATATAATTCAGGATACCAGCTGAAGGAAGGTTAACAAAGGGCCAATCACTCCGAAATTTAATGCTCCCGCTCAATGGCGAGGCACAAAGCATCCATTTCCATCGGCTCATTCAAGCAAGTAACCATGATGTTTTCAATCAAATATCGTCAATAACATATCAGAGTTCATTCGTAGATTATTATTTTGAAGTTTCCTTGCGAATAAACCGCTGCATTTTCAACGATAAACCATAACAAAGGAGTGGGTGATTGGCATACTTTAATAACCTGACCTTGAGTGATTGATCTACTAATTTTGTTCTCACTGCAGGAAGGACGTTCGTCTCCCTGTCCAGCTGCAACGCGCAATGGCTGCCGAGGCTGAAGCGCACCGTGAGGCCAAGGCCAAGGTCAGGCATGATCATTTTAATTCACCTTCCCACATCTCTTTGCGACGCGCGCGTGAAACCGATGATAAAAACAAACTTTGGCAATTCTGACGCCTGACCTCGATTCCACGTGGGCGTTGCAAAGAGTTGTGGGAAGGTGTGGGGAAGGTGAATCGATCAATCTTTCAGCTACCCTGGTTCCAGAACCTCGAACGTTTCTCTGTTTAGTGGACAGCGCTTCCCAGCGCTATCTTTCAGCCCAACTACTGATAAATTGATATGTCATCAAATCTCCCAACCTACCACCTCAATTATGTAGTCAGCTGTAGAAAAGAATCGATAGAGTAGATTCCTTTTTCATAATGGTGATGATATACATTTTTTTTACTTATCGTTTTATTTTTGGAGCATTTAAAGGCTGAAAATGTTCTTAAGGAAGTCGAATTTTAGTGTATATGAAATTATAACACCCAATGAATTATTAGGAAGAGAATTGCACAAGTGATCAATAGCAATAATATTTAAGGTTTTTATTGTGAACACAATTTAATTTTGAAATTTAGAACACGCCAGACTAACCTAGCAATATATTTCTGCTATCTGAACCTCGGCATGTTCTTAGCATGTCCTTAAAACTTGGTTAAATATCAGGCTGGACATATAAAAAGGTTTTGGCATTTGCGTGTCATTCGCAAATGAGTGACAATGTGTGGGGTGTTCGTTGCAGTTCATTGTGGCGGAAGGCGAGATGAAGTCGTCACACGCCCTGAAGAACGCTGCGGAGGTGCTGGATGGGTCGCCTTCGGCGCTACAGCTCCGTTACCTACAAACTCTGAACACCATCTCGGCTGAGAAGAACTCCACTATTATCTTCCCTCTTCCCATGAATTTACTAAATCGCTTTATGAACGCCGTGTGAACAGTAAAACCAGGCCACGGTATCTAAGCAACGTCCCCGCGCCAGTATTTCGACATTTTTATGTTTTCCAAAGGTAGCCATACCATTAAGCATCACGGAAATCGTGTTTAGCTAGGGGCTTTGCAAACCATTCTTCTACGTTCAATTGACTCAAGATGACTGTTTTCGACATTGTTGCCCGTAAAGAAATCATGGCAAAGGAAATGCATACTTTTCTAGGCGCAGTTTGTCACATGTGCCCTGTTCTTCGCGCTTAATATTTCGTGTTGTATTTTAGCGGGAAACTTCGCCCTAATTATTTTATGTTGTGTTTTGGCGGGAAACCGTTTCCAAGCAACTCTCTGTCATCAATGGTATAAAAGCACGAACAAAACATGGCGGGTCGGAGAAAGCCATGAAAAAAATGTGTTTTTTAAACTTCTTTCTCACTTATATTTTGTAATAAACTGTGACTTTTGTGCGAGATCAAATTTATCTGCATAAATAATGTTATAACACCGCTTTCATATTTACTGGTAATATAAATTGATAATAGAGAAAATTAATGCTATAACTAAGGCTAAGTTCAAACGTCGTACTATCCATAAGCCATATTCAATGGAAATACATGCAGATGAAACGATCGACTAGATTCATTTGCATGTATTTGTATTGAATACGGCTCATGGATAATACGACGTTTGAACTTGGTATAAAGAAAACAGAATGAGGTAAAGTACGCTAGCCTTTTAGACTTTCAATTCTGTCCTTCTTCTAGGCAATTGTAAGGCCTGGCGTTGACGAATTTTTGCGTCTCTGTTTATTGTAAAAATTTGTTATCCCATGAATTGATTATTAAACATAATATCAAGCTAATGTTGTTGTCCTTGGGAATATAGACCCTGTGGATGCAGGGGGGCTGTCATTGGAATTCGGGGGGGGGGGGGGGTGGGTTGGGGTTACTGGAATCAGGGGGGAGCAGGCTTTGCCTTCTGTGCCGTGCCTTTTGTGCATTTTAATTGTTTTGAAAGAAAAAGTAATTATTTGTATCGTGTGCTAAAGCGACTCCACACCACATACTCATGGCTGTTGCGTGACAGACCTCCTGCTTACGGCTATTATTGTGTGACAGATTTCGTGCTCATGGCTATTGCGTGACAGACCACATGCTCATGGCTATTAGGTGACAGACCACGTGCTCATGGCTATTGCGTGACACATCAATATTTGGGTGACCTTCAAACCCGCTCGGTCAATCTCTTGGAGGCCTGGGTCTAAGGACTTCATAGGATTAGTAAGGAAAAGATTTGACCAAGCGAGCAAGTTTTGCCTAATAATTTTTGCAGCGAGTCTCAAATTGACAGGAATCAGTATAATTACCATGTTTTCTGGAGATCAGGGGGCGGGAAAAGTTTAGCTCTTCTAAATATAAGCATCTATGCCCATATAAGGCAATACATACGAATGACACTATCCATGGGGAATATGTTTGATATGGACCACGTGCTCATGGCTATTAGTTATTTGTGTGCATCTAGTGAACTATTGATATCCGCTAAAACTCACCAATTTAAACTTTTCTCTACAACCTTTTCTCTGGTCATTTGGGTCATTAATGGTTAACCGGCAAACTTCTTGTGTTTATTGTCGTGCGATACATTAAGAAGCATAAACTAGACAAAGCAATTTCTAGAGTGCACGGCAAATTCCCCAATTTGTATAATATAAATAAGGGAACAGCTTATGGTAGTTATAAAAGTAATAGAAAAACGCAACGTATTTGGTAAAAGAGTCTGAAAACGGTTGTGCGAGCAGAAAACATGGCCACAACATCCCATCAACATTTTCTTTGCCCGCTCCGCTCCAGGTAATATACCTTCTGCGTACATCGAAGAATGTCCTGACATCTTAGGATAATCGAAGAGGGGACCACCGACTTTCGTATATTTTCTTTAGCCCCGAGCTTCTTGTTGGAAAGGAACGATTTCGTGCGTCATTCCTACACGAAATCTTAGAGGGGGGACTCTTCCGAAAAGTAGACGAGGGTGACCGTCCTATCAATTACGGTATAAAATTTCGATCAACTGCTATCCCATGTTTTACGTTTTCTTTCAAATCCTGCTCTTAGGGTATAAAATTTGACAAACTGCTATTCCTTAGAGAGTGTTTAACGATTTTTTTCCGAATCTGCTATCTCTTAGGGTTAAAAATTCCTTCAAGCACACCGAATGTGGTAAGAATTTCTGTTGACCACAACCAAAGTGTTATCCCAAAGTGTTAAAATCAATTTTGCCGACATCACCCACGTGTGTATTTATCGGAGTCGCCCCCCCGGCACGAAATATACCACAGAAACGTCGTAGCATTTCTAGTCTGTGACTAGACTCATAATAGCTATTATAGTAATATTATTTCGAATGCTAGCGTGCTTTCCCGATCTGATGGTTTTGCACATCAAAAAGTGGCGCAGCATATTGGGGGGGAGGGGGCACTATACCGAAACATTAAGAAAATATTTAGGGGCACAGCGACGCTTGTGTAAATAGTTTGAAAATTTGTGGGGGGGGGGGGGGGGGGTGGCAAGTGCCCCAAGTGCCCCACCCCCTGCTACGCCCCTGCATATTTAGTAGCAGAAAAAGCAATCAGAATCTTGAGTCTTGATTTGCTTCCTTGTTATGTATTTATTTTTCCTTTTTTTGATTTGGCGCAACAAATTCATGAGTTTGGAAAAGTTTTTTCCCCCTCAATGTTACGAGTACGCTTCATTTTGGCAAAGATGGGCTAAGTTTCGGTGTCTTTTGGTGTTTTAGTGTAGCTTCTTTTAAAATCTTTTACCAGGGAAATTTACGTATTGACACAAGGAAATGAAATTGCTCAATTAAATCGTTTCATCAATCTGCCGTTAGGAAGGTGACATTGCTTTCCACTCAAAGCAGACATTTTACTCACAAAATAAAATACGTCTATTTGCAGTGGCCGGTGACGGGCGAATGAAAAAGCACTTCGCACTAGATGCCGGATGGTCCAGCAGCAAAAAGTAATCAGAATCCGGATTTTTAATTAGCCTTATTGTTATCTGCTATCTTTTTCTATTTTTGATTTGGCGCAATAAATTGTCCACTTGACCAGCCGTTTGGCTCAGTTCTCTACAGTTAAAGGCCTACTGAGCGAAGGTTAACAAGATAGCGATGGATTCAACAAATGAACGTATCAAACTCGAGTGGACACACCAAGTTTGTCTCATAGTTTTCGTGGCGGTAGTTTCATTATCTGTGGTTATCATAAATCTACTTGCTTTAACGACCTTCCTGATAAATCGTCATCTCCGCAAGAAGAGCGTTTATTTCGTCATCAACCTTGCGATCACAGACTTTCTATTTGGAGCAGCTTACGCGCCTGTCGTGTGCATAGAGCTGATGGATTTTAACCCCTTGCAGCCCAATCTCTTACGGATAACAAGGGAGAAGATTAATATTTTTCTGGCCTTAATCCACTTTGTGTCATTAGCGCTCATCTCCCAAGACCGCATGTGCGCAATAGTTTGGCCTCTACGTCACCGTATTCTTAGCTCACGATTGTACTTTTCTTGTTGCTTTGTCACCTGGTTGGTAGGCGTAGTTTTTGCTTCCGTGGAGTTGTCTGGGACAGTTCTTGTTTTGTTGCGTGTTGGTGGTTTGACAGTACTGCTGGTGATAACTGTGTCTTACCTTGTGATTTTTATAAAAATGAGAAAACAGAACAGCCAGATTGCACCTGGACAGCAAAGATCCATTCAGAAAGACCGGCATCTTGCTAAGACACTTCTCTATGTAACACTAACATCAATTGTTGCTTGGCTCCCAGTCATGGTGGTATTGATCTTAAAAACATTTATTCATGTAAAGGATGAAGTCCATTTGGCAGTAGGCTCCCTAGGGGCCATAAATCCTTTACTGGACCCGATCATCTACATGTTCGGGGTGCAGCAATACAAAAGGGCGCTGAAGAAGCTGGCCTGCAGCTGCTCCCGGGACAGGCCTGTATTTGTACAACCAGCTTAGCAGATCACGTGACTCTCATACTTTTGAATAAGACCTTGGTCTCTTGACTATGGAAGCTAGAAGGTGTTGGTAATCGTCGGCGAAGGTTCTCGAAATACTAGAAACAGCAGTAATGCAGGGCCGTAGCTGGCTTTGAAATATTATTGGGGGGGGGGGGCACAATACAGATTATTAAAAAAATATTTGGGTGCACGGCCACCCCCCTTCCGGTCATTTCTTTATTACTTTTAAAGATATTGGGGGGGGGGGGGGGCCTTGCCACTAGTCCCCACTCCCTGCTACGGCCCTGTAATGTTGACACCCTGTTAACAAAAACAGGTTTTTTGGTCACGAAAAACATAACATCAGGGGTCACGTGCTCTGGACGCCGAGCCTCCGCGCATGCGTCGCAAGTATACGAAATCGCTGGAAGCAGTAGAATATGAAAGAATCAGCTAGTACTCAAGTGTCGCAAGCCAAAACATGCAAAATTTTCTGGGAACTTTAGAAAATCCAAAGCACTGTTTCTACCTACCATTCTACATTCTTGCGTTTAGCGGGGGATTGTGTCAAGTTAATAAGTCAACAGCATTTAGGGGACGTGTGGCGTCGTAAACATGTTGATGTAATACTGAAAAAAAGCAGGACAATGGTAGGTTTTGACCATCGTCCAAGCATGCTGTTCGTTTGTCAACTCGACTCAATTCCCTGCGCAACGTAATCATGGCGAATAGAGATGACCGTTCGTTTACTCTACCGCATAATTTATCTGAATATCTGAATACAAATTTATTCAACTCGAACTACTCTTCGCAACAAGATGACAAAGTAAAAGTAAAGCATACATTATAATGAAATCGCTTAAGTTCTGGCAACATTTTAGTGACGTGTTGCAATGTAAGGTTTAATGAGAAGCTGAGAAAGATCATTCTGTCTGTCTGTCTGCACTACTTGTTGTTTCGAAATGGCCTCGACACCATGTAGGTCCATCCTCCGCTTCCTCCTCTTTTTGTCCTCACACTTTAGGGCTGCTGTTACTCCTGAAATAAAAATATATATCATCATCATCTTTTCAGCTATAATCATCATCAACATCGTCATTATCATAATCACGATCAGCATCATTCATCATCATTACCATCGTCAACCCAAACATCATCACCATGCCCATCCAACATCATCATCACCATCATCATTATCATCTTCATCAACAACAGCAGCAGCATTCTAGCCGTAGCAAAGGCGTTTGGCCTAATCAGGCGATTAATTGGATTAGAAACCTTTTTTAGAACCAGCGCTCACAGAGCAGTTACCCAGGGCGTCTTTTCCCCCGTCTATTTCTTTCGTCTTCGCGCGTACACACGCTTCCGGTCTCCGCGTCGCCCTGGGTCCAAGGATGCCTCCAATTCAATGCGCTGTATGCGTACTGACCAGAGCATACTAGAGAGTTTGTTTCTTTGCAGAACGCTAAACGCCATTAATTAGTTAATCCAGCCGATTACTTGTTAATCAATTAGTCAATCCAGTCTTGCCAGAGCATATAAAACCCATCTTCAAAACCCCATGTAAGAAGTCGACAACCGCTAAATCGAAACAACACAAGCGAGCCGTTTCGCAAGATACCACCTGTCAACGCAGGGCCGTAGCAGGGCGTGGGGTACTGGGGGCGTGCCCCCCCGATATTTTCTAAAATTATAAGGAAATGACCAGTAAGGGGCATGGCTGTGCCCCCAAATATTTTTTAATGTTTCTGTATTATGTCCCCCCAATCTTACGAGGCCTGCTACGATCGACCTACAGTAAGTACACATAGACCACTTATGCGTGTTTTTTTTCTTTAAACGGATATCAATAGTACACTAGATGCACACAAATGACAATTTTGATTGGAATTTTTAAACTTAAAAGTTTTCAAATACAGATAGTTTAAAGACTGGAACTTTCCTATAACACGTGGCGTGACTACCGCACACAGCTCGTTATCATGGCTTTTGGTGGTTTGTGGTGAGCCATTGTAACATTCATTTATTAAAATTCAAATGATTGCGTGACAGTGTGTGTTGTGCTGACAGAGAATTTCTCAAAAGCGAAGAACGTGGTCGGCTTTGCACATAGAGATCTATTTCTGTGTCTGTGGTCACGGATACGAAATGCGACGCTTCAGTATAAAGAAATATCATGTGATGCAAGTCCTCTTGCCTTGCATTGGGTTGTTATCTTGCATGGCTTTGTTCTACTCGTTATTCATTGATCAAGCCGATTCAAACATCGTGCTGCAGAGAAGAACGATCAGACGAAAGATCAGGGCTGGAAAGCCCGATGGGAAAAGTACTAAGTTGAAAGACGAACAAACAAGCTATACACTGCCAGGATCTCTCGAGTTTTTTTGGACGAAAAGATCTGGCAGTCAGCGAAATAAAGATTATTCTCCTGGCTCTCAAACTACACACGCAAGTGGGCTGTCTGCAACGAAGTCAACCTCGAAACCTCCCGATGATACGTACTGGCCAGTATTTAACTTCAGCGTTGTTAAGCCCGAAATTCAACCTACGGGTATCAACAAAAGCGAGTATTTTCTACTAGTCGTCGTGAATTCAGGAGCCGATGCGAGATATTACCCCCGGCGACACGCTATACGTAGGACATGGGGTTCCCCCAGTCACGATAGCTCAGAGAGGAAGTGGTGCGTGGTGTTTACATTAGGGAAAACCCAAAACAAAACACTCAACGAGCTTGTCATCAAAGAAGCCAATACTTATAATGATATCCTAATCGGGGATTTCGAGGATATTTATTTCAATTTGCTTATTAAAACTTTCATGAGTCATGTCTGGGCTGCCGAACAACGCTGCAGTTACATCTTAAAAACAGACGACGACGTGTACGTGAAGGTTCCTAGTCTTATTGCGTGGCTCGTGAGGACACGGCGACGGACGCGGTTTTACGGCGGCCATGTTTACACGGGATACATAGTGGGGCGTGTAAAGGGACACAAATGGAGTATCAGTAAGAGATACTATGAACAACACATCTTTCCACCTTTTTGTGCGGGCGCATTTCACGTAGTGTCTGCCGATGTGGTGGCCTTGATGGTAAATCATACCAAGGTTCGTCGCCCGTTTCATATGGACGATGCGTATTTAGGTGTCGCTGCGAGTGATTTGGGGATCAAGGCGGTCAGGATATCTGGGTTTAACGCATATGTGGGGAATACTGACATTTGCGAATCGTCTGATTTAGATTTGTTGTTATCCGAGGTCGCGATAGGGCACGGAATTACGCCTGCATGTATGGATAGAATCCACAGGCTAACGCACACGTCAGATAGCACGTCACGCAAGTGAGCCTTGCACACACACACACGTCAGATAGCACGTCACGCACGTGAACCTTAAACACACACGTCAGATAGCATGTCACGAAAGTAAGCCTTGCACACACGTCAGATAACACGTCACGCAAGTAAACCTTACATATACACTTTAGGTAGCACGTCACGCAAGTGAACCTTACATATACACTTTAGGTAGCACGTAACGCAAGTGAACCTTGCACATACACGTCAGATAGCACGTCACGCAAGTGAGATGCACACGCGTCAGATAACACGTCACGCAAGTAAGATTCAAACCGTCGCTGTATCGAGCCACTTCAAAGAGACCGAAATCACAATAGGAAAGAGCATTGTCCATTTCAAAAACGCATCATAACACGACTAGCAGTATTTATTAGCATTAGTTTCTAAATCAAGAACGCGCAATGCATGTCGGTCTATATAAGTAGCGCGCAGAGCATCCTGGTCCTAAAAGAATGCTGCAGTTCAAGACAAGATTCACCAGAGTAATGCATTTCAGAGTAAATTATGAAAAGTTTATTGTATTTATTTCACAGTCTTAAAAAATGGAAGGTTGCTTTGGAAATAAAGAATTAGAAAAAAGCATTACAGTCATTTTCTAGCCCTTATAAATATGAAAATATGTGCTCTCGTTAAGGATTTATGAGAATAAGATGAGAATATGAGTGTGCTGATTTTGGACCTTGTTCACAGTCCAGTAATCGGACCATCCATGAGGCCATCCATGACCATCCATTCATCAGGACAACAGATCACAAACCCTGCAAACGATAAAACATGTCAAGTCACACCCTGCAAGTAATAGACATGTCCAGTCACACCCTGCAAGTAATAGACATGTCCAGTCACACCCTGCAAGTATTACACATGTCCAGTCACACCCTGCAAGTAATAGACATGTCCAGTCACACCCTGCATGTAATAGACATGTCCAGTCACACCCTGCAAGTATTACACATGTCCAGTCACACCCTGCAAGTAATAGACATGTCCAGTCACACCCTGCAAGTAATAGACATGTCCAGTCACAACCTGCAAGTATTACACATGTCCAGTCACACCCTGCAAGTATTACACATGTCCAGTCACACCCTGCAAGTATTACACATGTCCAGTCACACCCTGCAAGTATTACACATGTCCAGTCACACCCTGCAAGTATTACACATGTCCAGTCACACCCTGCAAGTATTACACATGTCCAGTCACACCCTGCAAGTATTACACATGTCCAGTCACACCCTGCAAGTATTACACATGTCCAGTCACACCCTGTAAGTATCACACATGTCCAGTCACACCCTGCAAGTAATAGACATGTCCAGTCACACCCTGCAAGTATTACACATGTCCAGTCACACCCTGCAAGTAATACACATTTCCAGTCACACCCTGCAAGTAATAGACATGTCCAGTCACACCCTTCATGTATTACACATGTCCAGTCACACCCTGCAAGTAATAGACATGTCCAGTCACACCCTGCAAGTATTACACATGTCCAGTCACACCCTGCAAGTATTACACATGTCCAGTCACACCCTGCAAGTAATACACTTTTCCAGTCACACCCTGCAAGTAATACACATGTCCAGTCACACCCTGCAAGTAATACACATGTCCAGTCACACCCTGCAAGTATTACACATGTCCAGTCACACCCTGCAAGTATTACACATTTCCAGTCACACCCTGCAAGTATTACACATGTCCAGTCACACCCTGCAATTATTACACATGTCCAGTCACACCCTGCAAGTATTACACATGTCCAGTCACACCCTGCAAGTATTACACATGTCCAGTCACACTCTGCAAGTATTACACATGTCCAGTCACACCCTGCAAGTATTACACATGTCCAGTCACACCCTGCAAGTAATAGACATTTCCAGTCACACCCTGCAAGTATTACACATGTCCAGTCACACCCTGCAAGTAATAGACATGTCCAGTCACACCCTGCAAGTATTACACATGTCCAGTCACACCCTTCATGTATTACACATGTCCAGTCACACCCTGCAAGTAATAGACATATCCAGTCACACCCTGCAATTATTACACATGTCCAGTCACACCCTGCAAGTATTACACATGTCCAGTCACACCCTGCAAGTAATACACATGTCCAGTCACACCTTGCAAGTATTACACATGTCCAGTCACACCCTGTAAGTATCACACATGTCCAGTCACACCCTGCAAGTAATAGACATATCCAGTCACACCCTGCAAGTAATAGACATATCCAGTCACACCCTGCAATTATTACACATGTCCAGTCACACCCTGCAAGTATTACACATGTCCAGTCACACCCTGCAAGTAATAGACATGTCCAGTCACACCCTGCAAGTAATAGACATGTCCAGTCACAACCTGCAAGTATTACACATGTCCAGTCACACCCTGCAAGTATTACACATGTCCAGTCACACCCTGCAAGTAATACACATTTCCAGTCACACCCTGCAAGTAATACACATTTCCAGTCACACCCTGCAAGTAATACACATGTCCAGTCACAACCTTTACCTGTCTAATGTAATGTATCTGATTCCTTTCTCGTGCTGCCATTGTCGTTTCTCTGCCTGGTTGTTCTCATGACCCCACGTTGATAGCGTGAGGCCCTCTTTCTTTACCCTGTCAATGTCTGCTGGAGCCTGCATTAAGGCTGTGGAGAACAGCGACAACCCATCCAGTCCAAGGGACTTGGCGAACGCTACCGCTGACGCTATATTGCGGGTTCGCATGTCCTTATATGGCACCCATAGGTCGTTTTCACAGGAAGACAAGAACATTACAGGGAAGCGGTTTTGTTTGAGTTTTAACCTGGGTAAAAAAAGAGAACACTGAATTCCATGAAAGAAATGAGCGACTCAAACTTTGAACAGATTCAACTTCAATTTGACTCAACCTTCAAATTTACTCGATTAGACTTCAAACTTCCCATAAGCGATTTAGAAATTCCAAAATGTCAAACGATTCCCGTTAGCCAACTATTTTAAGTGCCATAATTTCTTCCCCCTTTCCCTAGACTTTTATACCAGCTTCGCCGCCACTGTCAAGTAACAACTTACATAGTACAGATATTAGGGTCGAAGCAGATGAAGAAGACCTTCCTTGAGCCCGCATTCTCGAATACAACATTAAGGATGGAGTCTACGAGTATGTTACCGTCAGTGCAGAGATGGTCCACGTTACCGCTGACCTGCACACATGAACGACAAGCAGTAGTTATGCATTAGTAGGAATCCACACCTGGGGAGGGGCACTCTCCTATATTTACTATACAGGGACGTGCTGCTGGATAGGGTAGGGTCTTTTTACTTTACCTAGACAAGATATATGTCTTAAGCTATTTATCCTAACCGGGTTAATCAAGCCTTTCTGTCCTGAACAGGTTTCGATTTTATGATCTTGTCTTCGCGATAATTTCCGTCCCAAACAGGATCTGAAAAATGGGTTATTTTCTTCCTTAAAATTGGGTATGTTAATTCAGACATTTGGTCCTTTACGGCACCCCCTTAGACCCAGGGTCATTGTTACAGACCCTTAACGGCATCCCTAGACACAGGGCCAGGGTAACAGACCCTTGACGGCACCCCCTAGACCCAGGGTCAGAGTTACAGACCCTTGACGGCACCCCTAGACCCATGGTCAGGGTTACAGACCCTTGACGGCACCCCTAGACCCAGCGTCAGGGTAACAGACCCTTGACGGCACCCCCTAGACCCATGGTCAGGGTTACAGACCCTTGACGGCACCCCTAGACCCAGGGTCAGGGTTACAGACCCTTGACGGCATCCCCAGACCCAGGGTCACAGAGCCTTGACGGCACCCCTAGACCCATGGTCAGGGTTACAGACCCTTGACGGCACCCCTAGACCCAGGGTCAGGGTTACAGACCCTTGACAGCACCCCTAGACCCAGGGTCACAGAGCCTTGACGGCACCCCTAGACCCATGGTCAGGGTTACAGACCCTTGACAGCACCCCTAGACCCAGGGTCAGGGTTACAGACCCTTGACGGCACCCCAAGACCCAGGGTCAGGGTAACAGACCATTGACGCCACCCCTAGACCCAGGGTCAGGGTAACAGACCCTTGATGGCACCCCTAGACCCAGGTCAGGGTAACAGACCCTTGACGGCACCCCAAGACCCAGGATCAGGGTAACAGACCCTTGACGGCACCCCTAGACCCAGGGTCAGGGTAACAGACCCTTGACGGCACCCCTAGACCCATGGTCAGGGTTACAGACCCTTGACGGCGCCCCTAGACACAAACAGGGGCTGATAACCACCACCCCCCCTCTAGGGAAGCCACCAGGCAAAGCCAAGGCTGAGATCTCAAACTCTGTAAGGCGTCATGAGGGTGGTATTTCTCCCGTACAATAGATGCTTTTAATACAATAAATATATGGGTTGGTATGGCGTTCCAGTGCCGAAAAAAGTTTAATTGACACCTCCCCTCCCATTCCTTTTTGTAAGGGTAACTGAACTCTTACCGTGGTCTCCATAGGGTATTTCACCTCAATGAAAAACCCAGTTTCACTTGAAACTTCTAGAAACGCCTGCGAAACACACGGAAAATCATTCAGCTGTTTAGCAAGTATAAATACTCCAGAAACCTGGACACTCCAAGACTAATTCATCTGCCCTCCTTTTTTATTTTTATCGTATTCTCGTTCGTCGTTTTGCAATGCCATTTTTTCTCCAGTTTTTTTTATATAAAAAGCGTGTATTGAGAATTTAGTGTGATTCTAATTTAGGTTATTATAATTTACCTTTACAAATTTGTTGCCACCTTACCACAATCAATTACCATGACATACAAATAATATCATTCACAAATAATATCATTCACTCCTTCATATTTTGGTGTCTTTCAGTATTGTAGCTACTTATATAATGTTTATTTTCAAAAAATATTTGTCAACTTTACATGCATTATAAAAAAAAAATTATAAACCGTTTCTGGGGATAATACCTTTTTCATACTTGGGACTTTGCTAGGATGACAAAGATTGTTCCTTATTTTGAGAGGAATATAGGATAGACCTTAAAGTGCCCATGTCAGCCACCCCTTTGTTTTCATGTAATATTGGAAGGCAATTGAGTTAAAATCTCGAAATAACCATCTGAAAACAAAGTTTACTCCTTTTTACCAAATTAAATCGAAAATATTGCATTGCCTTCCTCAAATCAGCCGATGGAAAAGGATACTTTTTCACACTTGGTACTTGGAAGATGATTATGTTCCTACACGTGTTTCTAGCTCTATACACATGTACCTCTTTGAGTGTCGGGAACAAACTTTTTTCGTGGTGTCTTTTCAAGGGGTCTTTGAAGAGAGCTTTTTCGGCAACAACCTTGTCTGTAAAACCTAAAACCACGAGAAAATAATGACAACATTATTAATAATATCTAGAATTTTAAATAATATCTAGCAATTTTCATGAGCGGATCTAAGATGAGCCGAGTTTTTGCTTTGAACCATAAAGAAGAATAAGGAAATTCCTGTAAGAATAACCATCAAAACTCCTTGATTAGCTACTGGAAAAGACTATTCAGTCTTGGATAAGATAAAATATAGATTCCTTTAAAAAAAATTTTTCCTAGACTACTCTTTAGCATTAGAAGAATATCAGCTAAAACTTACAAATGAACCTCCGGAAATAATTTTTATAAAAAAAACTCACTACTGCACCTCCCCAAAGTTCACAAACTTTGGTTCCTTACCATTTATATTGCTGTCTTTTCCCCCCTTTTATTTATTTACGACCCTGCCCTATATACTGTACCACCCCGCACTGCCTAAAGTTGACAAAGCTTGGTTCCTTTCTGTTTATATAGCTGGTTTTTCCCTCCTTTTATTTATTTATCACCCTACTCTATATACTGTACCACCCTGCACTGCCTAAAGTTCACAAACTTTGGTTCTTTACCATCTATATCGCTGTCATTTCCCCCTTTAATTTTTTTAACCACCCTACTGTATATACTGTACCACACAGCACTGCCTAAAGTTGACAAAGCTTGGTTCCTTACCATCTATAACGCTGTCATTTTCCGGATCGTCCAAAACTACACTTCGTTGCCAGACCTTCAATTGAATCAAATCAAACGTATTACACCCGTTTTCAGTCACACGTGCACCCAGTGCCTTTCATTTACTAGTAGCAATCGCTTTTGGTGGAGACATCAATCATGAATTCTTCCAATTCCATCTGTCACCTGGTATCAGACTGGTCACAACCAAAAGAATATCATAGTGCAGCGGCGTAGCCAGGATTTTAACAGAAGGGGGCCCAGAAGGCCCTTTCAAGGCATTTCATCTTGTGTTTTAGATAATGTCTCATACATTTGCTGTATTTTTGGCTGCTAGAGAGGGAAAGGGGGGGAGGGCGGCCCCCCTGGGCCACCCCCCTAGGGCACCCCCTGGCAATGCCCCTGTAGCGGATTGCCTTTCTTTTCTTGCTAACCTCACCGAGAAAATACCGATGTTTGTAAAGCCAACAATTAAATGTTTCAATCGTTTTTGAGCTTTGCGTTGTTGTTTTTTTACTTTGCATTTGGGTATGTATCGCTTGCCTACTTTTTGGTGCCAAATGCTTTTGGGAGCTTTCTCGTTGGTTGGCGGTCTAACAGCCTTTGTAAAGGTACGGTAATACGAGCAGCAAAATCGTACAACTTTTGTGGCAGCACTCGCAATGTTGCGCGTTTTACTACCGGCGCACAAACTTTTGTCGCAGCATAGGATAGACTTGTTCTTGCTGTTGATCTGCGATCTTTTTGCTCCGTGACACCGATGTGTGACTTTCTTTCAACCAATCACAAACATTTTTGCAACTGCTTGAGTATGCTTGACGTCTTTTTGCTGCGAGACAAGTTGGGTTGATGTAGTAATACGGGCTACATCTCCGAGTTTTGTTGCAAAAAATAGAACCCTTCTACTTACTGCAGCAAACTTGTTCAACTTGCAACAAAAAACTTGCTGTGACAAAAATTGGTTCGCCGAAAGGAAAATGCGCAACTTCACTTAAAAACTTTTTTTCAGCAATGCTGCCACAAAAGTTGTACGATTTTGCTGCTAGCATTACTGTACCTTAACTGCGAAACAGCTCCCTACTCGGAAACAAAAACCACAAGGTGCATGTGTGACTGAAATAGGGTATAAACTTGCCCATTATTGGAGAAAACATACACCGAGGGTTTATGGAAACTTGTCGGAAAGTTTAAATTTAATTACACAACAAACCAAGGCATACTACAGGACCCAGTAAACATACAGTGGTTTCTCCATCAAGCGGCTACCCTTCACCTTCCTGCGGAGAGCTTTTTGTGTCGCTTGTTTCCTATGCTGATATGGAGAAATTGAAACGAGCGACTCAAAAAGCACTTTGCAGGAGGGTAGCTACCCTCAGGACCGCCTAATGCGGCCGCTTAATGGAGGTTCTCAATGAAAGGCAATTTAGGTGCTATGTAATGTGCTATAAAATCATAGACCCCTTTTTGCGAGGGCTTCTGACACAGTGGATCAGGGGTAAATATGTTAATCTGACATGATTACAGCTGATGATGGTATGACTATAGCCTGCTAGCTGGCTATTGGGAAATGATGCACCTCGGCCTTCACGCTTGCCACAGGACCCCAAATATTTAAAAACAAAATTCACCGAATAACTCTATATGAAAAATACCCTGCTAGCAGAGCTTTCTTTCTGTTTGTTTCTATCAGTTCACTTATCCGTGTCGCGTCTCTGTTCTTTCACAAACAAACGAGAACGTGAAATAACAGACACGCGACACGGATAAGTGAACTGATACAAACAGGATGGAGGCTCTGCTGGCAGGGTACTGTATATAAAAAACTACAAACAAGCTGTTAGTTAGAATAAGGAGGAGGTAGTCTGTGAAGGGGGGGGGGGGGGGGCGAAATCAGGGGAATAAATCAAGGCTGCATGTTATGTTTTGCAAAGCCGATTAGCTGACTGACGTTTCGAGCATTTCAAAGCACCGGCGAAGGATGGAAAACATCTCATTCCAGCCTTGTGTTGATTGATTTTCCTAGAGCTATTGATGTTATAAACGTTGGTCACAGTTATCTAATAGTTTAGGATCAAGCCACAGTTACCTTAACATGTCTTGTCTGTTGAAATGTGAGGTCTTTCACCGGGATCTCAAAATCAATGGCAAACTTTTGATTTGAAGTCTGAAAAAACAAGAGTGCTGCATAAATACATAGACTTAAAAAAACAGGTTTGACGTACCATAAACACCCTGTATAGTTAGCCTATTAATGTTGAAAAATGTGGGGGTGATGAAGGCTTCTTATTTCATTCGAACATCTGCTTTATATGAATAAGCAAATACGTAGAAGCAATTTGTTCGGTAGTGGAAATTATACGTGTGTTGCTAAAGAAACATTTCAAGGAGGCATCTTATTTATATTTCACAACTTAGAGAGATAGATCCTGAACAATGGGTTGCTTATGGTGATGACCTTGGCCTCGAAATTTGAAGAGTACTGTACCTCTACGGATAACTTGACTGTGTCATCATGAAATACGACGGGCACATGGTCCTTGGTCACATGGACATCAAACTCTACAAAGTGAACACCCTGAGAAAGACGAATACTCAACAAAGTGAACACCCTGAGAAAGACGAATACTCAACAAAGTGAACACCCTGAGAAAGACGAATACTCAACAAAGTGAACACCCTGAGAAAAATGAATACTCAACAAAGTGAACACCCTGGGAAAGACGAATACTCAACAAAGTGAACACCCGCAAAAAGACGAATACTCGACAAAGTGAACACCCTGAGAAAGACGAATACTCAACAAAGTGAACATCCGCAAAAAGACGAATACTCGACAAAGTGAACACCCTGAGAAAGACGAATACTCAACAAAGTGAACACCCTGAGAAAGACGAATACTCAACAAAGTGAACACACTGAGAAAGACGAATACACGACAAAGTGAACACCCGGAAAAAGACAAATACTTAGCAAAGTGAACACCCTGAGAAAGACGAATACTAAACAAAGTGAACACCCTGTGAAAGAGGAATACCCAACAAAGTGAACACCCTGAAAAAGACGAATACTCAACAAAGTGAACACCCTGAGAAGGACGAATACTCAACAAAGTGAACACCCTGAGAAAGACGAATACTCGACAAAGTGAACACCCAGAAAATGACGAATACTCAACAAAGTTAACACCCTGAGAAAGACGAATACACGACAAATTGAACACCCTGAAAAAGACGAATACTCAACAAAGTGAACACCCTGAGAAAGACGAATACTCAACAAAGCGAACACCCTGAAAAGTTGCATAGTTAATATAAGAAGTTTTGCTTACCAGCGATTTTGCTGCTTTAAATGCCGCTATTGTATTTTCTGGAAATTCTGAAGGTCTGTGTAAAACAAATGAGAAATTCAAACACAATAATATCCACTATTAAATAAGTAACTCTTAGGGTTGACATTTTATTAGACACTGTTGCTGTGCTTTAAATAAGACTTCTTACAAGACATCTGTTTGGGTCGCAGGGTAAAACCAATAAGAAAACTTACAGTCCGACCAGTAAAACCAAAAATATGCGTGGAATGATTATCGTCTTGTGATGAATCAAAAGCAAGGATTTTGGCGCTGAGACTTGTTGAGACATGTTCCTATTTGGCTGTCTGGATATCTCGCATGTGATTGGTCAAAACAAGCGATTCCATACATATATCAACTGTTCAAGGTTTTACAGGTCTCGCTGTAAGGCAAATAAAGCAGAAGGATAAAAATAAAATTGAAGTCGGGTGCAGAAACAGAAAAGGTAGTTTAGACAACAGATAAGGTGTTTTTGCTCTGTTTGGCATCTTCATCTTTCCCAGCTCTTTGCGCTTGCTACGCAGGCTACTCGGTTGAGCCAAAAAACAGAAAATGGAAAATGTGTGACTCAAGAATCCATACCTTGAATACTATAACCAAAAAGTTTTTAACCACCCAATTCCCGGAATTTCTAATTCCCTCTGTAGGGTGACATAAATCCCTTCGGGAATGACAAATTTTATTAAAGAGATGAGGTGAAAGGGTTTCATAATCACTCTCACTCACGTTGTAGTATTAAAAGATTCGCCAGCTCCCCTGTGACCACACAAGAACGGGCCAGACATGCTCTTCTCAATGGACTCAGAGGGGTGATAAGAAGCGCCTTCTGGAAGTGACCACGCCCTCACCAGGACATAACCAACTAATGAACAAACATCAGTCAATATCATGCCTTCACTGGGACATAACCAATAAACAAACACCAGTCAAATTGTTTGCCTAGTGGCCAGTTGCATGACAACTACCTACTGGTTGCCTATAGGATAACACAGGTATAGAGGTTCGAGGGGAGAGGGGGGGTAGCAATCACAAATTATGGAACAATTTTTTGAAATTTTATAAATAAGTTCATTTACAGAGTTTAATTTTGGAATGTCCAAACCAATATCAAATATCAAGGCGGAATGTGAAATAGAAACTAGAAGACCAGACACTTAAAATTTTTAATAGTATTGTCAAGAATTTCAAGGTTTCAAATCACGATTTAGGTGGGATAAAGTCAAAGACAAACAATTTCACAAATCATTGCCTTATTCCCATTTTCAAACCCTGGAAACCAGAGACCCGACATCCGGTTAAATCACTGTATGTCAGGTCTTTAGTGGCATCTGGCAAGACTGCTGGTTTGAAATTAATCCAATAAGCATGTCTGGAAAACTCGCCCGAAGCCTGAAAAGGTATTCTAGCATCTGGTTCCCTGGGTACTGTTTTTACCAATAACATAGCAAACTTGGAACCAAACACAGATTATGGAGAACCCCTTCCCCCCCCCCCCCCCCCCCCGGTAGGTAGTGTACTGGAAGCTGGAAGTGGCGATTTGGCACCTATGAATAAAATAGGTCTTATCTTTTTTCCAATACAAACCTTTAACATGTCCAATGGGGAATCCTGTTGAGTTGTTGATTGTTGTTGTGATTCTTCCTATACTGCCTGTCAAGTATGCAGCAGTGACATAGCCTTTACCAACCAGGGTAGGGTCGGTACTAGTATGGCCAGGAGTGAATATGCTAATACAAAGAGCCTGTATTGGAATGGTCATAGTTTGTTAATAATCATCATGTCCTTTATGTATTGTTCTATGGCAAGAAATAATTAAATCAGTAAGGTCTGTAACAGTCCCCTCAGGAATTTATTGCAACAAAAGACATGTGTGTATCTGACATATGTATTGCCCAAATGGTGTCAACTCTTAGGCTCCAAATTTTTTTTGTAAAAAGTGTTTCTCAACCACCAGTGAGGGTGGGAGACTCCCCCTTTAAAACAGATGGAGGTGATAGGCACATCTCTTTTCTGACAACTTTTTATTACTGTCATCTAGTCTTAAAGTCTGGTTGCTATTGGATAATGATGAGAATCCCTGGAGGATAGCAGAATTGAAAGAATCTTTGAACAGCCCCTAATAGATAGCAGCTGGTAGAATTTCACACATATTATTTTATACATATATATTTTATAAATATATATATTTTTTAAAGAAGGGGAAAATCTTCCTTGTCTACTTTTATGGAGGGTCCCCTCCCCTAGAGTCTGTCTTCTTACCAAGTTTGACAGATTTTTTGTCATTGTGGAGAATGTGAGAAAGTTTGCATCAGTTAGCTGGTGCTCACTGTCCTCCCCTGAAGCCTCTAAGCAGTCAAATCCCTCTAGAACCTAAAGCAGCACAAACAATCAACAAGTAAACAAAAATCTAATAATGCCATAATAAAAATGACTAAGATATTTAAAAAACACCTCACTTTGAGGATAGAAAGACAAGACACAATGGAAACTGGGATGGATCTTGATAACGATCAAAGATACAGAGATACAAAGAAATTCAAGAAATGTTTTTAACATTACGTGGCAGAAAAAGCTAAAAATCTTGTTGATGGGATAATTAACTTTCCCTCTTCAATAATACAAGTACTGTAGTCATACCTTAAGCTTAACTTGTTCATTGATGCCAGATTGCTAAAAAAAAATAAAGACTCATGATCAATAATAACACACACTTTACAAGAAACAGTTGAGTCAACACAGAGAACCCTGGCATTTGTCTGCAAAATATATAAGCAACCCTTTCATGTGTTGACAATTTTTGTTAAGTCCACAATTTGTCCTGTCAATGTAAAACCCAAGTCGGATGCATACTAGCTACCTAGTTTTCTAGCTTATTCAGCCATCTGAAAAATACAGGCAGTCCGGAAATAATAAGAGAGGAAAATTTTTGTATTAAACACAATGTAATGATCCAGTTTTCGTGCTTATTTCAAAACACAAATATCAAAAAACTGTATTCCAAGTATAGCTAAACTTCCTGTGTTTATAAATTTGACAACGGTATTAACTGCAAATATCAATTTGAGAAAAAGCTCAACTATCTCCCTGCCCAGTCCCCCCACCCTAAGTTCAGGTTTAATACTTCCTATAGAAGGTTACATAGTAGTGATCTAGATCCATGACGCCAGCAAGAGGACGCTACCTCACACATGATCGATTGCATGCGCACACTGATTTTTGCCAGTGCACAGGCCAAGAGAGGACGTGAAAAAGCATGAACAGTACACAATGCCGGCAAGAGTGGATGCACAATATAACACGTGTGGGACGTCATCGTCTTGGCAGTGTTGTGGATCTTAATGACCCTAGTTCCCACCTTGGCAGGATTGCTGGCATCATTATATAAGTCTCTAGTTTCCACTCGGATGATGTAGGACTTGTGTTCTGTATCACCATATATCTCCACAGGGTACCCATCAGCATTGTGGAAGTGCAGTTGGACTTCGATTGACCCACATTCCATGGCTTCTTATAAAAGGATTTTTAATCCTACAAGAACAGAAATATCTTGGTCTAAGGAGCACATTTGGTCCTTGGCAAATAGCAAGCAAGTCACAAATCGACTTTACAGTAGCCAAATATATCATTTGATGATACGAAAAAAACATCGCACTAGGTTTTCTAACGTCTTCTAACAGGTACTCATAAGGTTTTTGTGACTGCATAAACTGATTAAAAGTGACCTTTAAAGAACTACAAGTTATTAGAGGTCACAAGGCTCAGCATGTAGATATACAATGCACTTCCAATTCGACTATAAAGCTATGATGGCTTCAAAGTTAAATATAAGAAAATTCTTGGTTCATTGGCCGTCATAAATATTAATTAAGCTTATAAGCTAAACAACAAATTTGCCATCACGTAAAAAAAAACATAAGTAAATATAGATTACAACCCGTACAAAACGAAATTTTGTAACGAGCTGATAGAGATAAGGAATTGTACGTACCTTGTATTTATAACACCATGCCGTTTAACCTCCGAACTTAAAATGCTCAGAATTGTCGTGGATCGCAAAGATAGAGGATATCTTTCCCAAGTACTTAGTTTGCGACCGCGGGCTCGTCACCAAAAACAGTTGGGCGGGGAGGGGGGGTTAGGTGGAACTTGCTTTTTTAAGAAACTCAAGATCTTACCTTTAATATATTTGCGACTTTTACAAAATAACTCGGTTTTAATTTTATTAAATTCGTGTTTTGAGTAAATGGGTATCAAAGAAAAACTACATTTTACACAAAGAAGTGCTTTTCATCCACCCTCCCCTCCCCTCCTAAATTTCAAGTCGAGTAACGTTGTAAACAGAGGTGATTGCTCGCATCATTTGCGACACTGACGACAAAAGCACTGTATTGTTATTTACTTCGCATATATTTATTAGGTAAATGGTGGATTTGGCCTTTAAAAGATTCCATATTTTGCTTGGTTGGACGTTTTGAACATTTGAAGCGCTTCGATCACACGGACAAGACATAAAATGGCCGCCATTGATCATATCCGAAATGTCGCCATTTCTAACATCTCTGACAACGGCCATAGATGACAAGACGTAAAACGGGCTCAGAACTACAAAAGTTCATTTATCAGCGCTATGAAGATACATGCCTGGTGATCTACAGAGAACTGGTAGACGGTGACAAACACTTAGCGATAGCTTGGCAACGGGAGACTGTACCAGCGCTAATTAGACTACAACAAGAACATGACTTTGAGAAAGGGCAAGGAACTAATTTTGGAAGCGTTGGAAATACGAGTGGTGCCGGGCCCAGCAATGAAGCAGAAGCAATTCACGTCACACATGCGAAAAGCAATGATGCAGCATCACAAATATGTGTTATTTTATAACACTGGCAATAGATAATAAGATGAGAAAAGATAGTCAGACCTCGACAGACCACTACGACCAAAGAAAGCCCCATAGGCGTCAAACATTCAAAAATAAGCTTTTCACCGAGTTTGGGCCTCATGTGAGTTATTATAGCAATAAAGTTGAGGTTCGCGGGCATAAATATGTTTGCGGCCTGACTAAACATCTATATGCTCAAGAACCTCACCTCTATTTCTAAAAAACTTTATAGTGCATTAACACATTGACCCCTCAACCGGCCTGTGCCGGCTTTGGGAAGTACCCACAACTCAAAAAAATCATAAATGCAAAATAAACACAACAAGATGAAGATACTCAGGCATCAGTCTAAGGGATAAATGGTCTTGAAGATATGCATCCAGCCAAGGTGTTGGCAACTCCTCTTAAGCCAAATAATAGCACAGGTTCTTTGACAAATTTCAAATCGAACAAGGAAAGAAAAGCAGAATCACCCCTCTCAGTAAAACGCTCAAAATACCACACAAGGGAGAGAGATCAGCAAACACAGCTCTAGACACAAATAGATACCTTTATTCTGATCCTCCAGGTTCATTTCCATGGCCTCAAAACATAATGTCCACTCCTTGAAGGCTTGTAAAACCACCAAGATGCCTTTACAGATTGCAAAGCATTCTGGGAGATCCAGGGAAAAATTCACGAGGGGAGGGCCAGTCAACACTCCTCTCCCCAAAGTCAGATGTTTTTTTATAAGTCTTTTCACCCCAAAGCCAAACAAATCAATTCCAGGTCATACAGACCCAGAATAGCAGTGTAAACAATTTTGGAATCAATTTGGTTTCAGAAAGACAGCATTTAGGAGAGCTGTGGTGATTCATTAGAAAATTATTTTCTCATCCAGGCAAAGCCAAACAAGAAAAAATCATCATGAATCCACCTTTGCTTGCAAATATCCATAAGCAAAGCACTCAATTATGCCCCAATGGACTTCATGATGTCTTGAGACACTCTCCTAATATGCTCATAGCTGTATTTTTGATGAAAAATACAAGCAAGGATCAACTTGTGCTGGCTTCAGCACAACGACGAGGGATTAAAAGTGGGGACCGCAAAGCACTGTTGGAAAGCTTGGATACCGCTGACTAGGTGCAGCTGTGTTTGACTTTGACGGGCTGTATAAAACTCAGTTTAGGGGGGAGGTATCTGTTTTCAGTCTGTTTTTTGTAAGTTCAGCTCAAAAAAAGCCAGGAGTCAATGGGTTAAAAGTCTGTTTTCATTCAAAAAAGCAATCAAGATTTTGAGCAAGCAAAAACTGGTTTTGATGTTCACAGGCCCGTACCCAGAAGTTTTCTTGGGGAGGGGGGGTGCTAAATCTGAAAAAGTGGACCTAATTTTTTCTGCATCGGGGGGGGGATAGTTCCCTAAAGGATCTGACCACCCCCGAAAAAACAAAAAAAGTTTTTTTTATGCCTTTGCAGTATTATTAGGAATGTTTATTGTCGAATTTGGCTACATACCAGACTGATCTAACTTATGCTTTATAGTTTTGGTCTACAAATAGCATGTCTATTGAGAACCGACCAGAACTTCGGCCTGGGTACGGGCCTGGTATATGGTTTTGAATACCATCTTCAAGAAATGACACGGCAGCTAGACACAAGGCTATTATCCAGTAGCCAGGAGAGGTTCAAAGAACCTCCAGCTTCACCACTTTACTAAACAAAGTTAATAATATATCTCATAGAAAATAAATGGTTCACTTACTAAGTGAATGAGCCCCACTGCTCAAAGAACTGACTATAAGTCTGAAAGTGACACACATTGAAGACAGCCTTTAGGAAATCTTTTCACTGAAGATAAACACTGTTGCAGTAGCAACCTGCTAAAAATGGCTGACTTTTTCTCAAGTGTTTCATATGTTCTTTCATTGGCCTGAGATTGCAAGGAACTAAGCAAGTGAGAATACATCTCATACTGCAGAGCACATTTCTTCCCTGCTAGCAGAGGCCGACATTGTATTTCGCTCATCAGCCTAGCGAAATACAAAGAAAAGAGGCCTCTGCTAGCTGGGAAAGCACATTTTATACAGCAATGGGACATTGGACACCATTATGTACACAAGTAAAAAAAAAATAAATAAAGTCCATCCATGTGCATAACTTCATGGAATAAAACCCTTGAGCATAAACCAACCTTTTTTTATAGAACCAACTTTGTTGTTTTTTAATGCCAAATGGCTTCTGTGTCACAGTGTACCTAGTAAAAAATGACCAGGTAAAAAAAAAAATAATAATAATGCAGGCACATACCTAGGATTGGTTGAGAGGGTGGGGAGACGGTCATAGGTATCACCTGGAAAAAAGGTAGCATTTGATGATTCTCTAATAAGAAATGACCCACTTTTTGGCAGTCAATGGGGTGTGTGCACGCACCCTGTCCACACCCTGAATATGCACCGGTAATGGTTGGTCTCTCTAGTCAATGAGAAAGCACCTACAATGGCAGCTTTTTAACGGAACACATACAAACTAATGCACTAGTCATCTGAAACCCCCACCCCCATGGTCCCGGGGAAGTGTGGGGTTTACCTGGGGGTTTAGAGCACTTTTGAATAAGAATCTGTCCCGAGGGGGTGGAGGGATTGAATGTTTTCGACTCTAAGAATTGTCCCCACCCTGGGGGCTTGGGGACAAGTGAATAGCCTCACAAATGTACTTTGCAAAAGTCATGTCAGTTGCTGGTTTGAGACTCTTTTTCTTCTGCAGCAAGCTGCATGGTGAAAACAAATATGAAAGAAAAAATATGAATATCAAAGATGATTTATTTTTTCATTTATCAAAAAAACCTGTCACCTTCATAGTTATTGATGCAAATGTACTCGCTAAGGTGTACTGGCTTTGAAATATAAAGGCTTATAGTTTGCACCCCGAGGGGTAGGGGCATTTCACTGCATTTTTTTCCTAAGGGGGTAGGGGCTTTTCTCCGTTTTGTACAGGGTCAAAGTTTAATCCCCCACCCTTCCCTGGGACAATGGGGGTGGGGGTTTCAATTGACTAGTGCATAAACTACTCTCCTCTCGCAAGAGAACGCAACTGCTTGATTTTCTTGCGCTTACGCTTATGTTTGACCGATTCACACTTGTGTTGCGCTTCCGTTTGCGCTTACGCTTGCGTCCTAGTGAGAACCAACCTTTATGGGTAGCCTGTGGAACTCCCGCGAGGCATATCAGTAAACATGGCGACCAATCGAGTACAAAAACATGTTTACAAGTCTTTCTCTTACTTACTCTAATGGAGTCGCCTACAGGATTTAGACGGAAGGATGTGCTCCCCAGTTCGCTTAGTACACATAGAGCCAAATACGAAAGGCAAAAGAGCATTCGCGCTGAACGATTCCAAAAACTCCACGAAGAGCGGGAAAGAATATTACAAGAACGTGAAAGATTGTTAGCGAGAATCAAAGATGATGGAATAGAGCTGCCTACATCAAGAGTTAGCAGTGCTAGTGTTAATGCTGTCTTAGAAAAAGCTCGTCAAAAGATTCCACAATATGAGGAAAAGATTCGTCGAGTAAAACACGCGAAGAATAGGAGAAAGCAAATCTCTGACACAGTTTACAAAGGGGAGTTGGGGATAGGATCGTATGAACCTTGGCAGTTGGAAGATTTCTACTTCGTTCGTGATTTTGTCAGGTCCTGGGTAGATGATATACTTGAATTTATTACTTTTGAGCCTTTTAAAAAAGATGTTGTTGTCAATTTTGCAGCCCAGTTTAAAAAAGAACTGGACACTGAACAGTCAGAGTTGGAATTTTCCGAGGCTGTTGATGGAGTAGGAGAGACATTGTTGGAGGAAGTTATCAAAGAGTTGTTGGCTGATGCAGCAGACGAGTGTGTTAATGTTCATCATCAAGCACAGCAGTTCATGATTAGCATCATCCTAAATGCCCTGACCCCTGACAACGCTGATGATGCTATTAGAACACAACTCTCAAATACCTTTCAGCAAATGCAAAAAGAGAGAGTTAAAAGACCAAATATTTGGCAGCACAATCAAAAACTTTATTTTCTTGGAGATGAAGCAGAAAGCAAACCTCATACAGCAGATGACACTTTTGATGGAGAAGTGCTGTCATTTCATGGGCAGACCCCTTATGACGAAAAGCCATTGAACGAACTCTCACAGACCTTCAAACAGTTTCGTGATATTGAGTCGCAGTACTGGATGGGGTATAGCCCTGTGTCAACTTTCTTACCTCTACCTAAGAGGTACAGGGGGGTGTCATGTACAGCACTGTCCTCAGACCATGCCCTTCTTGCATTAGGCACGATACAAGGAGATGTTGTTGTCTGGGATTTACTGCTCTATCCTCCCAGAGTGCTAAGGTCTGTTAAAGGAAATGTAGCCATAATGAGCATTCAGTGGTCTAAGGACACTTCACGGATCCTAACGCTTAACTCCCAAGGCACTGTAGAACTGTGGTCTGTTGGGAACACTCTTATAGTGTCACAGAATGTTCTCGGGTTTGAACCAGTTGAGCAGAATTTGGGATTTAAAGCTAGCAATCTTACTAGTATACTGAGAATTGACCCCCAGAGCCTCAAGATAACAGAGGGGCCCCTCATGTCTGTTACTCATGTCATCGGAAAACCATGCTGCGCAGAATTCCACCCCTCACTCACATTCCTCGGCAAACAAGGAGCAATAATGGTTGGCATGGTAACTGGTAATATATTAAAATTAAATACAAGTGGCAGTGAAAATGCAGTGCTGTTTCCAAAGATAAGTAACAGTACACCAAATAAGATCAGTGCTGGCATTGAAGTGGAACTCTTTAAGGCGCACAAGCACCCAGTGATACTAATTGAGTTTGTGAATAACTCTGTCACCATGGTTACTGCTGACAGCATGGGGTATATTTACATGTGGCAGTACTCAGAGGATAATTTTTCTGGCTTTGGATGGTTTACACCTATCAGTAGCTACCAGCTAGACATGACTGAGCTAACCTATGAGCCTGTTGATGAGTCTTCAGAAAAGGAAGAGTTTGTTGACACTGTTAAAGGTGCCGGAAAAATCAGAGAGCTCAGTCGACAGGACATGATAGCAAAGAGGAAGAAGACTCAAACTCTCATCAACTCACTGCGGTTTGGGAAGCCTTGGAAGATCGAGGAGGTTGGTGACAACAAAGTAAAGTATTATTACACCCCTCGTCATGTTCCAGAAAATGGAGCTACTTTCCACTGTGTCACATACTACAAAGAGAACAAACTGCTTGCTCAGTACACAACACAGATGTACAAGCATCACCGAATTCCTAGCAGTAAGCTTATGTCTTGTAGCCTTGATCCATCCGGTGACAAACTGCTGTTCGCTTTATTGTTCAAGGAAGCTCCTTCAAAGGAGGCACATGTGTCTTTTGTGACCATTAATCTCAGGCCAGTCGGAGTAAGCACGAATGTGATTGAGTACCCTTTGAATACAACAGAGTACAAACAGTGCATGGAAGGGGATGCCTGTGCCTTGGATGTGACCAAAATTATTGACGCCACAGGGAGCCAGTATATGTTCAGTAACATCTGCGGTAGCCTCAACGGCTTCTCCTTGACCTCAGGTAGTACTGTCGTAGCAGCAAGTCAGGAGAACTGGATAGGATGCCACCTGGGTGTTGAGCAAGCTGTCACATTCTCAAATGCAAGGGTCACCTTAGCATGTCCAGCACTGGGCTTGATCATGCTTTTGCATGCCCCTAGGCAGAGCACACTGACATTGATTCACTTCAAGGATAAGAACACGGCCATTCAGAGACAGGACACTTGGGCTGCATTTTGTGCACTCAGGGCATTTAATGCTGCCAGCCCCAGCCCTCAAGGTCAAGGCCAAGTTCTTTCCAGAAGAGCCTGGACATTTGATGGTTTCACAGATTGCCATGTTGCATTCACTATGGAGACACTGGTGCTTGACCTTGTAGATGACGCCATACAGATTGCTGATGGCAAGTTTATGGAGGAGCAAGCTAAAGCTTATACTCTGCAAAACAGATTTCACCCATTCATAAAGCGTAATTGATCTTTCATGTTCCTCTTTGCCAAAGATTGGAGAACAGACTTCAAACTTTTTGTGACTAGAACATGATCTAGTAGCACCTTCTCTGACATAGGAAGAGGAAGCTCATATTCAGCTCAAACTGAAATCTGAAGTTTACATATCTTACTATTGTACACCTTATTGTACAAGTTTAAAGATAAATAAATACATTTATTTTCTAGACAACACTTTTTAAAGCAAACAAAATTGTAATTGTAACTTTTCATTGAATTTTTCGACTTGAATATGCTGAGTGTACAACAAATACATAGTTTTTAATATGCTATTAAAATTCAATAGTATTTTAAGGGATCTTGTAAAGTTATAAAATAATTCCAAAAATCTGAGAAAACTTCGGAATTTGGCCAAATCGGAATAAAAGAAAAAAAAAATACAATTTCTAACGACAGTAGCTGTATGTACAATATATGGATGGTCATTCCAAAAAGAAATTGGATAGGAGGTTGGTGGGGGTCACCCAGTTTTTCCTCAGATTTTTTAATCTTCTTAATTTTTCAAGATCCTTTGGTGATAGTACCTATGTAAAAATACTAAACATTTTCTAACTATGGTAACTGTATATACAATTTTTAACTAAAGACAATAAATAATTGTAAAATTGTAATGGTACACTGGTGACTTATTTTGGTGACACATTTTGTATAAGTTTTTCTATTCTAAAAGTGCTTGAAAGGCAGATGGTGCAATAATTAAGATAAACAATTAAAATATAATCCTAAGCTTCCTATGATATTCTAAAAATAAAAATTGCTAATGTTATTGGCTCTGTACACTATTTCAAATTCATATAATAATACTCTGTAATTTCCTCAAAGGAGGACATCAGAGCCTCAATAATACAATTCATTATTAACATGTTGGTAGAACACAAGATGTGACTTCTGGCATAACATCCCAGGTCCTGGGAATATAATCCTAGCCCCAACTTCATCCTAGCTCAACCCATTTTGCTTCGTAGTCCCCAATCTGAGACTTTTCTTTGTGCCCAGCTCATGACCACCATACTGCAACCATTGGACATGAAACTTCTGATAGAACCAGGAAGGATTCCCCGGTAGAGCGCAAAGAAACCTCCTTTCTCCCTAAACACCAGGCGCATCCGGGCAACAACTGGCATCTCTCTGGTGAAGAAAACAATTGAGATAACAACGAATATACGTCAGGAGATTAATTAAAAAAGAAGTCACAAATTAATGGCAACATAAGTTATGAAAAATTTAAGTGAAATATCTCTTTTTGAAAAAGAACTACAGTACCCCACACAACTGGAATATGGGTATATCTCTACTGTGAGGTAAAGGTAAGTTACATGTACATTAGAGAAATGATCTGCTAAATAAGATAAATGAGCCTCCCCCCACCTTAATACCCTGGTGACAGGTCTAAGACGCACACAATGATAGTTCTCTGACTGTCACCAAATCCCAAGATGTATGTTTTCAGATTTTCTTTCTTTCTTTCGCTTACTTTCCATAGTTTCCCTGCACTTGAGACTTCATGTATTCCAAAGGCCACACAATCCACCAGGCAAGAGTGGGAGAAGTCAAGCAAAATAACAAAATTAAATCTTGTTTATTGTCATGCGATTGACTAGTGAGTATTATTTCACATTTATTGTCATTCTGGTGACTAGTCAGTATTTATTTCACATTTATTGTCATTCTGGTGACGAGTCAGTTTTTATTTCACATTTATTGTCATTCTGGTGACGAGTCAGTTTTTATTTCACATTTATTGTCATTCTGGTGACGAGTCAGTTTTTATTTCACATTTATTGTCATTCTGGTGATGAGTCAGTATTTATTTCACATTTATTGTCATTCTGGTGACTAGTCAGTATTTATTTCACATTTATTGTCATTCTGGTGACTAGTCAGTATTTATTTCACATTTATTGTCATTCTGGTGACGAGTCAGTTTTTATTTCACATTTATTGTCATTCTGGTGACGAGTCAGTTTTTATTTCACATTTATTGTCATTCTGGTGACGAGTCAGTTTTTATTTCACATTTATTGTCATTCTGGTGACTAGTCAGTTTTTATTTCACATTTATTGTCATTCTGGTGACGAGTCAGTATTTATTTCACATTTATTGTCATTCTGGTGACGAGTCAGTTTTTATTTCACATTTATTGTCATTCTGGTGACGAGTCAGTATTTATTTCACATTTATTGTCATTCTGGTGACGAGTCAGTATTTATTTCACATTTATTGTCATTCTGGTGACGAGTCAGTATTTATTTCACATTTATTGTCATTCTGGTGACGAGTCAGTTTTTATTTCACATTTATTGTCATTCTGGTGACGAGTCAGTATTTATTTCACATTTATTGTCATTCTGGTGACTAGTCAGTTTTTATTTCACATTTATTGTCATTCTGGTGACGAGTCAGTATTTATTTCACATTTATTGTCATTCTGGTGACTAGTCAGTTTTTATTTCACATTTATTGTCATTCTGGTGACGAGTCAGTTTTTATTTCACATTTATTGTCATTCTGGTGACGAGTCAGTTTTTATTTCACATTTATTGTCATTCTGGTGACGAGTCAGTTTTTATTTCACATTTATTGTCATTCTGGTGACGAGTCAGTTTTTATTTCACATTTATTGTCATTCTGGTGACTAGTCAGTATTTATTTCACATTTATTGTCATTCTGGTGACTAGTCAGTATTTATTTGACATTTATTGTCATTCTGGTGACTAGTCAGTATTTATTTCACATTTATTGTCATTCTGGTGACGAGTCAGTTTTTATTTCACATTTATTGTCATTCTGGTGACGAGTCAGTTTTTATTTCACATTTATTTTCATTCTGGTGATAAGTCAGTATTTATTTCACATTTATTGTCATTCTGGTGACGAGTCAGTTTTTATTTCACATTTATTGTCATTCTGGTGACGAGTCAGTTTTTATTTCACATTTATTGTCATTCTGGTGACTAGTCAGTATTTATTTCACATTTATTGTCATTCTGGTGACTAGTCAGTATTTATTTCACATTTATTGTCATTCTGGTGACGAGTCAGTTTTTATTTCACATTTATTGTCATTCTGGTGACGAGTCAGTTTTTATTTCACATTTATTGTCATTCTGGTGACTAGTCAGTTTTTATTTCACATTTATTGTCATTCTGGTGACGAGTCAGTATTTATTTCACATTTATTGTCATTCTGGTGACTAGTCAGTATTTATTTCACATTTATTGTCATTCTGGTGACGAGTCAGTTTTTATTTCACATTTATTGTCATTCTGGTGACGAGTCAGTTTTTATTTCACATTTATTGTCATTCTGGTGACGAGTCAGTTTTTATTTCACATTTATTGTCATTCTGGTGACGAGTCAGTTTTTATTTCACATTTATTGTCATTCTGGTGACGAGTCAGTATTTATTTCACATTTATTGTCATTCTGGTGACTAGTCAGTATTTATTTCACATTTATTGTCATTCTGGTGACGAGTCAGTTTTTATTTCACATTTATTGTCATTCTGGTGACGAGTCAGTTTTTATTTCACATTTATTGTCATTCTGGTGACGAGTCAGTATTTATTTCACATTTATTGTCATTCTGGTGACTAGTCAGTATTTATTTCACATTTATTGTCATTCTGGTGACTAGTCAGTATTTATTTCACATTTATTGTCATTCTGGTGACGAGTCAGTTTTTATTTCACATTTATTGTCATTCTGGTGACGATTCAGTTTTTATTTCACATTTATTGTCATTCTGGTGACTAGTCAGTATTTATTTCACATTTATTGTCATTCTGGTGACTAGTCAGTATTTATTTCACATTTATTGTCATTCTGGTGACGAGTCAGTTTTTATTTCACATTTATTGTCATTCTGGTGACGAGTCAGTTTTTATTTCACATTTATTGTTATTCTGGTGATTAGTCAGTATTTATTTCACATTTATTGTCATTCTGGTGACTAGTCAGTATTTATTTCACATTTATTGTCATTCTGGTGACTAGTCAGTATTTATTTCACATTTATTGTCATTCTGGTGACGAGTCAGTATTTATTTCACATTTATTGTCATTCTGGTGACTATTGACATAGCTGTAGCAGACCTTGAATTATTGGGGGGCACGATACAGAAACACTATGAAAATATTTTTTTTTTTTGGGGGGGGGGGCCACACCCTACTGGTCATTTCCTTATAATTTTTAAAAATATTGGAGGGGGGGGGGCGCATGCCCCTAGTACCCCACCCCCTGCTACGGCCCATTATTGAGTATTCAAACCCCAGATGCATACCTTAGGTGCTCATAAACATGTCTTTAACTTGAAGTATTAACCCAAGCATTATTTTAAAGGATATGTTGCTGCTATCCCTGAAGTGAGGAATGGTCCGAGAAGTGGTCTCTTGAATTGCTCAGGGAAGTGCCTCCTTCCAGTATCGACCAGTATAAAATATGTTGTCATTAATCCCATAGTCCTACACCAGGTAACACCAAATCCCTGAAAACAGCATTTAACCTTAGTAAGCATGCATGTTTATAAAGGTCACTTTGAATGGGAAGACTAGACTTCCTCTGTATCCCTGAAAATATAGTAAATGTAGGAGACAGTTTTTAAGTAAAGGAGAAAATTATTTAAAATATGACTAAAAAATTACCTGTCAAAAGAAATTTGTTCTTAGCATTTTTTGTTGCTAGAGCTTTGAGGATATACAACTAAAACATTAACTCATTGAACCCTGGCTATTTTCTAGCAAAATTTACAACAACAACAAAAACAGACTGAAAACAGATAATTACCTCACCCCTATTTTGAGTTGATTTTACAGCCAATCATAGTTTGCATTTTACAGTATTTTTGATGTCAGGTCTCATGTATATGGTCTTCATTTTATACACACCCTTAAAAGAGTACCTTATAGAGCCCTCTGAACTGCCAAGATTGCCCTGTCTGGCGCCGCACCTGGGACAAAAGGAATAATATCCACAAGTCAGACACAAACATACAAAGTGACATATATTTATTTAAAACGTTTAGATCCCACACATTACTGTACCTTTGCTAATTCTAAAGGAGTCTCAATAATTGCCCTTGAAGTCGACCCTAACATTCCTGCCAGTACTACTCGGCTACAAAAGAAGGAATCTTTTATTATCAGTCCCACTGAAGCTGTTTTTTACAGATGATTAAAAAAGTCTAAACATTTTTGTATCAAGACTCACAGTTGTAAACCCCCTGTAAAAGGAATTTCTTTTGTACATGTTCTGTGATGACTTAGAAATGTGTACCTGGAAAATACAACATAATCTCATGTGTCACACAATGTACACTGCTTATATATAAAACCTCAGATATTACAGCCAAATCCCTTGTTGAGCGACCTCGGGGAATCCAAAATCCTTGTCCTGTTTGGGAATAGCGCGTAGTCAGACACAAGCTTTGGGGGCGGTTAATCTAGTTTTAATTGTTTGGTTTGATTGACTATGTGCTATTCCCAAACGAAGAAAGGTATTTTCAGATTCTGGGAGGTCGCGCAACAACGAATTTGGCTATAATGTAAATGAATTGATAAACCCCACAACTCACGCTGCCTCAAATACTGCAAACTGTGTTGAGCGGTAAATACCGGAACCCCATAAAGGAGGTACGCAGCCCCTGGGAAACAAGCAAAAAAAGTTTAAAATTGCCACTGCTTCACTGATGTTATGATAGCCTTCTTTCACTGTCATGAAAGATGCCTTTTGTGTACTGCACATTATATATTGTACTGGAAATTTTTAAGTGCAACACATGGAATAGATTTGCTCCAAATCGCTTTCCACATCCAATAACATACCTGTCAATCTCCGAAAATCTCAAGGCTTGAGAATTTTTTGGAGGGAGGGGTGGGGTATATTAATTTTTGGGGGAGGTGTGGGCATACTACCATCACATGCATTTGCCGTATAGAAAGCTTTTGTGCATAAATCAA
Source organism: Nematostella vectensis (assembly GCF_932526225.1). Classification (NCBI taxonomy): domain Eukaryota; kingdom Metazoa; phylum Cnidaria; class Anthozoa; order Actiniaria; family Edwardsiidae; genus Nematostella; species Nematostella vectensis. The sequence goes on along the minus strand of NC_064041.1, from coordinate 3,924,370 downwards.
TTAGATAAATTATGCTTCACAAGAAATTATTGTTTTAGTTATTTCAATAGAAAATAAGCCAAAATGTTGATTTTATATAAATAGTTTTTCCAGATAAATTTCCCTAAAATTGAGAGATTTGGTGCTCTGCCAAGAGAAGAGGCCAAAAATCTTGAGACCTCCGCCTTTTGCAGGAGAGTTGACAGGTATGCAATAAGATGTAGATAAGGTGGCCCAACATGATGTAAATATTTTCTTGCCTATACAATCCTCTAATTCCCTGTGTTTTTACTGTCTTTATAAAGGACTTGATCATTGAAGTCTTTTCAAAACCAGCTTGGGCTTGCATCTTGGTTTTTATTGTGTCAAATGGGTGGCCCACAGCAACGCTGGTTGTGCCATATAGCACACCAACTGGAAACAGAGAATAACATGTTAATATGTTTAACAATTAAACTATGTGCTTTAGGTAATAGATAGTCAATGGTGCGTAGCAAAAACAAGTAGTTAATTGTTTTAGTATAAATACACTCACATACTACCTTCAAATAAATGACAATATAATAATTCTTAGTAATAAATAACTGCTTTTGTTGCTTTTTTTTGCTACCCGCTATCTATGGCTCAACAGATAGTGAGTTCGGGAGCCAATGAAATTGCAAGATTTGTGATAATGAGTGGATTTATACTAAAACCTGATAGAAACATGTATCCTAGGGACATAGGCAAGCATATATGCAAAGGAACAGCCAAGCAACATTAGATAGATGAAATATTAAAAACAAACAGGAAGGAAAGGGGGCTGCTTGTTTTCCCCACAGCTGGAGTGAGAGGGATAAAATAACCATTGTTAGGGACAAAACTGTGGTTTCTGGGGCGTTGTGTGGTTTGGCGTGATTGGCAAACCCATTATGCGCTAGTCAATTGAAACCCCCACCTCCATGGTCCCGGGGAAGGGTGGGGGATTAGTCTTTGATGCTGTAAAAAAAAAAAAAAAAAAAAAAAAAACAGAGAAAAGCCCCCACCCCCTCAGGACAAACATGCAGTCAAATGCCCCTCCCCCCTGGGATGCAAACTATCGGCAACTATCAAACATCGACATCAAGTCATCTGAAAAAAAGCCTTTATCTTTCAAAGTCAGCACACTTCATTCAGCGTATTTGTTCTAATAACAATGAAGATAACAGTTACCCAAAAAAATGGAAAAATTAATTTTCATCTGGCATAATTTATAATTCATATTCGTTTTTGCACATTTTGCTATGCAGCTTGCCACATGCTGATACATGGAATTGGTTGCTACAGAAGAGAAAGAGTCTCAAATCAGAAACTTTTGCAAAGTACATTTTGTGATGTTAGTCCCCAAGCCTCCATGGTGGGGACAAGTCTTAGAGGGAAAAGCTGCCAATTTCCCCACCCCCTCAGGAAAGATTCTTGTTCAAAAGTGCTCTTAACTCCCACGTTAACCCCACACTTCCCCGGGACCATAGGGGTGATGTTTCAAATGACTAGTGCATTACTAAAAGAACTTTATCTGATTATTTAAAACAATAAAAGTGACACCGAATCAAAACTATTGTTTTCAGTTTTCACACAAACCTCCTAACCCAATCATCCCCTCTTGAAGCCACCCGATCCTCTTCTCGTTGTGTGTCATTCTTATCTTTATAAGGACATTGATCCTCGACAGTTCAAGGGTTCTGGAAGAAACGGAAACAGACAAGAGCGGAAAGAACAACACCACGTGAAGCTTTGATTATTAGGTCAGCGGTCAACATGGTTCAAATAAGATAGAGTTTTTAATTGGATATATTAGAGAGCCAATCAAGTGTGCCGTATTGTGAGTCTCTAAAAGCGCGGGAAGAAAGTGATAACCAGCAACCTTTCTAAAAACTAATTCGATTGGCTCATCTTCATATAATTAAATTTGACCAATCAGAACACTCGTTTTATCGGCTGGTAGTATTGTAGCGTCTTTAGTGGCGTCCTTTCAAGTCGATAGATATTTAATTTGTAAACATATATTTTACAGAATGTTTAGATTTTTATGATGCATAATGGTTCGTGTAAAGTCTTCGGGAGGTAGAAGTTCGAGTCCCGTAAGACGGGACCCGGTGCATTACTCCAGCAAACCAAGAAGTCCTGCTTCGGGGGCAAGTCATGGCCGAACGCCGAGCAGTCCAAGAAAAGGTGATTATTTCAAGCTTTAAAAGCATTATTTAGTTAACTTAATATATAGATTTAGGCACTGCCTAAAAGCGGAGCCAGCATTGAACACCTTCTGTGTTGACTGATTGAGGTATTTTTGGGGGATCTAGGATCCTGCTCTCTACTGAGATTTATTCATTGTACCAACCAAATGGATCCAGGCCTTATTCAATAATTTAAATTATACAGTACATCAAAGTTAACAAACACAATTCCTGGTGTGAATATGGCTGTCAAAGTTGTCAAGAGTCTAATGGTAAATTCTTATGTCCCATCATAGAAGTTTATAAATATATTTTTTTAATCAAAACAATACTCCGACAAGCTTTGCCCTTGTGCAGAATAGGTCATGGATGTAACAGCATTCCACAGATTTGAAATAATATATTTAGACTGTTTAGATGCCATACTGTAATTTTTATGTATTGATTTAGTGGCGATTCTCCCCTTCATTGGACCGAATATTCAGAAAAATGTCTGGAAATTAAAATCCAAAAATATATCTCCTTTCATGCATTACATATTTGTGCACCCACCATTTACCATATAGTGGCCTTGTTGTTGGTGGCCTACTCCAAAATGAATGCAATGAAGAAAAAACAAATTGATTTTGGAAGCAAATCCTAAAAAAAAAAACATCTAAGGCATCACTGACAGTGCTAAAATGCTAACTTCTAATTTCAAACCAAACCCTTTTATTGATCTATGTTTGGGGTAGAGAGGAAGGGAAGAATATCAATTGACTAAAAAATAGTCGACGGGGGAGGAGATATAAAGGGAATTGACTCAACTTGAAAGGTTTGTTGAAAAAAATATAACAGTAATGAAAATAATTTGATTGAGCATTTCTTGACATTTCCCCTTTCCCATTATCTTAACCCTTTCATCACCACAGGCCTCTAAACAGGCCATGTCTATGCTATCCAAGCTATGTGAACAGAATTCTATTATTGAAAAAGAACAAGGTTGTTGCTAGTGTTATAAAATTTAAGTATCTTTCCCTAAAAAACCCTTTTCATAATAAAAGTTTCATCAATGTACATTTGTAAAGCTACATTCTAACAAGCTTGGTCCTTGCAAAGAACAAGTAATGGATGAAACAGGATTTCAAAGATAGAATATAGTGTCAGACACAATTTTAGATAAGATGCAATACTGAAGTTTTAATGTACCATTTTAAGTGGTGATTTTCATCCCCATGGGAATTAATATCTACAAATATACATCCAGTAATGCATTATATTTTGGTGTTTTTAGAAACCCTGGATCCAACCATTCCAATGAAATAAATCTAAACCTTTAAAATAAATGTAATGGAAAAGGAAAGGAAATCCTAAAAAGAAGATATAAGTGAAAGTACTAAATGAAAATTTCTAATTTAAAATTCAAATCTGTTTATTAATTTATTTTTGGTGTAGAGGGGAAATAGCAAAGAGCATCAATTGCATAAAAATAGTCAACATGGAGAAGGAAAGGAATAAATATGACTCTTCTTTAAATGTTTGAAAAGAAAATATAATAACAATAATGTGATAATTATATTCAGTACTTTCCTAAAATATCCCCTTTTCCATTATCTTTAGGTTAATAAAGATACAGATTTATTATTTTAAAAGCAAAAGTTTGTTTTTAGTTTTATATAATATAAGTATCTTGTTCTAAAAAAAACCTACTGAGTGTGTACTGCTGAATCACATGGTAATGCCCTAGTCATTTGAGCCCCCTCCCTTATGGTCCTGGGGAAGTCAGGGGTTATTGTGGGGTTTTAGATTACTTTTTAACCAGAATATATCAAGAGGGGTGGTGGTATTGACTGTTTTTGACTCTTAACTTGGAAACAGGCTTTTATTAAAGTTTAATCCCCCACCCTTTCCTGGGACCATGTTTGTGGGGGTATCAAATAGTGAATAAGAACATCCTACTATTCTCTTCAAGACATGATTTTTAATTCTCATGTCTTCCAGTCTTTAGCATTCATCTTGGCCCTCAGGTAGTCCCTGGTTCATAAAAGAGTAACATTTCTTTCAAAACAATCTTTTCATCAAGACATTTATAATCTGACTAATTTTCACAAATATTTGAAAAAATAATAATAAACACATGAGATGTAAGATGCAGACAATAACAATACATATTGGCAACAGGGGTTGAATTTTGTTTTGTTTTTATCCTCGGTAAGGAAAATTTCTCTTGTAAGTTGAAAAAGTTGCTGTATCTTCTAAGGATATGTATCTTCTTAGGACTAAGAGCACAGGATATAAAGACAAGGACGGTCTGTATATGACAAATGCAACACGATATTGGTTAGCCTTTATGAAATATTTCAACAGAATCAAGAATAAAGATAGAACAAAGAATGTCAAAACAAAATGTGTTATGCTCATTCTCAAAGCAAACAAAAAGGACAACAAAAAGCCCAATAACTGTCATATCCTCAATAGACAAAAGAAATAGTCGTCTGAAACTCACCTTGAATTTTGTCGCTTTTTTGTGGTTTTGTTCGCTTTTTAATGTGAACTATTACTTACTTAAATTTACTAGCAAAAACCAGACATATCCTTACATAAATCTTGGCGTGATTGAATGTTAGTAGATCTCCTCTAATTGACTTTATCCTTAAGTCACAAAATTTGAGGCAAAAAGAAATAATCAACGCATGACAAGAACTTTTCCCTTGCTCTGTGCTTGTATTTAGCCGCCATTACGGGGCCGAGTGAGGCCTGGGAGTTGCGCGGTTGACTGGCTGGCTGGCTGGCGAGTGACACCACAGGGTACCCGCGCAATGACCACAAAACCAAGTCGCATAGTTATACCATATTTCTATACCTATGGAGCTCCGCGCGCGGCCTATGGCCGCGCTGGCTCCGCTACAAATACTTCACCAATGGAATCGTATAAAATATATAATTCTACGGGTCTCATATGTGCATTAGGTGAATACAAGCCATTGATCGCCGAGATGGAAGCAAGATTTTATCCACTGTTTATCCTAAATCTGCGTGGGTACTGTTACTGTTTGCAGGGGGGTAAATCGACTGTGCACTTGTTTTTTTTTGTTTTTTGTTTGTTTTATGACCGGCCACGACTAAAGAGTAATTACCCAAATAATTCTTGGAGCTCTTAAATGATGAAAAAAAACATAAGGTTATTGTAGGCAGTTTCGCTGTCCTTTGAACCGAGAAATTGCAAAATTTTGCCTTCCACCATCCCTACTTACTATCGTATACATAATGCCAAAAGAATAAAATTTGTTGTGACATAGTTATCATTTCGGGATCTTGATAATTTAACAAATTTCTTGTTATGTTTATGCCCTACAGCAAGAAGATTCAGACCAGGAACAAGGGCTTTAATGGAGATAAAGTATTACCAAAAGACCACCCATCTTCTTCTGAGGAAAGCCCCCTTCATGCGAGTGGTAGGTTGTTTACTGTGTACAAAGGAAAAAAACGTCCTCCTTATAATCTTAGATCCTTGTACAGTTGTTGTACGGGGGTGGGTATTGCAGGGTTTGGATATTAGAGATGGAGACCATATAGTACATTGTAAAAAGTTGACACAAATCAAATATTTGTCCAGAAGTTGTGATTCCATATTGGAATTCCTTGGTAAATTAGTGTGTATTAAACAAATTTCCCATAATTTTTTTTGGTATGTACAAATACTGATACACCTCTTCATATTTCGTCACCTTGTGATTAAAATGTTGTGGAGTCACAAGGCGGGCAATGTTGAGTGATACTGCAGTAAATTCTATCATGAGATGACAAATATCATGGTGTATAAGAGTACATTCCACTGAAACTTATGGGGAATTTGTTTTCTCAATAAGAAACAGTATTTTAAAGAATTAAAATATCTTGGGCTGGTTTAAAATGGCTTATTTTTCTAGTGCAACAGGTCTTTGCAGCACAAGATTGTAGGCAAAACTTGAAACTTTGCCTTCAAAACCCTACAGACTCTTTTTGGTCTCTTTCGCTTTAAGTGAACCTGCAAGGATTGTGTAAATGACAAGTCCAGTGGTATATATATGTGCAAGTGTTGTAGAAACGGATTTATATCTATGGAAAATTAAAACTCGCATAATTTTACCTTAAACTTTTTTTGTTGGTTTAGGTGAAAGAAGTCGCAGATAGGTTCTATACGACATCAGAGCTGAGATGGCAAGTTGCTGCATTAATGGCATTACAAGAGGTAAACACATAAAAAGACTAGGAATTATGCTAAGGGAAATCTTCAGTGAAAAAACCCTGTCTCCTAAAAAGACTAGAAATTATGGCCATTGTTTGGGAAATCTTTAGTGAAAACCCTGTCACAAAGAACTAAAAACTATGCTGGTGCTAAGGGAAAACCCTTGCTTCACTCGCTTCTAATTTTTGTTACTGATTTCCTTGCAGGCAGCTGAGGCATTTCTTGTAAGATTATTTGAAGATGCGTATCCTTTCAGTATTATTTTTCCATGATTTTTTATGCTATATTGTTTTGTTTTGTTTGTAGAATAAGATTCAATATGGAGAGATGTTTTTTCCCTTAGATTCATAAATGCAGGGAAGTGTAAGGAAATGGAATCGCAACTGAATATATTAAAGGCGAATGGTGCACTCTGATTTTCTACAGCAGTTTGAAATGTTTGTTTCGTGCATTTCACTACAAGCATTGGTACACATTTTTCCTTTAGGTATATTGCCATCAACCTATTTTGTTGTTTTGTGTGTAAAATATTGAAATTCAATGACAAATTTTGATGCTCTGTATGGCCCGGCCGCACTACAACAAAGCGATCACAGGGAAACTCACACTACAAGCATCGGTACACATTTTGCAGTGAAAACTATCTTTACCAGGCCCTGATTTTTAAATTAAGAAGCTTTGGATGCATCATCGACCTATTTTGTTATTTGTGTGTAATATATCATATTCAATGAGCAATGCAAAAAAGTTAAAATCAATTTCGAAAACTCAAATTAACAAAGCAAAACAAACATAGAATGTGTGAAATCGTTTAATTTATGCAGTTGCCATTCCATCTCCTTATACTTCCCTGATATATGTAACACTTTTTAACTAAAAACCTCCATAAGCCTGTGAAATTGAAATCAAAGTTTTTTTTTACCTTTGGGGCTGATTATATTGACCTTTATGATTACATGAGTTTTAGCCCTCGCTGAGTTATCAGCAACCTAGGCTAAAACTTCAGCAATGTTTGTATGAAAACTAACAACGGTAAAGTTTTGAACAAACAGAAATCAGCAATGAAAGACACCAACACCCTCTGCTTTTCCATTTCACTCCCTGGGGGTATGGATATTTTCTGGAATCAAACAACAGTGTAAAATGAGAGTGATATTCCTTGACTTTACACAGAAATCTGTGTGCGATTCACGCCAAGCGTGTAACCGTAATGCCGAGAGATATCCAGCTTGCTAGGCGGATACGAGGACAAGATGCTGGGCTTGGGTGATAACAGTATGCCTAGGGCTTGCATATATAGGGGTAGGCATGTTGCCTAGGGCTTGTATATATAGGGGTAGGCGTGTCACAAAGAACTACCTGATTTTAGATCTTTTAACCTGTACCATGGTGCAATCTTTTAATCTGTTCCACTACACTAATGTGCAATGTACTAAGGATACACTAAGAGCAAACAAACCTTTCCCTGATAACTAGAAGACTTAGAGTAGAAAGTACCATTTGATAAAAGGCACTAAAGGAGGCAAGTACTAGTCTAAGCCAGGCAAATAGAGCTATGGCGCCGTACACTCTTAGGAATTAGGCATGATCTAGTCTCCTGCGCAGCCTTCCTCAGCTAGTCTGCAAACACTTGATAAACATAAAACCCTTTTTTTCTGTAATAAGTGTTTTTATAACATTTATTCAAAAGAACAATATATTTTTTTTATATTACAGCAGTAACTAAGTAACCAAGCTCAGGGAAGCATCCAGGGTTTCTTAAAGAAGAGGGGGTTTCCAACATGTTAAAAATGACAGAAGGAGGATTTCTGCTCCCTAACATTTCTCCAACATCCTTTAGCCCAAAGGGGGAGGGGTAGTGGACCCATCGACCCCCCTGGGTCTGCCACTGTATTCTTATGTATTTATGGGTAGCAAACAGGATACTTTTGGACATTATATCTGTGGATCTATAAGTTCTTGTAAATAAATATGACATTTTAGAAGTCACAAATTTACACACATGAGAATTCTTAGTGTGTAATTTTTACCGTGTATATTATTTGTAACTTTTTATGCAATCATTGTATATTGTATTAGTAACACTTAATATGCACTAAGCATGCTTTAAGGGGAAAACAGTTTTAATGTTTTGATAAATCAATTCCTGTATCATCTTTATAAATATATGTATTTGAAAGAACATATTAAAGCGATAGTTTCCTAACCTGTGTTTTCCAGCTTGAATCTAAATGGATATTTCTTGGGTTTGCTTTATCCCTTTATACATCTTTACTGTACCATGTAGTCTTACGGGCTCCATTGTTCTAGACCAGGGGGGGGGGGGGGGGGGCAGGTGCAAAATCCGGATAGCACTTTTGGTGTATTCAACATCAATTCTACACCCATTGGGTGTGGTTGAAGCAATTTTTAACTGTATGAGATAGCAAATTGGGTACTATAGTAGTGTGGAACCCTCGACTGCTCAAACGTTAGAAATACCGCTTATTCTGAATAAATACACATCACAAAGCAATGAGAGTTTATTGTGACCTTTATTCTAGGATATAAGACAATTATAGGACAATTACAGGAGGTGATCAATCGTGAAAATAATCGAGCTAGTTACTGGGGTTGACTGGAGACTGACTGAGAGGTTGGTAAGACTGTGATGTTGCTATGCCAAACATTGTTGCTATGCCAAATTGCAGCCTGATCCGCGCGCTCTATTCAAACTTCTAGTGCGCCTGTATTCAAACTCAGATTCAAAATTAATTAACGCTCGAAACAGCAACAGCACGAATACCATAGACTCTGTTTACTATCTGAGGTCGTTTGAACTTTCACGAGAGCGTGATATTTTTTTCTTTCGCGTTCTGGAAGCTTTGTGGGGTTTTCATGTATTTCTTACCACGCGCTCACTATTTGAGTGTTCTCCATTGTACGTTTCTTTGGTTTCCAATTTTGCAATTCAGTTATCAGCTTGATTTCCTTGAAGAATATTGAATACATTTGCCCTTTTTGCCTGGAAATGAACTTGACGTCGACGAAGCTTACCGAGTATTTTGCGACTAGTGCGAACGAACGGACAACGCTATTCCTAGTCTAGCGACAGTGAGGCGAATACTCTGTAGCCTGTGTACCTTGGGCCGCTACGCAGGATAAATACTCTGACACAACGAAACGAAGAGTAAGTAAGCGAAGCGAAAAATTATCCTTTAAATTGCTTTGTGGTCCGTCTTCGCGGCATGGCTAGGTTATTTGTAATGGCCTTATATACTTGCGTCTCTGATTTGACTCGAAATATCTCAAAGGAAACTACTAGGGAGAAGACACACCTCCAAGACTGCGGTTCTGATTGGCTTAGAGCCATCACGCCCACCACAGTTTCACTCCCCTATATTTTTCTATACTGTAACTCTCGATCCTCGGAAAGGATTCGGGCAATATACGAACAAAGACCCTGTTGACAAACATAATCCACTTTAGTAATCCGAGTCCCACACCCCCAACAGCGCAACAGATAACTCCCCTTACAAAACGAGCACACATGACGTGTTGATTTTAAATATCAATCACGCGTTAAATAGGAATACATTTTGCCGTGCTCCCTTGGTCAAGTTACGTTGCGTATCTGAGCTACTACCCCGTGGCGCGAGAACTGCTCCCGACGCACTAGCCAAAACCTGCCCGACAGTTTGGCAGAGGTCAGAACGACTGCGTAGGAGAGACCGAGACACTGGCTATATCCAAATAAGGGTGTCCGAGTCAGGACTTCCGGTCCGGTACGTGAAGCGGAACTTGTTCTAGATGGACATCGCACTTGCCAGGAAGTTGACACCCGGATACAAACAGTAAATTAAAGAGCATCTCAAGTAACCAAACATGCATAAGTGTGTCCATTAACGGTATAAACCCAGCTGCTTTAGCAAGGTTAATAGCGTTAAGCTTTCCTTTCTTCATTGTTGATACAAGCCCCGATGGAGATCTAGCTATTGTCTAAAGTAAACTTTCTTTTCTTCACTGATGATACACCCCGATGGAGTCGCTGCTGTGGCTCAACGCCGACTTAAGTAATCCGATCATGTAGACTCAGTTGTGTTGACGTAAATTAGGCGAAGTAACCCGAGAGCGGCCGGCCCGTGGGCGTCAGCTGCGCTTACAAACACGCATTATAAAGGTCCATAGAAATCACCAAGCTCTTAGACTACTGGAGAACCCACACCAACATGCTCAAAGCATTTCTAGTCTTTTTTGCGTTCGTGGCGGTATGCTTGTGTTGTGTGGAGGCACGGAGACCAGGTATGTGGAGTGGCAAAGACCGAATATTCCGAAAGAGATTGATTTCATTGTATACACTCGCGAGGTCGAGACTTTAGTTATTGTAAGCAGCCTCTTGTTACAAGGCACCTAGATGGGGAAATGATAGGAGAGAATTACTTTGAGATCAGTTATGAATATATGGCGAGAAACACTTTGTGAGATCTTTACAAATACCCTATCACCCAGAGGCAGCCCCCCGCAGATCCGCTAATGTTATCTGTACGATCTGGCAGGGTCAATGGTTTATAGATATTAAGTGAAATGAAGTATTAGATGTTACGGAGGGTGCCCATCGTAATTGCTCAAATAAGCGCCTTCCTCAACTAAGCGGCTAAGAATAAATATTAAATATACGAACCCTGCCTAATAAATGCCTCGCCCGTATTGCATTTTATAGACTCGGAGAGACCAATTGGTCGCGGATCATTTGCAAGGGGACTTTAAAATAACTTTCGACGATTGTAGTTTGATTGAAAGTCCTCAGTTGCTTGCCTGAATTAGCCGATTCCTTGGGTCACTTGGTATGTGCGGGAGCATGAATGGCAGCGCAATTGGCCCTTACGCTGAATCTTCCTTTGTGCCGTAAGCCGCAGTGGTTCATGGGTAAACTGGGATGAAACCTGGTCTTTAAAAGCCTTTTGTTCGGGTAAATGGTTAGAGCCCCGTAAACAAGGATGATGCAGCTCTACTAACCGAGGCTGGTTTTTTTTAAAGCTTCATTTGATAACCATCAGGCAACGCGGGTTACGGCACGGATTATCAAGTGAAACCCTGTGTTAAATAGATGTGCATGAGGTAGGCAAAGAAGTCCTTGTATATTATCTATCTATTTTTTTTAGCGAAACCAGCTGATTTCAGTGCCCTGATGAGATTGTCCGAGCAGCGCGCAAGATTTAGCTTCAACGGTGAGCATGCTTCCACTGTCTTAGAATTTATATTTTGACAATAGGTGACTTGCGCTAAGAGATCACGTGACTTTTTTGGTGGCAAACTTACGCGCGCTCAGGGTTTTTACGGCAAAATACCAATCTGACAGAAAATTTCTTTGCCAGAAAGAGCTTGAGGTTGGTTCTCACTTGGACGTAAGCGCAAGCGGAACGCACATTGTTTTCCGATTCTCACTAGAACATAAGCGCAAGAGAACGCAACTGCTTGATTTTCTTGCGCTTGCGCTTATGTTTGACCGATTCACACTTGTGTTGCGCTTCCGTTTGCGCTTACGTCCTAGTTAGAACCAACCTTTATTTTTATTGAAAGGTTTTACATTTTCGTCCTTGTCTGGCGTGAAGGCCGCAGCCGTTTCTGGGGTTTATTTTGGCTTGAATTTGCCATGCAAAAAGTCACATGACTTCTTAGCCCAATTCCCCTATCTAAACTATCGAAACATTTCTCCACAAAATGTATATGTTCATAACGTATATAATGTTCAAGTCGTATAAGCAGAAGAAGCTTGGGCAAGATCGTTTGTTTGATGTCAAAAGTAAAGAGTATCAAATTTAAATACCTACGATTTTATGTACGACAGCGGCCCCAGACCGCCAGGGCTCCGCCCCGAGCACGTGGGAATGTGAGCACGTGAAACCCGTCCCGAGTGACGTGAGATCGAAAATGCGACTTAGCGGCTTTTACAAGAAGTACCTGCACGCCTTTGGGATCCCTGTGGTAAGCTCGAACGCGCCAAGTGACGCCGCCCTGAGAAGAGCCTGCTACGTCGTCGTTTTTCTGTTGGCTGATCGCAAGGACGTCCGTGATTGGTTGTATCGTAGGAATGGTCGTGCAGGTGTGATAGGAATTCGCGAGGGAGTGACGACGATCCCCGAGCACTCCTGGCTAGCGTCCTGGTGGAACCAGAGGGCGAGGGGACTGGGGGGCACTCCATCCGCACCGATATCCACGTGTAAGTTATCAAACAAATTGGTGGGGATTGGTAGTGTATAAGCATATGCCCACTAGCTCACATTAATAGAACCCCGTCAACTATAGCTTGGGTAGCAAGCGTTGCTGTGCAGTTTCGAGCGAAGAATATGGCCGCGCTTTTTTTGCGCTCGCCCCATTTTTCGCGCGGCCATATTCCTCTCTCGCTCTCTATTCCTGCTGAAACTCAACAGAAACGCTTGCTACGCAGGGTACGTCAAGTCGTTCAATTTTTCTTTAGCCCTATGTTTCAATCATTTTACTCGGATAACGGGTAACTCGAACTCAAATCTCGAAAGAGTTAGAACTCGTCCTAGAACTCTATAAGTCGTTTTTGCTACACTTTCTTAAAAAAATGAGCTTGGCAATGACGTTTAGGATTATCGCAGGTTTCCCGCACGGGCGCGCTGCCATGACAGCGACTGATTAATTTAGGATTACTAAAAAGGTCACTGAGCAAAAATAACACACCCATTTTGATCATTATTAGCTTTTATAGAGAAAAGAATTTTATATACAAAAGAGTAGAACGTTCTAACTGAACAGGCCGGAGATGATATGATATGACCACATGACTGCCGAAGCCATGGTAATCATTTAATCGTCCCCAGGCGGTGAGGAGAATATTATGTGTCAGTCTGGTGACCGGTACCCAAGAGAAGACATTTTCCTTCACGAGTTCACGCACGGAATTCACGAGATCGCCTTGGTGAACGGTGCAATCAGAGACTTCGATTCTCGCGTGAAAGCGCGTTACCAGCAACTTAAGGTAATTCAATTCCCTTGAATTGCACTGCGCATCCCTTATGCGCATAGTTGCGCGCGCTGTTTTTTCGGATTTTTACAGGTTATTGTTTAGGAGATCGGATTTTGGCAGCTCGATAAACAGAACTTAACTTTCTAAAGACTATAGGCACTCTTTTTGAAAATTTAAGACTTTTCTAACTGAGTTTTTTTCTCGCGCGATCAGTAAAAACGCGTTGAATCCACGCCCCTTTGTTGTGAAAACGTCAATATTGTTTATGCCAAGTTTTAAACACGAGGTTCCGCTATAAAAGGGAAAGCTCCTCCCACCCCCGAGCTCGAATTTGCAATTATAATCAGAACAGTGCAACGCTAGCAGTAAGCCTCCTTTAAAATTACTTATCTTTGAGCCTCAGTAGGCTGGAATAAAACTATTTTTGCACAGGTAACAAGACAGTTATCTTAAGAGATTGTTAGATTAGTTATTTGCTGTCCACTCACGTTTTCGATGCAAAATTTTAAATTTTGTGCTATCCATAATCTAGCGCACCTGCATAAATTATTTTCGCGCTGTGATAAAAATGCTCGTATTTTAGAGCGCGCACAGCTTAGTATAGCATTATTTTACGATATATAGGAACATTTTAAGATGGACAACTCTGAAATGATATTTATTTTGGTTTAGAATATGAAATTTGAATTTAGCGCTCAGAGCAATTGTCAGACATGTTCTCTCATTGATGGTTGATTGATAACCGATTGTTCTTGAGCCCGGGGTGGGAGGAGCTTTCCCTTTTATAGCGGAACCTCGTGTTTAAAAAACTCTGGATAGTAGAACTAACCTCCCTCCCTCCCTCTCCCCTCACTGTCTGTCTGTCCGTCCGTCCGTCCGTCTGTCTGTCTCAAGTACTATAATTCTGTTATTTGTTGTAGAGATCTAACACCCTGTGGTACCGTACGTACGCCATGAGCACAGATCGCGAGTACTTCGCCGAAGGGACGCAGAGTTACTTTGATGTGAATGACTATCAAAATCCACCAAACGGTATCCATAACGACATCAACACACGCGCCAAGCTCCAACGGTATGACTCCGTCTTGTACCACTTTAACAAGGAAGTGTTTCCTTGCCAGAACCAGATCGTCAAGCGATGTGAGAAAGGTGAGGGTAATGGTAGTGTAGGTAGATAGGTGAACGAGGATAACGGTAGGGTGTAGATGGATAACGAAAAGATGTAGGTGGATAACGGTAGGGTGCTGGTTGGTAACGGTAGGATGTAGGCGGATAACGGTAGGGTTTTAGTGGATAACGGTAGGGTGTAGGTTAATAACTGTAGGGTTTTTGTGGATAACGGTAGGATGTAGGTTGATAACGATAGGGTTTTTCGTGGATAACGGTACGATGTAGGTTAATAACGGTAGGGTGTAGATGGATAACGGTAGGGTGTAGGTTGATAACGGTAGGATGTAGATGGATAACGGTAGGGTGTATGTGGATAACGGTAGGATGAAGGTTGATAACGGTAGGGTGTAGGAAGATAACGGTAGGGTGTAGGAGGATAACGGTAGGGTGTAGGAGGATAACGGTAGGGCGTAGGAAGATAACGGTAGGGTGTAGGAGGATAACGGTAGGATTTAGGTTAATAACGGTAGGGTTTTCGTGGATAACGGTAGGATGTAGGTTAATAACGGTAGGGTGTGGATGGATAACGGTAGGGTGTAGGTTGATAACGGTAGGATGTAGATGGATAACGGTAGGGTGTATGTGGATAACGGTAGGATGAAGGTTGATAATGGTAGGGTGTAGGTTGAGAACGGTAGGGTGTAGGTGGATAACGGTAGGGTGTAGGAAGATAACGGTAGGGTGAAGGTGGATAACGGTAGGGTGTAAGTGGATAATGATAGTGTGTAGGTGGTGGATATTGGTGGATGATCGATGCACAGCAGACGTGTACTCTATTTGTTATGTATAGGCGTTATACCACGAGAACGTTACTACTTCAAAATGAACTGCGACAAATGTGAGTAATTTTGTATGTCATCATCAATATTTTTTATTTGCTATTACCCTGAATTAAATAGTTCAACATTAGAGAATAAACCATAAATATCTTCTTCGAATCTTTTACTATATATTCTATCAGCAATGCGAACATCATTCCAACCATCAAGATCGATCATAACCATTATCATGATAATCAACTTAACCATCATCACGATCGTCATCACCATCATCAAATCAATATCACCATCACCAACATTATTATCATATAATCATTCGTAGCGCCATTACCGATACTAGCAGTACTGGCATCAATACAATCATCATCATCATCGCCGTCATTTGTTTTGTTTCCTCGGTGTCTATCTGATCGCTGGTCCAAAATCATGTTCATCTTTACAGACGGCAATGGGATTCTAATGGACTTCAAGACCAAACGGCCCGTCGACCAAGCCACGCCCAAACCGCCCCAACCCACACCTCCTAAACCAGACACCCCTCCTCCTGGAACAAATATCCCCACTCCCCCGTCCCCTAATACTCCACCCCCTGTCACGCAACCCCCTGTCACACAGCCTCCTGTCACGCAACCTCCTGTCACACAGCCTCCTGTCACGCAACCTCCGCCACCGGTCACGCAGTCCCCAGGTGAGTGAATTGATACGTTACTTGCAGCGGGCATTGGCAAATCCTTACAAACATCCCCCCCCCTAAATAACTGAGTAAGAAGATGTGGGGTATGAGAGGGGTGGACCTATTTGTCAGCCGGGAAGATGTCGGAAGTCTTCGGTATTCCTGTGGATTTATTGTAAAGATGACGTATCAATGTTACTGGCGCGTATGCGCACACGCTCTTTCTTCCAAAACTCATGATAATGAACGCGGTCGTTATTCCATCGTGCCTTTAGTATTACACATCTTACTAACGTGCGTTAGCTTTTAAATTCGTATTTAGGTTGAAAGATAAATTTCTCGAGCACAGAGTAAAGATCCAATAGGGCTAGTACGAGTGAGCTTGCAATTTAGACCTCGCACCCACCTATCGTACCTCCTTTAAAGGGAGGGGGGTGTTATAGCAGGAGATTATTGTTTGTTGGTGAAGTAATAATGGAGAGAAATAAAATGACAGGTCGTTTGTGCTTGGGATATCTTGTAACGGATATGCGCTATGCAAGTTGTCAAGCTTTTATTAATTTTAATTATCACCATGATCATTATTATTATTACTATTACTATTCGATGACTCCCAACCTTATAATCTGTGCATACACTTTTAGCGAACTGCGTAGACAAGCATCCCAGCTGTGGCTATTGGCGGCGTACGGGAGAGTGCTCGCGAAACCCACGTTACATGAAAGTGTATTGTAATAAGAGCTGTGGGCTATGTGGTGGTATGTAGGTCTACACACCACGTGTATATCATTGTTATTAACCTCACAGTAGGTAGGGGGCCGGTTTCCAGGGAGTAAAAACCGCCGTATTTTGCCATTTCCAGTTTCAAAGGGTGGGGATAGTGGAAGTTAATAATGACAGTTCCTAGTTTAGTCAATCCTACATAGCCGATCTTCGTTCCCTGATTCAGAGGGGGAATAAGGTGCGAATAAGAAGTTCAATCACGCCGCCATTTTATGCTCCCGCTCAATGGCGAGTCACACAACGAATCCATTTCCATCGGTTAATTCAAGCGAAGCAAGCAAGATATTTTCAATCAAAATCGTCAATAATATATCAGCCTTCATTCGTAGATTGTTATTTTGAAGTTTCCTTGTGAATAAGCTGCTGTACTTTCAATGATAAACAATAACAAAGGAGTAGGTTATCGACAATGAGGTAGCCACAACAATGGCGGCGGCAAGGAAGACCAGAGTTAAGAGTACCTTAACACTAAATTCTCAACTAGAATTAGATCATTTGAATTTATATTTCAAAAGAAATGAAAATAACTTTTTTCTATCGGGCGGTGGATGGGGAGGGGATATAACATTCAACATGATTCCTTCGTTCTGATTGGCCAAAAGGTTTTGAAGCCGTTTTCTCGGGTGTCAGGTCGTAGTTTGGTGGAAACCGCTGACATGTATCGGTGCGGTCCTGTGATCCTTACGAAAAGATAAAATATAGTGAATGGGACCTCGGTCTTATGTCTCACCCGAAGTGGAAGCCAGTGGGACCTCGGTGTCTCCTCCGAAAGTGGGCTGAGGATGTTGCAATACCGCAAAGATTCCAATAAGCGCCCTCCTTTAAATAAGGCCCCCTCCGCTTCCCCTAAAAAAGATATTTATAAAAGCGCCACTTGAATGGTGTATATCTCAAGGAGTCTGCGTCCGAGAATCTAGTTATCAATAAACGCTGTAATGATATCTACCTGTAATGAGGATATTGTCATCGATTTTTGAGTCTAAAACATTTTTACTGTCGTTTCAGTTTATTGGTAAAATTTTTTTGGTTCTCAATTGCCAAAATGAAATAATGCTGCCTTGCGCCTCCTCTAAAATAAGCCCCCCCTCCCCCCCCCAAAAAAAAAATAAAGACCCGAAAATTAGATAAGCCCCCGGGCATTTATTCGAATCATTTTGGTAACACAATAATGAAAATAAATGTTTGAATAAGAATAAACATTTAATATCGATGTTTCCAGGTGGTATTTATTGTCAAGATAGCCATCGTTCATGTTCATCGTGGGCGGGGATGGGGGAGTGCAGACGTAACCCCGCCTACATGCTGGCAAACTGTAGAAAGAGCTGCAAGCAGTGCTGGTAAGATCTATTTGTATGAGTACCCACCCCTACAGAGGGTGATTTTTCTTTTATCCCTCTCAACCCATCCCCATTTATTGTCCCTCCCCCAACAATCCACACTTGCCATCCCTCCCCATCCTGTAAACACATTCAATGTACTGTTTTTAGGGCTGTTAACACGTTTAATGTACTGTGTGCTCAGGGTTGTAAACAGATTTAATGAACTGTGTTTTTAGGGCGGTAAACATATTCGATGTACAGTAAATGTTGAAAAATTCGCGGGTCTTGGGGTCCAAGGTTTAAATTCGCGATTTAAACCGTCAGCGGGTGTTTTGTAGTTATTTTGTGTATATATTGGTAAATTAGTAGTATTTTGGGGGCTCAAAAAAACCTCGGGGTTCTAAAGCTGACCGCGAAATTTCAGTGTTCACGAATTTTCCGTACTGTACTGCGTTTTTGGGTGGTAAACACATTCGATGAACAGTGTGTTAAGGGCGGTTAACACATTCAATGTACTGTGTGTTTAGGGCTGTTAACACATTCAATGTACTGTATGCTCAGGGCGGTTAACACATTCAATGTACTGTGTGCTTAGGGCTGTTAACACATTCAATGTACTGTGTGCTGAGGGCTGTAAACACATTCAATGTACCGTGTGCTCAGGGCGGTTTATACATTTAATGTACTGTGTGTTTAGTGCTGTTAACACATTCAATGTACCATGTGCTTAGGATTGTTAACACTTTTAATGTACTGTGTTTTAGAGCTGTTAACTCATTTTAATGTACTGTGTGTTTAGGGCTGTTAACATATTTTATGTAACACATTTTATGTATTGTGTTTTTTGGGCTGTAAACACATTCAATGTATTGTGTGCTCAGGGCTGTTAACAAATTTAATGTACTGTGTGTTTAGGCTGTAAACACATTCAATGTACTTTGTTCTTTAGGGTTGATAACACATTTTACATATCCGCCTACATGTGTGTACATCTTTGAGTTATTCATAAATATTTTTGTTTGTATTCCAGAACAAGAGCCATAATCCCTAGTTATTGATTGAATAAATTTAATTAAAAAACAATTTTTACATTTGTCATGAATTATGTATATGGCAAGGGTAGTGTAGGAATAATGGCACTTTCACTAGTGATGGTGGTGGGAGGGGAAATCTCAGATAAAGCATTGTTCATCCCCATGAGACACACATATACCCCACCCCTCTCACACAACAAACATACACTTCACCCCTGAGACAATCCACTACACGATACTGTGACACAACAAAAAACACCTCAACAACACACACTTCACTCCCCTGAGACACAACACGCACCCCACCCCCCTGAGACATAACACACCCCATCCCCCTAAAACACAACACAATCCAACCCCCTGAGACACAACACACACTCCACCCCCTGAAACACAACACACTCCACCCCCCTGAGACACAACACACTCCACCCCCCTGAGACACAACACACTCCATACCCCTGAAACACACTCCACCCCCCTGAGACACAACACACTCCACCCCCCTGAGACACAACACACTCAACCCCCCTGAAACACACACTCCACCCCCCTGAGACACAACACACTCCATCCCCCTGAGACACAACACACTCCATACCCCTGAGACACAACACACTCCACCCCCCTGAAACACACACTCCACCCCCCTGAGACACAACACACTCCATCTCCCCGAGACACAACACACTCCATCCCCCTGAGACACAACACACACTCCACCCCAATGAGACACAACACACTCCACCCCTGAAACCGAACACACACTCCATCCCCCTGAGACACAACACACTCCACCCCCCTGAGACACAACGCACTCCACCCCCCTGAGACACAACACACTCCATCCCCCTAAGACACAACACACTCCATCCCCCTGAGACACAACACACTCCATCCCCCTGAGACACAACACACACTCCACCCCCTGAAACCCATCACACACTTCACGCCCCTGAGACACAACACACTTCACGCCCCTGAGACAAAACACACTCCAATCCCCCTAAGACACAACACACCACCCCCTGAGACACAACACACACTCCATTCCCCTGGGACACAACACACTCCAATCCCTCTAAGACACAACACACCACCCCCCTGAGACACAACACACACTCCACCCCCCTGAGACACAACACACTCCATTCCCTGAGACACAACACACTCCAATCCCTCTAAGACACAACACACCACCCCCCTGAGACACAACACACACTCCATCCCCCTGAGACACAACACACTCCATTCCCTGAGACACAACACACTCACAATCAACTTTGAGGCTCTTCTAGCTCTTCAACCTTTATTATCATTATACAAGATACATTTCAGCAAACTTATAAAAGGTTGGAATAAGGTTAACCAAAATATTGGTTACTAAAATATTTCATGGAAATTACACATTGCAGTGACACATTTGCACTGGATTATGGGTTTATGGGTAACCTATTAAACAAAAGCAAACCTATAAAACATGATATAAACGTTGAAATCCATTGATGGAGCCACAAATAAACATTAAAAAAAAAGGCATAAAAATCTAGAATTTTTATTTTTTTTTTATTTTTTTTTTTTTACAATAAAACATACCAAACCTATTATACATGCTATATAAACGTAGAAATCCATTGATGGAGCCACAAATAAACATTAAAAAAAACCTGCATAAAAATCTTGGGATGGAGGGCTGACAATTGGAAGAAATTTCATATTGAAAATCGAAAAAGGAATAAATCATAGTATTTGACGTGTTTCTGACACAAAAAAGGTGGGGATACAGCCTTCCCCTCTGCTGAGCCTGTAATTTACAGGATATTTGGCATTATTTCTAGTAGACACTTATATAAGAAAAAAAAATCCATGCTTGAGAGGGTTATGAAAGATACACAAATTCAAGTATTACCTACTACATACACCTTAAAAATAATTTACACCCCAAAGGAAACTACTCTTTAGCTAGAATGAATGAATTAATTCAATCTAGCTAAAGAGTAGTTTCCTTTGGTGCCATTTCTTTACAGATGTGTTCCACCATGTCATTTCTCTGGACTTTTTCCAGAATAATAACAAACTGTTCAAGTTTTAACTGTGGATCATAACTGTTAAGAGCATCTAACAGGTTCTCTCCGGGCAGATGTCCTGATGGCACGTCCAGTTGGATATAATATTCATGAGGTAGTTTTCCATACATATCAGCAATGTGTCTCCAATTACTAACTGCAGGTTTTATCTTTGATATCTCGACACTGATGTATTGCTTCAAAGGGAATGGGATGTCTGCTAATCTCATGTCTGCAAAGTAGCACGAAAAGAGTACACATATATTGAAGAGACGACAGAAATGATACACAAAGCTTTCTCTTAAAAGTGTTCCAGCTTGTGTTACAAGTTTGAATAGTAGGATAAAGTAGCAACTTTGACCAGAGCTGAAGCAGGTCTTAAAATATTGGGGGGTAGGGGGATCACAATACAGAAACATTAGTAAAAAGTGAAAGTATGTGTATTCCATGTGTTACGTATTACATATCTCAAATCTTATCAAACTTTGATGACAACAAATATTTACATAAAATATATGATAAAAAATAAAAAGAACAATTGACAATGCCGTAACAGGCCTTGAAATATTGGAGGGCACAGCACATAAACATTTAGAAAATATTGGAGGGCACAGCCACGCCCCTACTGGTCATTTTCTTATAATTTTTCAAAATGGGGGCACATGCCCTCAGTGCCCCACCCCCTGCTACGGCCCTGAATGTGTAGCAAATGTTTACATGTCAGAAGGGTAATCAGAGGGGGATACTTGCATGCTACAAACCTGAGTTTAAACTAAAAAAGAAGTACAAAACATACCTAAATTCCTGGCATGGTATATAGTAGAAGAGGTTGGTGGGAGTGGAAGGGAAACTGCAAGAAAGAAAAATACATTCATAATACATACCGTTAAAATAATAGTATTGCCACATGGCTTTAAAAATATGTTTTGCAGTTTTTATAATACAGCAAAAACTAGCACATCAAAGTGCTATGGTCATCTGAGCAAAATCACTTTTCTTTAGGCTCCACTGTTTGTATAGACTATGACTAGGTTTTTGAGAATGAGATCATGCATTGGCTACCTTACAGTTACGGTTCATTTACTATTAATCAACAAAATAGGTCCTGTTTTTCTTCTCTGTAGATTAGTTGTGTTGTTTGGGTGATAAAAATCTCACACTATTGTCACATCATGAATCCATGCTCTATAAAATATTTGAAAACTGCCAATGAACTTTTATGCACAATTTTAATAGACAACCTTACAAAAACCAACAACCTTGTTTAATAATCTAGAATCAAAAGGAGATTCTCTCCTGTATCTCACCTTTTTGACTGTCTTTAGCATAGTGCACATCTACTGAGGAACTCTCCCTTGATGAATTTATAAGGAAATTTTCAGTGTCATCAGGATTTGCATGGGGCTGTCTGTTGCACATGCGATATATAACAACGATAAGGGCAATCGCAGGGACTATCAAAACCACAATCAAGATTACTTCAAGGCGGCTAAGAGGTGGACTTGATGGCTGTCCTGATGGTACAAGATCTGCACTGTTTGTACGGTTTTCAGTGGTATGGTTTGCTGGCATAGATGGTGTTGTTGTTGATGGCGGTGATGTGAGTGGCAGCTGAGGCATTGGTTTGCTTGTTGGTTTGGCCGTTGGTGTTGGGATTGGTATACACACTGAGTTGAGGTTTGGATGTAACTGGAAACCCTTTTTACAAGTTGTGCTGCAAACAATGTTACTGTGTGTGGTGCAGTTCTTAGTGGTGACGAAACCATCGCAGTGACCACAGGGGTTACAAGATCCAATGCCTTCACCGTCAGAGTATGTGCGTCCTGCCTCACAGGGCTTGCAAAGGGTGTGGTATGGCCACAGTAGTCGTGATTGGCCACAGAGAGGGTACACGCCCTTCCCTATTGGACAGGTTGGACAAGGCTCACAATGACAAGACGCATCATCTGTCAGATTTCCACAGATCTCATACTTGTCATATTTGCAATTAAAGTTTTCAGGTGTACTGAAAATTGGCTCTCCGCTTGTAGCAAGTGCATGAATCAGGAGCTGTAAATTAACAAAAACACATATTAGCTCTTTTATTTGTTACATGTACCTGTCCGTGATTATCAAATTTATAAAATGGATCAACAAAATACTTAGTCAAAATTTGAAAGGAGTGTATGGATCGTTTCAAACAAATAGCTCAAAAACACGTTCTTATTGGTGACAGTTTTTGTCTTATCAAGTTTCCGAACTCATTTACAGCAATTAGCAATTAAAAGTAAAGCTCCATCTACACTAACAATTTTATGTTTACAATTTTTGTGTGACAATTTTAATTTGCTAGTGTAGATGGAGCAAAGTTGGCAATTTTTATGTGGCAACTAAAATTGCTCAAAAACCAGCAGGTTTGCTTTTCCTCTGCTAGTGCAGATGACAACAAATATAGTTATCAACTGAAAATTGTCAACTAAAAATTGTAGTGTATATGGGGCTTAATCTTCTATAACCATTTTTCCATAATAACTAAGCATCTATGTCTAGTTGCTGCCTTAAAAGTAATCTTTGATCTCGACAAAAGTAAAATACATGACACAGCACAATTTACAAATTTATGCAAAAGACGATACAATTCTATAATTTCAAAAAGTTGCAATAGAAAAACACAAAGATCACCTTGTTTTTTCTTACAAATTGTAATATTTCTACTATTTCATTTTATTTTTCAAGTTATGCTAAATTATAATCACGGATAGGTTTCATCTATCGACATAAAGTGAGTTGCAGAGTTTGAAGTTTGAGGCCTCGATAAGGCTTAATAAGTATAACTTACCAGAAAAAAACTTAATTGTACGCCCATCTGAAATTGAGATGAGAATTTCATAACGTTTAGAATAACTAACAAGCCAAGAAAACGTGGGAATAAAGTTTTAAATTATAAGCTTACTTATACGCAAATGGCGGCGCCATTTTGAATGTTTGACATGAATGAATTTGATAAAATATGAAAAGAACAACCTAATGTACAATCCTAAAAAACTTCATAATTAAATTCATGCAAATCTACACCAACAAAGGGCAATTTATCGATGAGGCGGGCATAGCAATAAAAACATGCACAAACGAAGACATTCTAAATCGGGTGGTGATCTCTTCGGACGGTGGCTGAAAATAGCTCAGACCAACACCTTCCTTACCGTTAGAGAAAAATGGCTTGCAGAAACGGCATTTAGCGCTAGTTGGATAATTTTTCTTTTTGCGAAAATTTTCATTTAGGTTTTCATCGGAATATAATACGTTCTCTTCAAGGCCTTCGTGAAAGTCGATCGAAAGAGGCGAAACCGGTAAAACCGGCTGATAGTGACCAGGTTCCAGAGGTCTTCTGGGTAATTTGTTTATCTCTTGTCGACGACATCACAAGGGAGGGGATTCCCCTCACAGGTACCCCAAGCTCACTGTGTGTATGAATAAATTATAGTGGTTCACGTTATGTTGTGTGTCATGTTTTACAGTAAACATATGGGATTGAAATAAGCCGTTCACTTTACTACGAAATAAAATCGTAAAACTCTAAAAAATATTCTTACATGACAGTGGAGTCTTACACATGGTCTGGGTGAAATTTCAAACCATTTGGGCCATCATTCCGGGAATTACGTTGTTGTGTTTCCCCTTTCTCCCTCTTCATTCGTTTACAACACTAGGGCCCTATTTAGGCCTGATTCAAACTCAATCAGCGGACATATACAGTATAAAGTATCCGTAAATTCGCATAGCGCTAACTTTTATTTTTTCGCAAAAAATCGCCTACGTGTAGCTGCTTATTCGCGACGCGCATTCTGATTTAAATGACTCATACAAACTTTTTTTCTAAAGGCATGCAGAACCAAGAGAGCATTATGCTTATCCTATTTAGATATCTTATGCTCTCTTGGCAAACATATACCAAGATGTATAACGTCGCATCGCGTACACTTGTTATACGCTTTGGTTTACGACACCCCGATCACAGCATTTCTTATCATAGTATACTATGTGTGGGAAGCTTGTTATTTGATGAGTCAACATGAATTGCGGAATCAGGCCCGGCTAGCTTTTATGAGCCAGTTCGATAAGTATTCCAAACACACCTAGTCAGCATAGCATAGTGAATGCATAACATCACCAATATAATTGTTTGAAACTCATCGAATATCAGAAATATCTAATTTTTTGCGACAAAAAAGGATCGAGTTTGTTTTTAATTATGATCACCAGAAAAACCGCTGTTTTAGGTGGTTTAGAATTACTTATAAGGTTGAAGACTATTGAAAAATAAACTTGAATCGCTTTAGATGTCAACGGGCTGTGCAATCAACCCTGTCGGGGATTCCCCACGTTGTCAACCAGAGTTCTGTCGCAGCAAATTACACGTTGAACACACAAAAAAAGTCCGGCTGCTATAAGGTACGCTCTCTACGTATGGCGGTCTTTCTATACTTCCGAGCGAAGTACCGTCATGTGATGTTCACCGGAACTCGGTGATACGTTCTTATGGCGACACGGACACACTTGGATCTACGACACGCCAGCCCATGTGCATTATTTTCTATCCATATGCCTTACAAGGCTAAGATTTAAAAAAAATGCACTTGTTTAAGATACTTTTTTAGTCTTAGTCGTATTTCATTCATTCTCAGAAAAGCATAGGCTTTTCTATTCTTCATTCTACATGTATACCAATTGCTATGTTTTAATTTGTTATTATGTGGATTTTTATCTCCAGCAAAATGAGTATTCTAGTCGTCATGGTCTTAAACGTCCCCTCGCTGATCGTATCGAGTACTAGCATTCATTGGTGGATTCTGTCCATCTATGCAACATCAAGGGTAAGGAGATTTTTATTCAAAGCAACCTCATGATACAACATCATCCTCCTGAATTCACACGTGGCCTATCAAGGACGCAAGTGCTGCGTAGAGTTTTTAAGATAGTCTGCATTTGATAGTTCTTTAGATGGGCAAAATTTAGGCTTTTACGAACGCTTGCAAAAACCTAGCAAAGTAAAAATAAAAAGAGAGACACAGAGAGAAAACTTGCTGAATAGACATAAATAAATTTGTCTGCTCAGACAAGATTCTTTCGCTTGCAGCTTGATTGGCTATGGAACATGGAGCAGCCCTCGTAGGGAAACCCCCGATTGCCCTGTACAAAACACACTACAATAACAAATATCTAGGGTCACAAACAGTCAAATACCCGCAAAATGGATTTCAAGGACCAGCTTGTATTGCTATCAGATTTCCATCTTTTTTGGCGGGTAGCAGAGACTTGATTAACTTTCTTGTCAGGATAAAGTTTTCGCTGTGCAGGCGTTTGCATTTCAAGTAATACGTCAGATTAGCTGTCATGGATTAACTAAATCCTAAATATTGCATGAATTAAAAGTGAATGGTCCTCGTTTCTTTTTAGGTAGAAATCCGATCGTTAAGAATTCATTTAGTCTTTCACTTGAACAGATCAGACAAGCAATGTGCAGTCCCCCGTGCAGATGGGATCAGATCACAGTCCAAACACCAAACTTAACCAGCTGTGTCAACTGCCCGAAATGTCCCATAGGAATGGGCTTGAGCCCGCAATGTGGTTCCTACGTGGACAGCAGTGTGCGTATCGAGTGTGTACCATGTGTGAGTGGAGTGAGCTATTCAACTTCTAGCGACATCTCATCCTGTAGCCCTTGCTCAATATGTGGAGAGAATCAAGAAAACCTGCGACCCTGTACAGTCGACAGGAACTCGGCCTGTGGGAAATGCAAGCGAGGGTAGGGATACGCTAAAATGTTTGCGCTTTAAAGAGGTTGACTTGGTGGCCAAGTGATCGCTTTATAGAGGTTGACTTGGCCAAATGATCGCTTTTTTTAGAGGCTGACTTGGCCAAGTGATCGCCTTATAGAGGTTGACTTAGCCAAGTGATCGCCTTATAAAAGTCGACTTAGCCAAGTGATCGCTTTAAAAAGGTTGACTTGGCCAAATGATCGCTTTAAAGAGGTTAACTTGACCAAATGATCGCTTTTTTTAGAGGCTGACTTAGCCAAGTGATCGCCTTATAGAGGTTGACTTAGCCAAGTGATCGCCTTATAGAGGTTGACCTAGCCAAGTGATCGCTTTAAAGAGGTTGACTTGGCCAAATGATCGCTTTTTTTAGAGGCTGACTTGGCCAAGTGATCGCCTTATAGAGGTTGACTTAGCCAAGTAATCGCTTTAAAGAGGCTGACTTGGCCAAGTGATCGCCTTATAGAGGTTGACTTAGCCAAGTGATCGCCTTATAAAAGTCGACTTAGCCAAGTGATCGCTTTAAAAAGGTTGACTTGGTCAAATGATCGCTTTAAAGAGGTTAACTTGGCCAAATGATCGCTTTTTTTAGAGGCTGACTTAGCCAAGTGATCGCCTTATAGAGGTTGACTTAGCCAAGTGATCGCCTTATAGAGGTTGACCTAGCCAAGTGATCGCTTTAAAGAGGTTGACTTGGCCAAATGATCGCTTTTTTAGAGGCTGACTTGGCCAAGTGATCGCCTTATAGAGGTTGACTTAGCCAAGTGATCGCTTTAAAGAGGCTGACTTGGCCAAGTGATCGCCTTATAGAGGTTGACTTAGCCAAGTGATCGCTTTAAAGAGGCTGACTTGGCCAAGTGATCGCCTTATAGAGGTTGACTTAGCCAAGTTGTCGTTTTATAGGGGTTGACTTAGCCAAGTGATCGTTTTATAGAGGTTGACTTGGCCAAGTGATCGCTTTATATAGGCTGACTTGGCCAAGTGATCGTTTTAAAGGGGTTGACTTGGTGGCCAAATGATCGCTTTAAAGAGGTTCATCACTTGAATAGAGGTATTTAGTACAGTAGGTACATATCAATACTTTTATAATTTCCTTTCATTGACAATCATGCCCACCTCTTTCAATGTGCAGTGTCACGTAATACCAGCTGCTATCTGTCACAACAACTTTACAAGAATAGGTACCCACCGGATATGAAAACATATAGATAAGGAGTTCGACTATTTAGACAGAGGAAATACTGGGTCTTAATATGTGTGATCAGTAGTATACAAGGCCAAAAGCCAAGGTAAATTTTAAAATAACGTACCAGAAAAAAAATATCGTGGTCTGAATCCCCTTCGTTTCCCGATCCCGTCTTCCCCGACGCTCTCTATCTCAAATATCCCCCCAATTCCCGTTTCTAGAAGCTAATGTCCGGCAACCCAAATCTCTGTTCTTGTTTCACCCCTTCAAGCGCCTGATACCTTTACCACGCATTTGCCCCGCCCTTCGCATGGTAGTGGATTAACGTAGGCATCTTTGGCCATCTTCAGGTATTACCAAGAGCCGATAGTCTATGATTGCTGGCCATGCTCAAAATGCTGCCCTAACAGCACTGACGACGATCTAGTGCCAGCCTGCCTCGACCAAGGATTACCGCGTGAACGATCATGTACACTGGACACTAGAAATCGCAACTGCCCGGAAGTAGAACCATATAGCAAATCTCAAAAAAATATAATCACGAAGACACCGCTAGTTAAAAATGTAACCGATGAAATACTGAACGGTTCACGAGTTAGTGACGGAGATGCGTCCGGAAAAGTGATCGTAAGGATAGATCTGCTAATCTTGGTTCTACTTGGTGTGATGTTCATCGTTATTTCTCTGGCTGTGGGTATCATCGCATTCCTGGTCAGCAGTCGATGTCATGTCCGCGCATGCGCAACTCCTCAGGCAACGAACTTGAGAGGTATGAGTAAGCTAGTCGTTTAGACCAGGGTAAAAGTGATAGGGATGCTCATCTTTGTAAAGTCGAAACTTACCCCCCCCCCCAAAAAAAAAAAAAAAACTGCACACCAAAAATTGATACCCTAAAAAGTACACCAGAAGCAAACATTTATCCTAAAATAAACTCGAGTTGTAAAAGGGTTTTTAGTATGCCTCTGCCAGTATTAAATAATTTAGAAAACGTTGCTTCGTAGCACCTAAAGATAGTCATACCTGAGGCCTGATTTTGCCTCCGAAAAAATACGACGAACATCCCCGCCGGGCCCTTAAGGTTCTTTTTTACTAGGACACAAGCGCAACGCACTAATTTTCTGATTCTCACTGGAACACAAGTGCTAGGGAACGAAATTGCTTGATTTTCTTGTATTTTCGCTTGTGTTTGACCGATTCTCACTTGTGTTGCGCTTGCGTTTGACTGATTCTCACTTGTGTTGCGCTTGCGTTTGACCGATTCTCACTTGTGTTGCGCTTGAGTTTGACCGATTCTCTCTTGTGTTGCGCTTGCGTTAGACTCTGATTCTCACTTGTGTTGCGCTTGCGTTTGACTGATTCTCACTTGTGTTGCGCTTGCGTTTGACCGATTCTCACTTGTGTTGCGCTTGCGTTAAACTCTGATTCTCACTTGTGTTGCGCTTGCGTTTGACTGATTCTCACTTGTGTTGCGCTTGAGTTTGACTGATTCTAACTTGTGTTGCGCTTGTGTTTGACCGATTCTAACTTGTGTTGCGCTTGCGTTTGACTGATTCTCACTTGTGTTGCGCTTGCGTTTGACCGATTCTCACTTGTGTTGCGCTTGCGTTCTAGTGAATCAAACAGTAGGTTCAACACTCAGTTTTCACTGTGCACATCCGATCCATACCCAGTACCGTTACCGACCTAAGTGAGTGCACTATAGTAGCGGATCTAGGGGGAGAGTTTAGGAGGTTTAAACCCCCCTTTGTGCTGACAGAAAGCCATATGTAACAAAAAAAAATACTCCCTCCCCCCTTTGTCATTGAACCAAACCCTCTCTTTAACGAAAAGCTAGATCCGCCCCTACAATAAAATATTTACGAATTGCTGAATTCTCACTTCTTTCTTATTCTTACATCTTTCCTTTTGCTTCCCAGTAGCTAGAGACAGTGGAGACCACGAGCCATTACCGCCGGCCCAGCATCTGCTCCTTTCGGAAAACTGCCAAAAGACTGCTGTATTCTCGGTTTGAATCCACGCGGACTTGTAACGGAACACTAGACAAAGACCAAGTAAAACATATAAAAACCTTGGCAAGCTGGACGTTCGAAAGAAACGTTCTTTTCTGTTGACACGTGTGCACCAATCAAAATCACGTGATATTCGAGGGACCTCTTTGTGGTGTTGCGGTTATACGTTATACGGGCCTCGCTGGACACAGCGTCACTTATATATGGATTTGAGCACCAGGGCATAAATAGATGTCGAGGTTTCGCTAATAAGGAGTTTGTTAGTTTATAGACGGTATGGAAGGTTGAAGGATAATTAGGATCTTGTATGAGCTTAAAACTTATGCACTAGTCTTTTGAAACCCCCACCGCCATGGTCGTGGTAAAGGATGGAGGGGGATAAGACTTTAATCCCGAACAAATGAAATAACAGCCCCCACCCCCTCAGGATATAAACTGTAATCAAAGCCTCTACCCTTGGAGTAATAACTGTATATTGATGACATACCATTTGAAATGAGCGTTTTATACCGCTTATATAACGTTTTACTGTTGAACTACACAATGCAAGTATGAAAGAGAGAGTTCGCCTTTCTTACACTTCATTTATTTTGCAAAACATGGTTAATTCTACCCCTAATGGAGTGAGATGGCTTCTGCGCTTCCAAGATGACGGAAGGCTGTTCCCACTTCTCATTGGTAGGGGCAGATTCTGGTTCACACGTTAACCCCACCCTTCCCCATGACCACTTCAGGGACAATCTAAAATTGGCCATACGTTTATTTGACTCTTTAATATCTCCAATTCCGTTATATGAAAGTGAGATCTGGGGAATCGATAAAAATAAGGGTGAAAAAGAGCCAGTTGAAGCAGTCCATATTAAATTTTGTAAATGGTTACTTGGGGTGAACAAGACCTGTACGGATAACGCTGTCAGGGCCTAATTTTTTAGGTTTCCGCTGCATGTGTCAGCCAAATGCCGAAGTGTAAAATACTGGCTACGTCTAATCAGCCAACAAAATAAACCCAAATTGGCTTATATGATTTATGAAACACTTAATGAAACAGAAATCCAGAATTTAGGCACCAAAAACTAAAAAAAATATGCTACAGAGAATCGGCATGGGGGATATCTGGTCCCTTGCAGACTCAGAAGAAACACGATGAAATACCTCATGGCTAAATTCCAGAAAAGACTCAAAAGACAGAGAATTTCAAAATGGATATCAGAGGTTAACTCTGATCGACGTTAAGAAACGGTTTCAGGCAAAAAAGCTAATTAAGAACTTACAGAACATTTCAGACTGATTATTCCCTTCATTTCCAGGTCACCAACTCTAATTATAGAATAGCTTCAACAAAATTAAGATTAAGCAATCATAAGCTAGAAATAGAAACAGGGCGCTATCAAAGGCCTTATAAAGTCCCTAAAGAGAGAGACAAACGGAAAGATCAAATTCATCTACAGAATGATAGAATAATACAGAATAATACAAATATACAGAATAATACAGAATAAATGACTGCATATAACACAATACAGTTGTAGAATATCATCTTTTATTAAGCAACCGATTTATAACGCTCAATACATTTTAAACCGTGCGTTTAAAATTATCGGATAGGATGACAAGTTATGGGTATTACCCAGACTTATACAAATGATTTACATTTCCAAACAGTTTACAATATTTTTCTATTTTGTTATAATAAAAAAAATCATTCATACAGTACTGACCTACATTGTGGTGTAGTCGCTGAATGCAAAGAATCAATCATTATTAGCTTATTATTCGCTTATTATCAAACTTCTTTGATTTTTTTTATCTTGCTGGCCTAGCAAGGAGAATAGAACTTGTATTTGCCCCGAGATCTAGTTTAAAATGCAAATAAAGTAGGAAACAATACATCAAATAGAATTAAAATATTACAAGCTTAAATAAGATGTCAGCTATTTTTTCCTTTTTTATAAGTCATACTTTTATAATTTTCTTATCACATAAACGCTAAGGATTAGCGTTTATGTGATACCTTCCAAACTAATACAAGTTAGTTTGGAAGGTATACCTTAGCTTGTTCCTACAATCTTTTCCCTACCCCAGTGTATGGGATTGTACAATTTATCATAAATATCATTTTGAAAATATAAAAGTCGAATACCAGGTATTTTTAATAAAAAGGTTTGACTTCGATGGAAAATAAAAGTATTGAACACCTACAGCTCAATGTTTACATAAACACTATATTCATTCAATTTTAATGACACATAAATATCTAAGGTATTGTTACAGGACTTAAGGGTGTATTTTGTACCAACAAGATTTAAATTCAGGTACACATATCCAGGTAATTATATATTTAGTATTCTATTCAAGTATATAGTATTATATCATACTGTACCTATCCACGGTAAAGTAGTTATCTGTATGGTGGTCCACAAGTGTCAAACACAAATCAAGCAAAACACATTCACAAAATGAAAACACATTCGTAAAAGTTGAATTTGCGAACGTGTTTTTGAATTTGCGAATGTGTTTCAACTTTTACGAATGTGTTTTCAATCTGTAAATGTGTTTTGCTATTTAATTTGCGTTTGACACCTCTAGGCAACCATACAATTGTCATTTTGAGTCTAAAGTTACCCTGCTAGAAGAGCAACTTAATTGCTGATTAAGTATCTGGATTTTTTTAGTTGTTCTTTTAAGGAACCAAAACAAATACTAAAAGAAAAAGCTTCTGCTAATAGGGTAGACTGCAGTCTTACTCTGTAAGTATTGTATGGAAAAAATAGCTGACAATTTTAAATAGAGACAAAAGCAATATTTCTCTATTCACGCATTATTACAATTCATTACATTCATATTTGTATATGAATGAAGGTATGGGTGACACAAACAATCAAGAGTCATCTGTCCCACTTGCATCTACATCTGTTGCACTCTGCACACTGCAACAAGAAACAACAACATATGGCTATCAGGGCTCACCTCGTCATATGGCTATCAGGGCTCACCTTGTCAGGTCATGGCTATCAGGGCTTACCTTGTCAGGTCATGGCTATCAGGGCTCACCTTGTCAGGTCATGGCTATCAGGGCTCATCTTGTCATATGGCTATCAGGGCTCACCTTGTCAGGTCATGGCTATCAGGGCTCACCTTGTCAGGTCATGGCTATCAGGGCTCATCTTGTCATATGGCTATCAGGGCTCATCTTGTCATATGGCTATCAGGGGTTACCTTGTCATATGGCCATCAGGGTTCACCTTGTCAGGTCATGGCTATCAGGGCTCATCTTGTCAGGTCATGGCTATCAGGGCTCACCTTGTCAGGTCATGGCTATCAGGGCTCACCTTGTCAGGTCATGGCTATCAGGGCTCATCTTGTCATATGGCTATCAGGGCTCACCTTGTCAGGTCATGGCTATCAGGGCTCACCTTGTCAGGTCATGGCTATCAGGGGTTACCTTGTCATATGGCTATCAGGGCTCATCTTGTCATATGGCTATCAGGGGTTACCTTGTCATATGGCCATCAGGGCTTACCTTGTCAGGTCATGGCTATCAGGGCTCACCTTGTCAGGTCATGGCTATCAGGTAGATGGAATGCAGTTGGCTGCACCACACACTTCGGCTCATACAATGGAAGACATTCCTATAAAGCATAGACATTCAATATTTGGACTGCTTCCTTTTTTATACCAAAAAGATATCATATCATTATGTTTTTTAACAAATTAGATGTATATCCTCAGGTTTGGCCATAATTTAGAGAACTAGAACAAATAAGATCTTAGATACATCAAACACTCCATGACTAAACCTGGGGAATATGCCCTTATTGTCATGTATAGCCTACGTGTAGCTGCTGACTCCCAAAAATATCTTTTTCGCGAGTCAGCAGCTACACGTAGGCTAGGTCATGCACAGTACCTCAGGTAGCCGCTGGTGGTAGATCATGCCATTTTCTCGGTCGCTTTTTGCTTGCTTTTCGTTTATTAGTTTTTTTACCCTTAAAGAAGAAGACAATATGCATCAGAATTTTAATTATTAAAAAAATAGCCTGAATAGCCAGTCAAAATAACACTAATTTCTAAGGATGCAGTTCCAATTTTGAAGCATTTTAAGTTTTTTAACAGTCCTTAAAGAATGTCGATCAACCACTCTATTTGTTATTCTTTCAAGCAATGTATTTGTAAGAAAACTTAAAAATAACCAGTCTCATACTTTATTTAGGATATTTGATTGGAAGTTTCTCAGTCACTTGCTCAAATTAGCCGATGGAAATGGATTCTTTGAGTCACTTGGTATTGAGGGGGAGCATAAGATAGGGGTGTGATTGGCCTTCTCTAAGGTATATTGTAGGACATATGGAAATTAAATTTAAAAAGCCTACAACAAACCTTATCAGCTGCTGACTTTCATCGAGGTGGACTTTTGTCTTTGGCTTCAACTTGTCATATTCCTGTATCAAAAAAAAAAAATGTTTGTATCATTGATATGATACAGTATATTACCATGCTACAAATGACCTATTGAGCTAAACTAAAACATGGGACTTTTTCTTTATTATTATTAGTGATTGACAAACAAGAGAAATGTTAAGAGAGTATTCATTAGCGATTTAAGCAGTCCACAACCAAAAATCAGGTACCAAGATAACTACTTCCATGATTTTACCTTTTAGAAGTTAAAGATAAAAAAGTATACAGGGATGCCTATATAGTTGAAATTGATATGGGAAGTGATTCAGAAAACAGTGCTTTTGGAGAATTCAAAATAAAATAAAAGCTTCCCATAAAGATATTTCAATTGAAACAACCACACATTATCACTGAGACATGTTTGCATCTTTAATGACACAAAACTATCGCTGTAGACTTTAAAAAGTCCTGGTACAAGATTCCATTGATGTAAATTGCTTGATATTCTGTTGGAATTTATCTTAAATAGGATAATGGATGAATATTAAAAAGAAAGCAAAGAAGTTGAAAATGTATTTTGGTATCACCTTAGCAAAGGCCTTTGCTTGCTCAATGTGTTTACTGCTTTCTCTCAATACAACAATGGACTCCCCGCACCTGGTAACACAAGAAACTTGAGCTTAATTATAAGTAATTAATTTAAGTAGAAGCATCTAGTAGTATCACTTTTCAGCACTCCCCACACATACAATAGTAGCACTCCCAACAACTGGTAACACCCGGAACTTGAGCTTAATGATAAAGTAGAAGTAGAAGTACTGTAGTAGAGTAGTAGAGTTACACTTTTTCTTTCATTAGGGTAACACAAACCCACAAGCGAAGTACCAGATAGCTAATACGGGAGCATACAGTAAATGGTATGATTTTAAAGAAAATTAGGTTTGAGAAAAGGTTCAAAATCTCCTAGAGTTGACAGCTATGTACTTACATCAGGGCTTCTGGAATTACGCAGAAAAAACTCAAAATTACGCGGGATTCTTTGCTAAATTATGTGCTAAATTACGCGGAAAATCAATCATTACGCCCTAAATCATGTGGGATTTTGCAATACATGTTTCTTTAAAAAATCAAAATTTTGCAGGATTCTTTACTGAATTACACGCTAAATTACACAGAATATCAACTGTTACACCCAAACTACATTTTGTACCAAAGAAAAGCACGAAATAACTTGAAAAGGTTAATTTTTTTGCGTGAAAATATATTAGGCGAGTTTTTATTGGCTCCTAGCCACCAGCCAATTAAAAAAGGTATTTTATTATTAGTCCTAGGCCTTCGCGGTTTAGCAAAGAATGCCTAGTCATTTTATTTGTTTTCGAAATTCAGTTCGACATATCGCACTCTTTCGAAGAATCTCTCTCTTTTTTACGAGAAATAGAGATGAGAACCCTAAAGAACACATCAGCTGTGCACTTAAATGTTTTGTCTTTCAAAATTTAGCCAAATTACGCGGGATTACGTGGAAATTTGTGGTTTACGAGGATTATGCGGAGAAAGCCAAATTACATGCTTCCGCACAAGAGTGTAATTCCAGAAGCCCTGTTACATACAAATAGTTGAGTTAAGTATTGGGTTATCATACAAATGGGTGTGAAGTGTTTTAAGTATTTTACAGTATACTTACATACAAATAGGTGTGGCAAGTATTAATGGTGTGTGATAACTTACTTGTCTTCAGCCTCAAGAAGGTTAATGCCCTGAAAACATCGTGCTAGTGCAAAATAAACTTCCGCTATGGAAAAAAAAAATGCCCTGGCTGTTATTGTCCGAAAATGCAAAAAAAAAAAAAAAATTCTACACTACTTGGAATCTAAATTGAATATTGATCCAGTACAAAAGGAATCTTCAACTTACACTGAAACTTTAGGTAACACATCCATTTTTTTTTTAAATGGCTCGACGTCTGTAACAAATAAAAAGGTGTTGGAGAGAGATGTACTTCAAAGGGAAAAAATAAAAGGACGTTACACTGGTGCCATTTATCTGGCACCTCATAATTTATCATCTACTCACGTCTCCTCCAATATTCTTGGCAGCCGAGCAGTACTTGGATGCGACATCATGGCAGAGCTCACTAATAAGCATCGCCTTGTGGTTCTTGGTAATGGCTCTCCTGACAGTCACGCACTGGGCCTCAGCTAGTGACTGAAGTCTTAGGGCTCGGATAGCCATCACTGTAAGCAATTAAAGCTGTTATGTCTCTACATCTGTTGTAAGATTCAATTTGACAGTTCTATGACTTGGTGAATAATGAATGCAAGATTATATTTCAACACTCAGTGAATTCGGAAATATTGCAACCAATGGCTGATGATGGCCCTGTTTTCAAGGGACTAAGGGAGGGCAAGTTTCTTCGGATGATCTCTATTAGGGTCAGGTTTAAAACGTAGCTTGTGTGGACCAAAAAGACATCAGACCAATGACCATGAATGTAAAAAAAAAGATTGGTCAGGTAGCACGGCATCCAAACATTTATACGACTATCAGGATACCAGTGATGTGAGATCAAGACAAAGTATAGGGAAACTATGGAATAGGTGACTTGCACTTAAAAGTCATGTAACTTTTTGAGGGTCATACTTACACCAAAAAAAAAAACGCAGAAATGGCAGCAAATTACATGATTTTTTAGTGCAAGTTTCCCATTCCCTAGAAAAATACACAGAAGAGCTGCTTTATTACGATTTACCATCAATGTCTTTGCAGCCAAGGGATTGGCCATCAAGGGAATCAAAGATACCAGCCGATGTCTTGAGAGAGTGAACTGCATCCTGTACAACAATAAGCCACTACGGTATTAGAACTTGCCAGAGATGCAGTTCAGAAAACTGTGATAGTTCAGTGTTGTGGGATTTGCTTTGGTGCTGGGTTCGAATCTGGTTCAAGATAACTTTGGATCTTTTTAAAGGGCACCAGTCCCTTGCCCATGGTTATCCAATGGTATCCAATGGCACTGTTTACACACACTATGTATATACTTCACCCATAAATGCGAAGCTGTCAACTCACCCGCATACGTTTTGGACCTCATCACATGCCTAATTTTTGTGAGAATGTTCATACATTTTGTATTCACTCGCATTGGCTCTCTTGTGTTTTTTTCACATATTGACTGTATTTCACCCGATTTTACAAGATTTCTGTCCAAGTTGGGTTGACAGCTAAGATGAATGTAGTACAGTCTGTATCTTTGATGGATTACCTTTGATTATTTTATGGTCGGGTGTTAAACCTGAAAAAGTTGAAATTTTTTTCTAAGGGAAAAGGGGGAAGGACAAAAATGTATACAGTGGAACCTGGATTTTATGATACTAGATTTTATTACAACCTTAATTTTACGATGATGTTTCTTTCTCCCAGCGGAAATACAGTGAAATGTATAAGAAAATACCTCAATCTAACAAAATTGGATACAACAATATTCTCAAATTTTATGATACAAATCTGGTTTCCCAAGTGCAATTTCTCCCAAGTGCTAGAGAAAAACTCAAGACAACACACACGTACAGTACAGTTAGTCTTTTTTGTTGACTTGACAGATCTTGTTAATACAGATAACAATATTACAGAAAGTAAGTACAGACAAAATATTATTATTTTGTAAAAGTTGATAATTAACCCATCTTCATTACAACAAAATATTCAATGGATTTTCAAATCAAGAGAATAGCATTTACCTTCATCTTTTGTTCATCTTCATCCTCATCTGTTATACTCCTGTTTAACTGGAAAAAAAATATTTAGTTAGTCATTCCATCTCACCAACATACACAGACTCACCAACTACATATAGCTTTATGAAATGGTCTGTCTGTCCACACCAAGAACTGTGTTGGATAATCTTTTTATTTCTATTCAAAACCTAAAAAATGGATACATCTATTTACATAATCTACATAAAAGACTGCAAAACATGCAAAGGTGGCCCACTCAACTCAGAATGTACAACTCAAACTAAAACTTAACTAAACTTAAACTGTATACAAGCAAAATCCCAATAAAAGAAAATGTAAAAAAGTTATAATTATAGTTTTAGGGCTATACAACAATTGCTTGTTGTAAAAAGATTATGATTATGTGTTAAATGTTATAAAAGTCATACCAAGTAATAAAAAGAAGCACATAGAAGATTAATTGAGCTGTCATGTACAGTATAAGGAACTGTACTTGTCAGACAACCTGTATTATGCTTGGTATAATCAAAATATACCACATTTGCATGGTCAACGTGCCAGAGACCTACAAAATATTCCACGTTGCATGGTCCAGGACCTGGTCCATGTGGAAAAAAACAAACCTTGATTGTTGATATGGTCCATGTGGAAGTAACCATCAATACATACCATGTTTGCATGTTCCATGTGGAAGAAACCATCAATACATACCATGTTGATATCGTCCATGTGGAAGAAACCATCAATACATACCATGTGGAAGAAACCATCAATACATACCATGTGGAAAAAACCATCAATACATACCATGTGGAAGAAACCATCAATACATACCATGTGGAAGAAACCATCAATACATACCATGTGGAAGAAACCATCAATACATACCATGTGGAAGAAACCATCAATACATACCATGTGGAAGAAACCATCAATACATACCATGTGGAAGAAACCATCAATACATACCATGTGGAAGTAACCATCAATACATACCATGTGGAAGAAACCATCAATACATACCATGTGGAAGAAACCATCAATACATACCATGTGGAAGAAACCATCAATATATACCATGCGGAAGAAACCATCAATACATACCATGTGGAAGAAACCATCAATACATACCATGTGGAAGAAACCATCAATACATACCACGTGGAAGAAACCATCAATACATACCACGTGGAAGAAACCATCAATACATACCATGTGGAAGAAACCATCAATACATACCACGTTTATATGGTCCATGTGGAAGAAACCATCAATACATACCACGTGGAAGAAACCATCAATACATACCACGTGGAAAAAACCATCAATACATACCATGTGGAAGTAACCATCAATACATACCATGTGGAAGTAACCATCAATACATACCATGTGGAAGAAACCATCAATATATACCATGTGGAAGAAACCATCAATACATACCATGTGGAAGAAACCATCAATATATACCATGTGGAAGTAACCATCAATACATACCATGTGGAAGAAACCATCAATACATACCACGTGGAAGAAACCATCAATACATACCACGTGGAAGAAACCATCAATACATACCACGTGGAAGTAACCATCAATACATACCATGTGGAAGAAACCATCAATATATACCATGTGGAAGAAACTATCAATACATACCATGTGGAAGAAACCATCAATACATACCATGTGGAAGAAACCATCAATACATACCACGTGGAAAAAACCATCAATACATACCATGTGGAAGAAACCATCAATACATACCATGTGGAAGAAACAATCAATACATACCACGTGGAAGTAACCATCAGGAATACATACCATGTGGAAGAAACCATCAATACATACCATGTGGAAGTAACCATCAATACATACCATGTTGATATGGTCCATGTGGAAGAAACCATCAATACATACCATGTTGATATATGGTCCATGTGACGAAACCATCGATACATACCATGTTGATATGATCCATGGGGGAGAAACCATCAATACATACCACGTTGATATGGTCCATGTGGAAGAAACCATCAATACATACCATGTTGATATGGTCCATGTGGAAGAAACCATCAATACATACCATGTGGAAGAAACCATCAATACATACCATGTTGATATGGTCCATGTGGAAGAAACCATCAATACATACCATGTGGAAGAAACCATCAATACATACCATATGGAAGAAACCATCAATACATACCATGTTGATATGGTCCATGTGGAAGAAACCATCAATACATACCACGTTTGCATGTTCCATGTGCCACAGCCCTGCAGCAAGTAACATGGAGGTCATCTCAGACTCAACGTCTTGAACTTCATATTTGTCTTCAGAAAGGAAACTTGTCCACTTGAATCTAGAAGAAATTGAAAAAAAAACATACAGTTCTCAGGGAGAAGAAGAGAAACATAACTAACTTTTTAAATAAACCAACTACTACTTTGTATGTGCATTCCATAATTTTTGTCAAGTTATCCATTCAGGCCCGTACCAAGGGGGGGTGCAGGGGGTGCGAACACACCTCCAACAGTGGCCGAAGGTCCACTTTCGGTTCCCAATAGACATGCTTTGTAGACAAAACAATTAAGTATAAGCAAGATCACTCTGGTACGTAGCCAAATCCGTTCTGTTATTTCAGGGTTGCTCAGATTTTTATCAGAGAACTAATTCCCTCCCCCCCCCCCCCCCCGAAAAATTTGAAAAAGAAATCCTGGGTACACCCCTGCCATTTATCAAGGGGATAGAGTGAACACCCTAGAGTATGCCTGCTAAATGTTTTTTTTTAAAAGAGAAATCCAGTTTTGTACCTTTCTGCATATTATAAGTTGAAAATTCCACACATTTTGAGCTGAATTTGAATTGGGAATATTGAATAACAGTGACAATTTCAGAATGTGAAAACATTGGGTATTTGATACTGCTACTTACTTTAAACGGCTTGATTTTTTTACCTATAACAGATATCAGACAGTGGGATAGATTATAGACAATTTATAATTATATATAATTTTCTGGTGTCACGGAAGTTGGTATGAAAACAACACACTTTCCCTAAATCTTCCCACAATGAAACAAAGACCATGTAATAAAGATACAGTAATTATATGCAAAAAAAATACCGTTTTGTTGTAGGTTTAAAAAAAAATATTCATCTTGTCGCATTGTCACCAGTTTACTTCCGGTCGATTACTTAACAATATCCGATGATTTTTAACGGAAAACACAAAAAATATTTCAAAATATTGAAAGCAGTGTGTCTATTGGAAGTTTCTTTGAGGATGTGACTGATAATTTAGAACGGATGGCCTGTTTAATATCTCGGATTCTAATAAATTCTTTTGTCTTTTGACGGTTGAAGTTTCCGTCGGACCTCCGGAAGTAAACTGGTGACAATGCAGCTTTAAGATTAAACGAAATCTTAACAAAGTGATTCAACAATCAATGGCACGAATTTAACAAAATTCCAAAGACCCAATATCTATCATTTTTGGAAAGATTGAGCTTGTTTTGTTGCTGACATAAAATAGCAGATATGCCACTGACCAGAAAAGAACCATTTTATAAATGAATTATATAAGTAAATGAATTTATAAATGAATAAGTGAAGCAAACATCAAATAACATCAATCAGTAACTTACTTGTGATACAAAGTTGTGTTTTGGATACAAAACTTTATGTTCATTGTGGCTTTATACGCTTAACTTTATTTTGAGCTAACCAAAGCCTGTGTTTACCTTTGTTTTTATGCTCTCCAAAGTCTTTTGCATCGTAAGATACTCCTTAAGAGTGTTGATGATAGTTTCAGGGGCGGCATCATAGTGAGTGAGACCAGCTTCAACCCCTTGTCTCCTACAATACAACACAACAGTATTACAATACAATACAATAAAATACAATATATTTTATTTGTACCACAAGATGAAATTACAATACAAAACTAAATACTTTAATACAAATCGGGTACTGGCTGTCTAGAAATAACTAAAAAGCTAATCTAGCTAGACAGCCAAAATTAAATAACTTACGAGATTCTGTCGTCAGGCGAAGCACAAGTATAAAAAACACATATTACAGTACATACTTCCATGTCCTAAGCCAAAACATGTTTTTTTTAGATAATACGAGGTTTGTGGGGCTAGCTCAATCAACCATAATATAAGAAGATCTTTTTTCTGTAAGCTCATCTACCTGCGTGTAATATCGTGGACTATTTCCTTCACTTCAGAGGGAATTCCATCCAGACTTTTACCAAAGTTAGTGTGATCAGTTCTCATAGGATAAGCTGTCGGATGTGCCATGCTTATCGCTGTGATCGCATCATTCAGTGCGGAGATTTCAAGCGTTGTGTTGCTTTGAAAAACTTCAAAACAAAGATGGCGGAAGAAGGGTATGTGTAAAGAGAGAGACTTGGTTTGAGTTACAACACTACCCCTCCCCCCTTGCTCCCTACTTACCCCTCCCCCCTTTTCCTCGCATGCATGTCTCGTGGTCGATATGTGATACCGGAGAGAAAGTTCTCGAGACGGTCTCTTTTCCTCATGAACTCCAGCCCAGCGAAATACAGAGAAAAGAGGCCTCTGGATCAATACTCGCCACTATATATTCACGGATCACATTTTTATTTCACATTTTTATTTCACACCACCATACATTGCTATCACTATTAATACTATTTCACCTCCTTCACTAAGCTCACTAATCCCTCCATTCACAACTATTATCCAACTGTCTTGTTAATCCTATTACCTTAAATATACATTTACTCGCTATCTCTTCTACAGTCTCACTACCGCCTGCATGTAAGCCTTAGTAGAAGTAGTAGTAGCTTTTATTTTACAACGCTATAACCCTGACAACAATAGTTGGTTTTCACAAGGGGCGTTGGCTATCTACTTTTATACATGATACAATATTTACAATAATTTTACTAATTGTATATAAATATATATAGATATTTAATTTATTTTTGTAAAAAAAAATTCTTAAAATTGGTTTTTGTGAGAGGCTAATTTTGTTACAAAGGCATTAAATGTATCACATTCTGTTGTTTCAGGGGATAAGCTGTTCCAAAGTTTTGCTCCGCTATATAAAAAAGATTTTTTCATGTTTTCAGTTTTAGGGAGGGGTATATTGCAGTGAGGATATTGTACCCCTGAGATCAATTTTAGTAACTTCATTTTTTAACTTAAATAATTTGGTTAAACATTCTGGGGCTTGACCCTTCAACACTTTAAACATTGTTATAGATTTAGATTTTGCCCATTGTTCTTCTAAAGTGTCCCATCCTAAGGCAGCAAGCGCCTCTAGATGGGGGGAGTCATTCCTCCAGTTTAGAATAACTCGGGCAGCCCTGTTTTGTAGGACTTGCAATCTTCTAACGTGGCCCTGGCCCAGAGTATCCCATACCTCACTGCAATACCCAAAGTGAGGTTTAATAAGGGCATTGTAGATAGAGATTAGAGTATTTCTGTCCACATAGTCCTTAACCCTCCTTATTGCACCTATACCACAGGAGACGTTTTTTTTGCAATT
Source organism: Nematostella vectensis (assembly GCF_932526225.1). NCBI lineage: Eukaryota > Metazoa > Cnidaria > Anthozoa > Actiniaria > Edwardsiidae > Nematostella > Nematostella vectensis. The sequence goes on along the minus strand of NC_064041.1, from coordinate 3,880,527 downwards.
TCATCAATTTGGTTGGCCAATGACAAGTGACTATCAACTGTCACTCCCAATAATTTGCTATGGGATACTTGCTTAATGTTGCTAGAATCGATTCTGATAGATGGCTGTTTATCTAAGTTGTTTAACTTATAACGAGATTCAATCAGCAAAAATTCGGTTTTAGCAACATTAAGGCTCAATTTATTTGCCCTGAGCCAGAGTTTAAACCCTACTCAGGTCGTCATTTATGGCCCCCTCAACTTCCTTCATTGACACGCCAGATATTGTCAAATTAGTATCATCCGCAAACATGCGAGATGTAGAATTTTGCAAGCACGCTGGTAGATCATTAATATATAGGAAGAAGAACAGGGGCCCAAGAATTGATCCATGGGGAACACCACACGTGATATGGCTTTCAGAGAATAGCGACTCATTAACCTGGCAAACTTGTTTCCGGCCAGATAGGTAGGACTTAATTAGAGACAGAGCATCATGAGAAATTCCAAGGATTTGCATCTTGCGAAGTAAGATCTCATGATCCACTGTATCGAAAGCCTTTTTAGATCTAGTAAAACGACAAGATTAAACATTTTGCGGTCCATGTTAATAAATCATGAATTTGTGCAATCCAACAGAGCTGTCATGGTTGAGTGAAGCCTCCGAAAGACAAATTGGTGGTTAGAAATTAAACTATTTTTTTAGCAGATATTCGTATAATTGGTTATAAAGTATTCGCTCCATAATTTTACTAATGACTGGTAGAATTGAAATAGGACGATAGTTTTCCGGTAATCTTCGTTCACCTTTCTTGAAAAGAGGTATTACCCTAGCTATCTTCCAATCATTGGAAAAATGGCAAGTTTTGATAGAACTGTTGAAGATATAAGAAAGAGACTGAGCAATTGCTGGCGCTGCAGCTTTTAACATCTTTCCTGACACTTTGTCAATGCCAGTGGCTTTAGATTTTGATAAGCCTGATAAGAGCTTAAGAACATCATTGTCACTAACAGTTTTAAAGTTGTGAAATTGTGAACTCGCACCTTTAACAAAATGCTCAAAGTCAACACCGTTACTATCAATGTATGCCGCAAGATTTTGACCAATGTTGGAAAAATACTGATTAAAATTCTCAGCTATTTCATCAGGCGCATATACACTAGCGCCATTTATTTTAATCAGATCCACTGTACGCTGATCCGAGGATCGTCCGAGAAGATCATTAACTATCTTCCAGGCTTCCTTTGGATTATCATGTTCCTGGGCTATCTTATTTTTATAATAATTAGACTTCGCCTCCCTTAGGGCAATGTTAACTTTGTTTCTCGCATGTTTATAGCTTTCCCAATGAACACTATTATTTGTAATAATTGCTTTTCTTTTGATTCTATCTCTTGTATTGATCAAAGTCTTAATTTCCCCAGTTAACCATGGAATACTTCGGCGTCTTAGCCTGACCAAACTTGGCACAAAGATAGCCAAGAGGATGTTAATTAAAATATTGAGACCGGTGCCCACCGGTACCACACTTGAGGATTTCGTGTAATAACGGAATAAAAATTAGAAAAAAGCGTCCATCACGGGCTTCCTGTGGTGTAATTTAAAAGACCTTGTATTTCCAAAACTAAGGCGAAATATCTAATTGTTTTATTCTAGTAGGGGAAATATAACGCTATTTGTTAATATTTCAAGATAAAACTGTCGTCGGCTGCATTAAAATGCTTTATCTAAGAGAAAAAGTTTTCAAGGCTAGACCCAATCCCCCTCACGGTTATTCAAGATGGCGGCTTATATTGGCATAGTATACGCTGTAAGTACCTCATTAAATCGCGTATTTTATTTGAAAAAAGGCTCATACTTTATGTATCAAGGACTTACAATGTCAATAACCTACTAAGTATGAACTTTTGTCTTGAATTTAAATGTATTTCTTCTAAATCTGCGGTTATCGCAATTATCGGGTATTTTGACGTTGGCTAAAAAGAGGTAGAGATGGATTTAATAGGGGGCTTTGTAAATGTATGTCAACTAGACACCACAGAACAACGAGATGCTTTAGATATGCCTCCTCAATCAAAATAATTAGTTTGTGAATCTTTTCTTGAGAATATTAAAGGATTTGGATATTCAGAAGAGACATCTGTACAAACTCTTTGTCGCAAATAGCGCAAAATGGCACAGGAATTATCACAAATTTGCGGTATTAATGCCCGAAAGCCTTTAAGAACGAAAAAAGGTGACTAGAAGAGAAACTGCGAAAAAAACAGTGCTTATTTCTCCCTACGTGTGCATTATAGTGACGAGGTTGAACGTATCGCATGCTTTTAACAGGATAGCAACCAACCTCCAAAGAATGGCCGCAGCAATAGAGGACTATGTTATTAACTTAAAGATGTCTTAATGATGACCTCAGCGGATCGGAAAAGCCGTGGAGCATGAGTAAAGGAAAGGTCTCCAGGAAGCGAGAGAGGATGATAAAAAAAGTGTAGAGCTTTTGTCAGGCTTATAGAATATAATATATTATCAGAAAGTGGAAGCAGTTGAAAATGGTACGTACCTTTTTTGTGATGTCCAAGCTCCACAATGCGCATGAGACACGCTTGGGAATGAGAAATCCTTTAACCGATTTTTACTAAAGGACAGAGTTTTAGAGGCTTTTTCAAAGGCGCACGATCATTGATCGGAGGACCGTTATTGTATAAAGGGAAAAAAGTCATTCTGACTTAAACTGAATCAAGGTTCATTAACTTTATTATAGCCTAGAGCCCTAAATGTGGATACCCTATATCAGGTACTCTAGTTTATGTATAGGTTTATTTTTGTATTATTATTATTAATTTGTATGATGAGCGTTGTTGTAATAAAATAGTTTAACCAAACTGTTGTCTTACTTGCTTTGTAAAATTACAAATGTAGTAAAATATTTTCATCATTTGTCAGTTTATGCACTAAAGAAACATTTTTTATGAGTATTAAAGTTCGAAATGGTAATTATTTATTCAATTTGGAAGGTTTTCTATTCCAACAGCTTTTTAGTTGCGACAGTACGATGAATTAGCACCATGTAATGGTATAACAAGATCAAATACTGATATGACAAGACCGTGAACAAAAAGACGGGCTAATCTTATAATTTATTAAGACAAAAATAACACATCTTTATAAAATAGAAAATAAGCGTTTTTTCGTCAATTTATCCAGCATCTTCTTTTTTCTCTACTTCCTCCACTTCGTCGCATCACTTTCCCTATCATTCAATCAGATAATTTTTTTTTCGGCTATTTTTTTTAGTCTACCTGTGACTTGAGACCACGTTTGGTAGTAATATAGGCAGGTTATGTTTAACGTTCACCGGCTAAATTGACCTACAGAACTGAATAGCGGTCCTTCGACGGCCGTCGGAATAGAATAGATGCGACGGCCGTCGGAACTGAAAAGCCGTCGTACGACGGCCGTCTGAATAGAATAAATGCGACGGCCGTCGGTACTGAATAGATGCGACGGCCGTCGGAATAGAATAACCGTCTATGATTGGCCGTCGCAGCTGGACTATACGACGGCCGTCGGAATACGACTGAACCGCAAGATAATGTATTTCCAGCGCAAAAACCAGGCTAACTGTCTTATTTGTCTTATTTGTCACCGGCAAAGGGTGCAATCAGAGCGCGATTACATAATAAAAGCCATCGTCCAAGCACTTGGTCAAGTAAGAATTGCAGCCTTAAAGCAGCATTGTCACCAGTTCACTTCCGGAGGTCCGACGGAAACCTCGACCGTTAAAAGACAAAAGAATCTATTAAAATCCGAGATATTTAACATGCCATCCGCTCTAAATTAGCAATCACATCCTCGAAGAAACTTGCAATAGACACACTGCTTTCAATATTTTTAAATATTTTTCGCGTTTTCCGTTAAAAATCGTCGGAGATTGTTAACGTAATCGACCGGAAGTAAACTGGTCACAATGCGGCTGACAACAGTCTACTGACATCTGTTGCTAAGGAAAATTGAATATAGCATAAAAGCTTTGTGGAAAGTTATAAGGGTCTGATATTTGCCAAGTTGACCACCACAAGTGTGCTGACTATTATGATGACGTTACCCAGTGACGTCATAATGTGACGTAATAGATACAGATAAAAGCAAATATTTCAAGTAAAATTGCTCGAAAACAAATATTAGATAGGTTCAAATAGGTTTTATGAATCTTGAGGGATGGGCGCATTAAGCCAAGCACGCGTTTTAGAAATGATTGAGTAATTGTTTTTTTATGATTTTTCAAAGGTCCTGAAATCCATATTATTTGATATAATTTTGGTTTCTGTTAGATTAACACTAAATCCATGCTTGGCTATATGAAGGAGAATTTTATAAAAAGGAATACAGAAAAATATTGCGTTTTGAAATATCTTGGCGACAAAAAAAACTTTTTTTAGAAAACGCAGAACCGGAAGTGAAACAAAGCCCGCGCGTGCTCATTCGGCCTGCTCAGACACTGGTATCTCACATGATGAAATTGAAATGAAGTTTAAAAACAAAATCCAATAGTGTTTCATGGTATATATACATTAAAGGAACGACATCCGTCATGTCATGATTAAAATTAAAAAAGGATCTTAAAATTCTGATATAGCGCGCGCTACTTTGAAATAAAATTTTCAGTGCGTGCGCGAGCGTTCGGTGTTTGCAGCGCGCGCAGGTAGTGAAAATTGAAAACTTTGGCTTAAAAAAAGGTTGGCTTGACTAAATCTTCGCTGAATCTTCGTTTTTACAAAACATTGGAAATATCATCATCCGAAAAGGCTGAGATCAACTTGAAGTCAATTTTTAGGAACTTGAAACGCATATTTTTATTGCTTTTACTTCAGGAAAACTTGACACGGAATGACGAATTCCGTGTTATGTATATGCGCGCGCTCAACGCCACCAGCGTAGCAACGTCGTTCAAGCCTAGTTCACACTAGCGACGTATCGACATAACGACATAAGCGCGCACTCTTATCTTCGACATAACGACATGGACACAACGACATAAGAGAGAAAAAAAAGTTTTTTTCTTTTACTTTATTATGTTCATGTCGTTACGTCGGGCTAAACATAGTGCACGCGCCCACGTCGTTATGTTTTTATGTTGCTAGTGTGCACTAGGCATTACCTTCTGACTAGTCTGAGATGAGGTTATGATCTCATTTCCGGTATAGTGACTGCAGTCCTGCAGTCACGCGGTAACAGATATTACTTCATAAACAGTATTGAACCATCAAAACGCACAACAGGCTAGGCACAGAATCATAAGAACACGCAGTCTCAGACTGCTCTGTATTCTACTCAGTCCCAAATTATACAAGTTAATCCCTTACGGAGTAAAACTGTAGGGTTTCAGGTAAGATTAGAATCTGCTCTGAAAAATCACACAAAGTTTGCTTTATGTAACCTTGCCCTACAAACTTACGTAATCTTTAGGTAAAAGAATGGATTATTTGCCTGAAATGATTTGCCCATGATATTTCGGTCCCAATCATGGCCATTAGATTTATGTCATATTATAGCAATAAGTAAATATTCGCTTCGACCATTGATACACTTTTTCTTTGTTTTATTTTCGGCTGGGCCGTTCTAATTTTGGAGAATTTCAAGGTTTTGAATTTCATATAAAAATATTATACCTAATAAAGATTAGAACGGTCTAGCCTCAACTCAAAATTAGACGTTCTTATATAATTTCTTTTTTACAAGAACGTCTTATTTTCAGTTAAATGGTATAACTAAAAAGACTACAGACAAACTGTAGAAAAACTAGATGGTCTGCGTAGTTGTTGACAAGGTATAAATCAGCACAACTTTCTTGAAGTTTGAAAAGGTTGATCGCCTCAGTGAAACAGAGAAGTTGCCCCCCCCCCCCCCCCCCTCCCGTGGGGGGTGTTCATGACGACTTGATAGGGATGCTCGTCGTAAGGGGTCAAAATCAGGCCTCAAGTATTTTTCAGGGTGTATCCGAGAGAAAAAACAGACTTTTCCCTTAGAAACGGTATTTTTTAGCGTTATAGGGTAGCAATTTTTGGTCATGCAGGTATTTTTTTAGGTTTTCGAATTTCTCCACACAATCCCTATCACTTTTACCCTGAAGAACCCACCCCCCCCCCCCCCCCCCCCCCCCCCCGGGAGTTGCGCTGACGTTTCACAACGACTATGTTTCACTTACCTTTTCAAACTTGTGTCGATTTATACCTTAATTTTCAGTTGAGGCTTAAAGCTGAAGTTACCCTGTATATCAGAGGCTCCGAGCTTCGCGGCGACAACGGGCAACCATTTTACTTTTGAAGGGGAGAGGAGCTGGGTGGGTAGTCTTTTTTGAAAAAAAAAATTCATGCACGAAAAAATATCCTGCAATAATTGGTGATCGAAGAAAAACATTCTTGCATATCCGACACTGATATTTGTTAAATAGCACAAATATATTTTTATGGCAATTTTGTAGCCTTAAAAGCTATCTGTGAAAACGATTTGTATTTCCAAACGATTCCTATTTTGTAGTTCAATTATAAGTTCCATGCAACTCTTTATAGGCAAAAAGGTTTGTTAGCTTATACATTAGCCCCATACACGCATGCAAAACGTTTTCACCGGCTTCAGATTTACTGAAAAAAAATATCCTGTCCACCCAAAAAAGCCCCCACCCACCCCCTCAAAAGTCAAATGGTTGGCCCCTTAGTCACATATTTTGAATGCGCAGTGACTAACGGTCCGGCAGTAGGTATATGTAGATGGATGGGTGGGTGGGTGAATGGATGGATGGATGGATGATGTGTGATGCAGTGTGGCCTGTTAAATAGCGCGGATTCTAATATATTCTTTTGTCTCTTGTCGGTTGTGGTGACAATGCCGCTTAGTGTTTGTGCAGGACATGAATTTGTTTAGTTTCTATCTGGCCTTTATGGTTTTCTCTTTTATAGAACCCTAGTATTATTTTCTCAACACGTGTCACCTAATAAGAGGTACTCCCCAAAGAAATCCCCTGCCGCATTCCCCTGGGTATAATATTCAATAAGTTCCATCTTTAATAGATTGTGGTCCTTTCTTGCGCTTACATATAACCATTCATGCGATTTAATTATTTTTACTCTACACTCGACTTATTCTCTGTAGTTTTGTAAACTGAAGATGGACTGGTCGTCGATACAGGGCTTTGAAGTGTCACCGACAACTACTTGGAACAGAACCGGGGCATTATTTCTTGGCCCGAGAGCAGACAACAGTGCCGAATTTACCTCTATGGCATTAGAAGCCTTTGAGAGTCATGTCAACTTTAGAAGAAAGTAAGAACGTAATGTCTTTAGAGATCTTTAAGAGTCATGCAGGCTTTAGAAAAAAAATGGAAGCTTTACATATGAGTAGCAAACTACAAGAGAGGGCGAGGAGAGAGCGGCAGAGAAAATTTAATTCTTTTAATTTCTTTTTCCGGGTAGCTTTTTTCCATGTGATCCCGAGTTTGTAACGGAAGACATGCGCTCCTCGAGCTCATTCAAAGACACACTGAGCAAGACTCGGGACGAGCTAAGAATTATGCAGAAAGAACTAGAAGGCTCGGTCCCATTCTTTTCGCCACGGTACAAGGTAAGACGAATACAAACAAGGGCACAAAGCCAGTGCTGAAAAACGTATGCGCATGCGCGTGTTCTGGCGAAAACAAACGAAATCTTAGTGTTGACTCGTTTGAGTAAAGGTACGAAAGGCTGACTTCGGTCGCTGTTTTTACTTACTGTACAGCACTAAAACCATACTGTACAAAAGATGACAGATTTGTGTGATAATAAGGGAGTCATATAGAAAATTTTAGCCTTAGGTTTGATCTAGTTTTCTTAGCATTCGCCAAAATGTGACAGTTTGCCGGTAAAACGCCGCCATTTCAAAACAAAAAGGCTGGTTTAACCGCGCGGTACTGGAACTAGTCTTGCGTTTTTCAGCACTGTAAGCACAAAACGGATTTGTTCCGCAGCCTGCTTTTTTTGCTGGCTGGGAAAATGTTAGACCCCTCGGTTGCTGGGACAAAATCGTCCCGAATGGTTCTTCTGGCAAATTTGTGGAGTCGAACTAGTTGTGCTGGGAATATTTTTGGGGGAGCTGGAGCGGATGCTTGGGAAAAAAATCGTCCCGTAACGGTGAGACGGGCAAGTATTCATGTGCTAAAATGTCTAACCACTGCTGACTGGGAAAAAATTCCTAACCAATGCTGCATGAAAAAAAAAGAAATGGTCCCTCCTGGGAAAAAGGACCAGATATTCTTTCCCAGCAACTATGAAAACTATTAAAATGGATATTTTCGACATCAGAACATATTCAAACGGTAAATATGCCATTTTAACGTGTTTCGGTAAGGGGGTTCATTGTATGCCCTTGTACAATAAAGTGAATGCTTCTCATTGTGATACAATTCGGGATTGGATCGCATTCCGGAATGCGGTACGTCTATAGAGAAAAGGAAATTAAGGCCTAGATTAAACGGCATGCCAGAGTCGCATTATCGTGCCGCTCTAGAAAAGTTCGACAGATAATGCGACGATAGCACGCCTTTTATTGCGCACGAAATTGAATTAAGGAGGTAGCACCAACTTTGTGGCGCGAGTGGGCTAATCGGATAATGCGACTATGGTACGGCGAGGGATTAAACGGTGCTCCAAGGTCGCACCAGTCATAACGATTAAATTATGCAGCTTAATTTTTAATCAATGCAAATCGTTTTGGTTGAACAAAAAATAAAAAAGGAGCTACCCGTGCAGAGTATTATTGACTCCCCCCGTTCTTCGCGCATGCACCAAATTGACAATAACTCCCCTGAGACCCTGTATGTAGCCTTAAAGCGCGTATGTATCCCCCTTGCCTCGCACTTTTTGGGCAATAGTGAAAATGGCGGAGTTCCGGAAACCATTGCCTGAGGACTCGACGGGTCGGGTACAGATGTACAGCTCTTGTTTCGGGGACACAAAATACGTGCATTTCATGCGAAATGCCGTTTTGTAATTAAAAAAACAAAAAACAAAAAACAAAAAAACAAAAAAACAGAAGACGCAGCAGGATCGTCGCCTTTTTCGAAAACAAATTCGATCTAAACTAATCTAAACTATCATTATAAAGCGATTTTGGAGTGGATGACAAAATGCAAATTTTAGTCATTGCCAAACCACTAAGATGGCAACAGCTCCTTTGCGTCCACCAAAAACAGAAAAGAGTTCCTTATTATCCAAGACATTACCGAGAAACACAAGTTATGATACCAAATTGCCGGTAACCATTCTAAACGCCTGGTAAAGTGAAAAAAACGAAAAAGCTTCGTTGGAGTCGGTTACCGGAAGTGATAGAACGTGAAGCCTGTCTGGCTATAAGGCATTGATAAGCGCGAAGCATGCTGGGTTATTGATAGAGAGCGCGAAGCATGCTGGGTTATTGATAGAGAGCGCGAAGCATGCTGGGTTATTAATAGAGAGCGCGAAGCATGTTGGGTTATTGATAGAGAGCGCAAAGCATGCTGGGTTATTGATAGAGAGCGCGAAGCATGCTGGGTTATTGATAGAGAGCGCTAAGCATGCTGGGTTATTGATAGAGAACGCGGAGCATGCTGGGTTATTGATAGAGAGCGCGAAGCATGCTGGGTTATTGATAGAGAGCGCGAAGCATGCTGGGTTATTGATAGAGAGCGCGGAGCATGCTGGGTTATTGATAGAGAGCGCGAAGCATGCTGGGTTATTGATAGAGAGCGCGAAGCATGCTGGGTTATTGATAGAGAGCGCGAAGCATACTGGGTTATTGATAGAGAGCGCGAAGCATGCTGGGTTATTGATAGAGAGCGCGAAGCATGCTGGGTTATTGATAGAGAGCGCAAAGCATACTGGGTTATTGATAGAGAGCGCGAAGCATGCTGGGTTTTTAGGCATTGTTAGAGAGAGCGAAGCATTCTGCGTTATTAGGCACTATCAAAAATGAAAATAAAAACCAAAAATGTGAGAGGGTTATCTTGTTTCAGGGCCACGTGAATTGGGACACTCTGATGCCGTCCAACCTGGCGTACATCACCGCCATGATGTACAACCAGAACAATTGCGCCACAGAGGGGTCCCCCGTCACCACTAGGTACGAGGTCGAGGTGGGACGGGACCTGTGCGCCATGGTGGGGTATAAGCCCCACCCCTCCATGGGGCACGTCGTGGCAGGAGGAAGTTTAGCGAATGTGGAGGCCATTTGGGCGGCAAGAAACCTCAAGTTTTACGCGCTCGGCCTGAGCGATGCGATAAAACACGAGGATCGGCTGAGGGCGGCTAGGACTTGCGAGGTTTATTTGCCGCACAAGGCCAAGTGCGTTCGCCTCGTGGACGCGACCAACTGGGAGTTGTTGAATCTTGATGTCGACTCTATACTTGATTTGCCCATGAAGGTGAGAATTGAAAAACACTTTTTTTTAATAAAACAAAATACTAAAATTGTTAGCCCAAGCACGGGCAAACCAGACGAAATTTTCGTGTATCGAATGGTATCAGCGGTTGCCACGGTATTGCATTGTATTTTCTATTGTGTCCAGGCCCCGACCGCGCTCAGTGGACCGACTGCTTGTCAGCACCCTGGAAGAACGATAACTTTCGACTTTGCAGCGAAAAAAAATTCAGGGAAATTCTGGTCTTTTGGATTATTTTCTTCGATTGATGTGTTTAGAAACTATTCTAAAAGCTGTCCGTTTTCTGCCGAAAAAGTTGCCCCGAAGAGTCGGAGTTGTGATTTCCAGGGCGTGGAGCTTCCTACTCTGTTGTACTTTATTACGAGTGGAGAGGAGGTGAACCGAGATGAGGGAGGAAAATCGCGTAAACTGTTGTGAATCACGGCTAAAACGGAACCAGATCAATCTATGACAACAACTTCAAGATATTGGCCTTATTACAGATAGGTCAGCGGCGCCAACATGGCTGCCACGGTGTTTCTGTGTCTCTGTTTAAACGATTAGTAATTATGTATGGTGTAATGTATTTTGTAGTTAGCTGACCCCACCGGTAATTCAGTTGTAAAAGAACTGCAAACGGTTGAAATAAACGATCATTATTATTATTATTATTATTATTATATATTCGGTAAACAAATTAAAGATAATATTCGATACACGAATATTTCGTCTGGTTTGCCCGTGGCCCAAGTGGATTGATAAGCATTGCGTCTGTTTGAGGAGCGATATTGATTTACTCAAAGTTCCTATTTCGATCGGCTAAAAGATATTTCCGCGGTTAGAATTACAATACTTGGGAGGCCTGTGGTTTTACTTGATACTTGACTTGCCCATAAAGGTGAGAATTGAAAAACACTTTTTTAATAAAAAAAAATACTTAAATTGTTAGCCCCAGTTGATTGATAAGCATTGCGTTTGCTTGAGGAACATTTTTTAAAGAGCGATATTGATTTACTCAAAGTTCCTATTTCGATTAGCCTGCGTGCAGCCGGAAATAGTTGGAACTATTTCTGGCTTCACGCAGGCTAATTTTGATCGGCTAAAAGATCTATTCGCGAATTTTCTCGGTTTAAATTACAATACTTAGGAGGCCTGTGGTTTAGAACCAAAAGGAGGCTCAAACGGTTGTGCATGTTGTGCATTTCCTAAAATATATCAAGAAAATTTAGCCAAAAATTGTCGTTTTATCCAGACGCGGTCACTTCCATATAAGAAAACTAATATATTCCTTATTTGGTAAAACCTGCATGTTTCTTGTCATTTTTAAGGCTGCCGAACCGCAGGTACTTCGCATACTTTATGAATTGTATTCAGCAGAGAAAAACAGTGACTGTGACCATCTTTAGTCAATAGAGAAGGCCTCTGAAAAGAAACGAAAATTCCTCGGTACCAGACCCCTAAAACGACAACGGTTTCTTCATATGTTGATACTTCATAGTATTCCCGCCAAAACATGCCCGTTTGAGCCTCTCTTTGGTGTAAAACCACAGGCTTCCCAAGCATTTTTATTTCTCACCTCGAAAAGGTCTACTCAAATGCTGTTAGTCATTCCTGTTTCTTTGTTAGGAGATCGCTGTGTTTTCAAATTTAAACAGCAACAAATGGCTTACAGGCGTACACAAATCACTACTAGGTTACGTTTTTTTCTGAATAAGATTATCTTATGACAAATAGAAAGAATTAAGACGACGTCCATTTCTCTCTAGGTGGCACAACTATGCAGCATCTCTATGGGTAACCTGTCTCAGCTGACGGCTGAGTACATGTATGAGGGCATGGGTCCTTACGAGTTTCATCTACGTCACAATCTCAAGGCCAGTCCGTGTTGCCTGGGTACGAGTTCTGCACACGTCTCTCTCGCGAAGGGCAATACCATATTAGGGCTTGGCAAGAAACATCTTATCAAAGTGCCCCTTAACGAAGATGCCCGGATGGACACGGAAAGTGAGTACTAAACACGTGACGAAACACGTGAATCTCTGAGCCAATGGAATTGCCGAGGAGACCGGTGTCTTATGTAGTAAAAAGAGCAGTATATAGTTACAAACTATGCGTTTTTTTCTTTCGTATTTTTTGCCGTTAGCCCGACTTGCGTGGAAATGCTGTTTTGTTTTGTTTAATTTCTCTAACCATATTGAAAAACATAGCTCTCCTTGAATTGCTTTAAACTTGAGCTGCTATCACTGTAGGATAGGATGGAAGAAGATTTAAAACTGCAATTTGTATAACATTTTTCAACTTGTTTTTAAGATGAAACAAAGCTGAGAAAGATTAAAAAGCCTGTTTACCCTTCATGAAACGACGCTAGTGTCGCCTTAAAAAGTTCGGTAATATACTTCTCGATTGGGAGATTGTCTTTACTATGAGAATGCTTATGACATCCATGAAGTACTGGCCTTGGGAACCGGGATTCCGCTTACATTTGAAAATAGGCGTAAAAGTCAGCAGTTCCATCGGAATACCTTAACTTTTTCTTTCCCCTGTATCATACAGTTTTGCGAGAGCTGCTGGAAGAGAAACTAGCCAATCAGATCCCTGTCATCAGCGTGATATGCATCATGGGAACGACTGAAGAGAGTGCCGTAGATCCGCTGACCGAAATACTTGCGATACGAGAAGAGATGACTAAAAAAGTAAGTCCCAGAAGTCCGTTCGAGCAAGCAGCGGAAGATCCGTGGTAAAAAATCCAAGTTTACGGGGAGCTCGAGTCATCAAATTTTGAAATCTCGCATGAAGCTAATTCCCGTAGATGATCTAATAAATGCCTGAGGCGTAAATTGCCCTAATTTCCCCTAATTTCTCTTTGTGGAGGGAAAGCGAGCGACGCCTGCCTGAAAATGCCTGCGAGGGAGGCTAAGGGGGGGGAGCGTTCAATAGATAGGAGGCATTTATTAGAGAGGGGCGTTCTTTACAAACTATAACAATCTAACAAACCCTAGTGCAGTGGGGTTCTAGTCTCAGTCAGGATCAAGTCAAATTAAAGCCTGCGTAGCAAGCATTTCTTGACATTAAGCAAGTCTCACCCAGTAGAAGCCAAATAAACTTGATTTATACAACCGAAATTACTATGTCGTTTGTATTTATCATGGGGCGTTAAATAGAACGGGGGCGTTTATTACAGAGGGGCGTTCATTACAAACTTGTAAGCTTAGGGGGGCTTTCATTAGATAGGAGGCGTTCTTTAGATAGGGGGCGTTTATTAGATCAGGTACCAGATAGCCAGATAGTCGTTGCATTATTTTGATTCGACAACATCGTCTCGCCAGGGTCTGAGTTTTACTATCCACGCGGACGGGGCATGGGGAGGGTACTTCTGCTCCATGCTGCACCCCTCACCGGACCCCCCACAACACGCCGATCCCTTGAGCCCGCGATTCATCCCAAAGCTTGGCCTGAGCTCCTACACTCAAGCCCAGCTCTCCGCATTGCGTCACGTGGACACGGTTACCATCGACCCGCATAAAAGCGGCTTTTGTCCCTACCCCGGTGGGGCGATTTGCTACCGGGACAAGAGGATAAACGATTTTCTAGCGGTCAGCAGCAGAGTGAATTATTACCATGGTGACGTCATGTTGGGAAATGTTGGCATCGAGGGCTCCAAACCTGGGGCAGCAGCAGCGGGAATCGTCATGGCGCATAGGGTGAGTGAATATAGAGGATCGCCGTTGTATAACTTTTTTTTATTTAATGTACTTGGCAAGGTAATGTTTCCAGGAAGCTCCTTACTTTTAAAGGTAGCCTGCCTAGCAAGCGCAAAGGGCTGGGTAAGATGAGGGATAGACCCCGCGTAGCTGGAGAGAAGGATGAAAGGAATGTAGGGTAAAGGATGCCTTCTTGCCTTCTCGTCATTCCCTCTTCCTAGCGCGCGCCTGTTCTCCGTCTTCTCTCTTCAGTTTTCCCTATCCTTTGGGCTTGCTACGCTGGCTATTGTAAAGGGGACTCTTATACGTTGATGTAGAGTGAAATGCAGACCTCCAGGCCACTCTGTGAAGCTGTAGAATACTCACTCGTTTGCCCCTTTGTCCTATTCCAGGTTGTGGGTAGAATGCTCACTCGTTTGTCCTGTTCCAGGTTGTGGGTAGAATGCTCATTCGTTTGTCCTGTTCCAGGTTGTGGGTAGAATGCTCACTCCTTTGTCCTGTTCCAGGTTGTGGGTAGAATGCTCACTCGTTTGTCCTGTTCTAGGTTGTGGGTATAGTAGTCACTCGTTTGTCCTGTTCCAGGTTGTGGGTCTCCATCAGGGTGGGTATGGGCACATTCTGGCCGAGTGCATGTTCGCCTCTAAGCTCATGTATTGCATGTGGACGTGCTTGGCCCGTGATGACGATCCATTTTTTGTGATCCCTACCAAACCGTTGCCACCCGATCGCACTCATCAGGAGCCCATCAAGTATATGCGTGACAATATCATCGGGAGAACAAACGCCGAGATAGCAAAGGTAAAGGCCACACGAAGGTGTGCCTTAGGATGATGGTCGGGATAAGAAAGCTAGATATTTTATGGTATCCCGTTGTTTGTGGGTGCTGTGGCTAGTCACCAGTTTACTTCCAAAGGGCCGACGGAAACCTCAACCGACAAGAGACAAAAGAATTTATTAGAATCAACGCTATTAAACTGATTATCCGATCTAAATTATTAGTCACATACTCAAAGAAATTTCCGACGGACACACTTTTAAAATTGTGAAATATTTTTCGCGTTTTCCGTTAAAAATCATCCAAGTTGTTACGTAATCGACCCGAAGTAAACTGGTGACAATGCGGAGCCTTCAGTGCTTTAGTAACACGCTGTTGTTGCCAACCAATACAGGAAAGATACATTAAAATCTTTATGTTCTATTTTCGTGTTTCTATACGAGTATTATGAAAAAAAGATTTGGATATTGTAAAAATAGTTGGGGACCCTTTTAAACCGCACCCCCCATGCCCCAAAATTCGGCTGGAACATAATTGGAGAATTGTGCCGGCTGGAGTAATTCACCTTGCAATCCCCGGCAGAAATCAAATGGAAGAACTCTAAACACTCGGTGTGTTTTATATACTTTTTAGAATGCAGAAGCAATGGAATACCTGCGAGAGATTGGGCCCGACACTCTGATCCCTTGCTTCACGTGGAACCTGAAAGGCAACACAAACGTAAACCTGTTAAACCGGATGGTTGAAGTGCTGCTTGCTGACCTGAGCATGTCACGTGATAACAAGCCAGCACACAGGCTACCCATGGTGATAACAGCGTCCACGCATAGGCATGAACAAATGAGTGACTCCCTCAATAAGCTGAAACAGAGGCTGGGGGTAAGGGGAAAAAGGGGGGGGATCAAGGCAAAAACAGAAGCTGCGGCGAGTTTTAAGCTTAAATGCCTTTTTCCGTCTACACTTTCTATTTTGAAGGCTTTTTTACTGCATTTCGTTGGGTTCTATCAATATATCAGTATATAAATAGATAATATATAAATAAATTGGAGTAGCTAATCACTCTCAGCTATATGCTTAATTACGAGAGCGCAGATTCAGACGTGGTCGAGTTGAAGGCATAGGAAGGCGCCTCAGGCAGCCGCCAACTCATGTCTGACCACGGATCACAACTAAGATCCAAATTGTTGGTTTTGTGGAGGGAGGATAACCGGAAAACCCGGAGAAAAACTCTCGGAGCAAAGGCAAGACCAACTAACCCAACTCACGTCGGAACCGGCAATCGAACCCAGAACCCAGTGGTAGAGAACACGGAGAAAAAATCTCGGAGCAAAGGCGAGACCAACTAACCCAACTCACGTCGGAACCGGGAATCGAACCCGGTGTCGGGGACAACCAAATAAACTCACTTATATTCTCTTTACTTTATTTCTTGATCACAAACTCTCCGTAGTAATAGTACACTCGCATCTCAACTCTAGGGGCACAACCCCTTTTTTTACCTATCTCGAATTACAACATGATCACATAACAAAACTAAATATGTAACGTAATACAGTATTATAAAGTAACGCAATCTTGCGGGTTTTCTACTTCCGGACACCCTCCCCCCATTTATGTGTCTACAGCAGCATAAATGTTCTAGTCTTCTTCCAGTAAAAAGATGCCCTTGATGTTGTCCTTGGCGCTGTCTTTTGCCTGACGTCTTGACCCAACTCTTGGGATGAATACTTGCGCCTTAGGGTTTAACTTGATCCCCGGATCATCCCCACCAATCTCTAGGTCGCAAATCAACTGAAGAGGGCGTTCTATCACATATCCGTTCCCCATCTTCAGTTTGACTCCCCGGACTACGCCGTCTCTTCCTGTAATCTTCTCCACTACTCGTCCAATCTTCCATTGAGCCTTATTCTTGACATCCTCCTTGAGCAGGACTACGCGCCCTTTCTCCGGCACCTTCAGCTGCTCGCCACTGCGTTCTTCGTGCTTCTGCTGTCTCTCCTCTAGAGATCGTACGTACTCTCTTGTGAATCTCTTCTTCAGGTCTTCCTTGCTACGCTGTATAAACCTCATCCGTCGTGTCACGTTTCCGGCATCTGACAACTTCTCTAAGTCTTCTTCGAGGATGGGGACTGGTCTCCCCCTGAGCAACAGGTTGGGTGTGATGACGGGTTCATCAAACTCTTTTCCCTGGTACACTAATGGTCGGTTGTTCATTACTGTTTCTACGTCTAGGAGCGCATCCTCAAGCTCGCAGTAGTTGAGAAGGCTCCTCCCAACTGCTTTAGAGAGCGCGTTCTTCATGACACCGACTAGGCGCTCGAAGAAGCCTCCCCACCAAGGTGCTCGTGACATGTTGAATCTCCAGATGATCGCTTGCGAGGCCAAATAGTTTGATAGACTTTCGTCCTTCTTTAGCACTGAAAGCCATTTCCCTGTTGCCACAAAGGTCTTTCCATTGTCACTCACGATCATCTGAGGACATCCTCTCCTTGCGACAAACTCTTTGAGCGCTCTCTGGAAGTTTGGTGCTGATAGATCCGGGCAGAGCTTTAGATGGACTGCCCTAGTGGCTGCACACGTAAACAGCGCGATGTATGCCTTGCCTTGCTCGGACTTGGTGCGATAATAGATTGGGCCTGCAAAGTCGACCCCTGTTACGTCGAAAGGCTCAGAGAACTCCGTACGGAATGACGGCAGCTGTGCTGAGGCTGTTGATCCCGGAGTCAACACTGGCTTTATCCGATATCGCTTACATTTGTTGCAGTTGTGTATGACCCTTTTTACTTGAGCCCTCAGCTTTGGTACCCAGAACTTCTCCCGGACTAGACTCATAGTCATTGACACTCCCCCGTGTATGGCTTTCTCGTGGACTTGTTTGATGATCAAAGTCGTCAGCTTGTGGTCTCTGGGTAGGATGATGGGTTGGTATCCGGCGATGCGTCCGACACATCTAGCTATCCCATCTTCGCCTATCTGCACCTCCATGGAAGCCTCCACTTTCTCCCTCTTTGCCACTTGCGCACGGCGAATCAGTGTGGACTCGGCTTTGTTGATCTCCTCTGTGGTGAGCGGTCCTGTGCGCTTGCTCTTGGATCTGCAGTTATGACCAAACCGTTGTATGTAAGCAACGACTCTCCTAAGCTTCCAGTAGGACGAACACTGCTCGAGCAAAGCGTCTACCTGTCCCTTTTCCTCTGGTTCTTCTGTCGCCACCAGTAATTTCTCCTTGCGGCTCTTCACCGTCTCACTCGCTACCTCATCGTTGTCTGTTACCTCTGGTTGTGGAGGTCATTTCGCCTTGTCTGACAGCCAGTTAGGCCCATGCAGCCACATGTCGCTTAGCTCCCCCGGTCCCGCTCCTCTGCTTCCTATGTCTGCTGGGTTCTCACCCGTTGGGACGTAATTCCACTTGAGGTAGTCCCTCTCTTGGATGACCTTTGTCCGGTTGCGCACGAACTGTGACCAGGTACCTTTGCCCTTGATCCAGTAGAGGATGGTGGTGCTGTCGACCCAACACTGGTAGATCTGGATAGGTTGACCCTGCAAAACTTCCTTAACATGAGTCATTAGTTTTGTGAGGGTGTGTGCGCCAACTAATTCCAAACGAGGAATGCTCTGATTTTTAGGGGCTACTCTTGACTTCGCGACAAGCAATGTCTGCCTAACAGAACTGTCTGCGTGATGGGCTACTACATAAATCGCAGCCGATACGGCTGTCTTGCTCGCATCTGAGAACCCATGTAGCTCTATCCTTGTCACGTGCTGATCCACTACACTGCGCGGAATACTAACTGATGGACATGCCTTCATGCTCTTAAGCCACTTGTTCCACTCTCTAACAATCTCTACGTCTGTAATCGCCTCGTCCCACCTCTTCTCACTAAGACACACCTTGCTATACAGTACTTTGCCAATCACAGTGACTGGCGAAGCGAGTCCTAGCAGATCGTAGATGCGATTGATCACTGCTAGCATCTTCCTCTTTGTGAGTGCACCACTCACCTCTTCTTCGGTGGAATCGCTGAATGCGATCGTAAGCTCGTCCTTGTTCTTGTCCCAAGGTATTCCTAGGATCTTTACCGGTGGCCTGTCCACGGCCCGGTCTGCTCTCTCTGCTGAGGTACTCTCCTCCGCCTCAAGGACATTGCTGTGCCATTTGTGAAGCTGGAATCCTCCACTCTCCATGATCTCGCTTGCTTCCTGCTTAAATCGAAGCAGCTGTTCAGGGTCGTCTCCACCTGTCTGTACATCATCTACATATGTGTTAGTTAGTAACTGGTACACAGTCTCTGGGTACTTGTCACTGTAACTAGCCACATGTTTCTGCAGAGTAGCGCCCAGAATATAGGGGCTTGGGCCCGAGCCAAAGATTACCCTTGCGAACCTATACTCTACAATGTTTCGGTCTTTAAGGTTGTCGTACCAAAACAGTCTCATGCAGTCTCTATCCTTGGTGTCAACTTTAATCTGCAGAAATGCTTTTTGAATGTCTCCCGTGAGACAGAGACGATTCATGCGGTTGCGCAATAATATGTCAAATAGCATAGGTTGTAATGGAGGGCCTACTTCTAAGCAGTCGTTTAGAGATGGGGTGTTGTCATCCTCTCTTGCTGAACAGTCATAAACGATGCGAAGCTTGCTGGTCTGAGCATCGTCCCTCGTCACCATGGTATGTGCGATATAGTGTACGTTCTCCCCTGTTGGAGCATCTGGAGCTGGCTCTAAGATCCCTTCCTTCAGTTGCTCCATCATAATGTCATGGTACTCCTCTATCCTCCCAGTCTTCTCCAGTCTACGGGTAGTGCTCGCCAAACGTGCTAGGGCTAGTCTTTTGTTAGACGGTAGGGATGTGTGATCTGGTTTCCATGGTAACCGGGTGGAGTAGGTTCCATCGTCCAATCTTTGCAACCCTTCCTGGAAATTCTTGTGGAATTCTCCTCCCTCTTCATCACTGTCCTTCAGTCCAAGTACTTCCTGGGAGCACATCTGGTTGAATTCTTCCTGTGAGTTGCTGAGGAAGAAACCCTTTTCTGTGTCTGTGGCGGAAATCGCTGCTTTGCCTCCAATCACCCATCCAAGCATGGTGAACTCAGCTCCGGGGTCTTTGTCTGGGTCGCTGCCAAGCACCGCTGGCTCAGTGGACTTGATGCGCTGGATGTCAGCTGCGCCAAGTATGACATGTACTGGTAGCTTGTCTTCTGTCGAGGTTTCATCACTGAAGGTCAGTCTTCTGAGTTTGTTGTATTTCTTCTTTAGCTCTGGGATCCTCGGGTTGGGAAGGTGAGTGATGATAGGTTTCTCTGCATTAATGCAGTGGAGCTCCATTTTAAAGCTGTCAAGGACAGTTGAGCCAGCTGTATTTTGTAGAGCTCTACCTGCTTATCTACCGTCCCGTACATCTGCTCAATGACCCTCCTTTCGACCCTGCTTGGTTTAAGGTTTAATTTTGTTAGTAGGTTGGAGCTGATGTATGAGCTCCCAGCTCCACTATCCAGCATGATGCGCGCTGGGATGCCATTGACATTCGCTATGGCCGTAGCGTGTAAAGTAGTATGTACCTGGTCCACTGCCCCATAGAATCTATCTCTAGAATTACCCGGGTTGGCTGGGGTTGAGGGTGGGAGGCTGCTTTGTACTCTGTCGCAGATAGAGGTGTGATGCCTTGAATTGCACTTTGCACAGTTTCCCGCTTTGCATTTGGTAGCCATATGCCCCCCCCCCTTGGTGCAGTTGTAGCACAATTTCTTTTGCATTAGGATTTCTCTCCTGCTGGCCGTGTCTAACACTTTTGTACAGTCCTTTGATTTATGGGATTTATCACTGCAGTAGACACACTGTGAGGGGTGGGGTCCCTGATTCTGCTGGTGCATTAACATTCTTTCCCTCCCATTATGTTGCCCACCCTGACCTCCCTGGGGCTTCCTCGTAAGTGACGGGGTGGGGGTATCTTCCCCTTGCAAGATTGGGTTTCTATCAACGTACTTCCCAAGATTTTCAACTAGCTGGATAAGTCCCCACCCTTCCCAGTCATCATCCCTTTGCACTATCACCTCCCGGACTGGCCCTAATTTGTCTAACAGCGTGTAAACAGCGCTCTGCGCACTTTCTAATTTTTGCATGGTGGAGAGTGTGCGCACAATTCTGGCTAATTTGTTATAAAAATCGTGAATACTACTTAATTTAGTAATGTCACTGATGGTCGGTAAATCCTCCAGATCTTTAATAAGGGCGCGGTGGACTCTAATGTCCTTTCCATAGGTATTTTGTAGAATCCTTTTTGCCTCTTCGTAGCCCTCAGGGGTGTGGGGTAAGCCTAAAATATCATCCCTTGGTTTCCCTTTCACTAATTCTAATAAGTAATTAAATTAGCTTATCTGTGCTATGGTTGATCCATCCACCTCCACCGTGTACTGATTCCAGAACCTTGTCCAGTCTTTATAATCTCCTTCAAATGGCGTGATGGTGTACTTTTGTAGTTTGACCGCTTGAACCATTCCGGGTTTCCCTGGACTGCTTTCAACCATTCCACTATTTCCAGCCTTAGCAGCCAAATCTCCGAACTTCCTTTTCATTGCAAGCTCCTTTTCCATTTCTTCCTCCTTCTCCTGATCTCTTGCGTTCTCCAGTCTCTTCTTTATTTCGAGTCGCATCTCCCTAAAAGGCTGGATTTCCGCTTTCGCTTTAGCACTCCACTCCTGAATGTAGCTAAGTTCCTTCTCGTTATCGAGTAAATAATCCGCCGTAGCATCCTTGACCTTCTCCAAACTCTTGATGATGCTCTCTGCACTCTCCAATGCGATTTCTAGCTCTCCAGTATCCTTGGTTGTAGACATTATATCCTTTAGTTTGATATCGGCAAGTCCAATGTGCTTGGTGAACTTCTCTTCGGTTGTCATGTTTTCAAACTCCCTCGTTGGTTGAATTCCTCTCGCAAAACTCGCAGTAATGTAGCCGCACCGGGCGTTAAAACTCCTCAGATATGGGTCCTGGCGTGGTCGCCACTTTTGGTGTCGGGGACAACCAAATAAACTCACTTATATTCTCTTTACTTTATTTCTTGATCACAAACTCTCCGTAGTAATAGTACACTCGCATCTCAACTCTAGGGGCACAACCCCCTTTTTTACCTATCTCGAATTACAACATGATCACATAACAAAACTAAATATGTAACGTAATACAGTATTATAAAGTAACGCAATCTTGCGGGTTTTCTACTTCCGGACACCGGAACCCAGTGGTAGAGAACCCGGAGAAAAACTCTCGGAGCAAAGGCGAGACCAACTAACCCAACTCACGCCGGAACCGGTAATCGAACACAGAACCCAGTGGTAGAGAACCCGGAGAAAAACTCTCGGAGCAAAGGCGAGACCAAGTAACCCAACTCACGTGAACCGGTAATCAATCCCAAAACCCAGTGGTCGGTGGCTGTCTTGGCTCCCTTAGAGCACAGATTCAGACGTGGTCAAGTTGAAGGCATATTCAGAAAACGGTTAAGGTTTCGTTTCCCGGGTTCAAATCTTTATCAGGTTACCTCGTATTTGAGGCATTAAAAACCTGGCTCTATAAATTGCCGACTGTGAATCCCTCATCTTCTCGGAAAAGGACGTTTAGCCGGAGGTCCCGTCTATCACCGCATTTCATTAACCTGTATTGGGGGACGTAAAAGGACCGTGGAATGTTAAACACCATCTTAAGTCACACTCTGTTAACTGCATGGAGCAGTCTGTATCTATACTGACGAGAAAAGTCACTCGCGTTTGAAGCGTCAAAAGACTGGACTCTTAAAAACACACATATACACACATTTCATTGACGTTTAGGTGAAAATGGGGCAATTGCGTCGATGCAGTTTTGTCTCTGTTTTTCGGATTTTTGCTATTTTCTGTGCGGTTTTGCGGTTTTCTTGCCACCTTATGTGGATCAATCAAATATACTATATATGTGAGCCTGACTAGCTTCGCAATGTACCTCCACCCCTCCCCCCTCAACCATCTCATTTTCTCAACGCATCTTCACCTCCTCAGCTTGACACACATGACACCACAGGAGTCCGTTACGTCATCACCAGTTGCATGGATCCGCAGATAGCCGGCACAGGGATCCTGAGCGAGCTCGCCGCCTATATGAGAAACGCAATTCTCACTGCCATCACAGCGGTAATATTCCAGCTTTGAATTAATCAGAATAATACAATAGCTCGCAAGGGCTCTGATGTATTGGGTTTAAAGTTGCTCTTGTATAGATTATAAAGGTCACTTAAATGATTTACTGAAAACTCACAGAAACTGTGTAACCATGGTAACAATTTTCTTGTCAGGTGACCGATGTGAAAGTACACCATGATCTGGTAACCGCTGGACAGCTCGTAGACGCAGGCGACTCCAGACAGCAGATGGTTGCGTACTATGCCGGCCGACTGACTGACCCCTCTCGCCAGTACTTCGCGGCCATCAAACTCGAGTTCTGTAACCCATCCATAGGGAGGCTTTTGTCCGCGGTGCATTATGGGAATGCAACACTCGTCCTGCGCTGCGTAGAGAAAGAGACGATACACGATTTGTTGCTAGGCAATGGCGAGCGGAAGAAAGACCAGAAGCACGGAGGCGTCATTCCAGTGAGTAGCTCTCGCAAGACTTCCGGAGGTCCGACGGAAACCTCGACCGTTAAAAAGACAAAAGAATCTATTAAAATCCGAGATATTAAACAGGCCATCCGCTCTAAATTATCAATCACAACCTCAAAGAAACTTCCAATAGACACATTGCTTTCAATATTTTGAAATATTTTTCGCGTTTTCCGTTAAAAATCATCGGATATTGTTAGGTAATCGACCGGAAGTAAACTGGTGACAATGCGGCTTTAATAGTTTGTTTTCACGATGTTTCGCGCGCACCCAAAATACCACAGACTGGCGGGCCACCGCTGATATAAAATGTCGCACGAAGTGGAGTTTACAGACGAAGCTATACAAAACGCTGTCAGAGTGCTATAGTCGAATCTGCTAGAGTCAAGTACCCCTTCGCTCGCATTTCGGATCAGCTGTGGCCCGCCAGTCTGTGGCATTTTGAATGCGCGTACAACATCATGAAAGCGGTCTATTGGCTTTCACAACACTTCCAGATGTTTAGAATTATTTGAAACATTATCATGACGCTGAGTTGCTAATGAGTGAGCGTTTCGCTGATTAGCCACTCATCAAACAAAACATTGCGCGCGTATCGCTATTCTTATCCAATCAGATGAGCTAGATTGTTCGCAAGCCCTCTTTAGTGTGCGAGTGCCCCCCTTAATCTCCGTTGTTTTGTTTCCCAGGTCGGTTGCTACGCGGGAATGCCAGGGGGGAGCAGAAGACCCCTCATGTTAACCATCGTCCGGGTGGTGGACGTGGCGCGCTTTGAACATTTCGATATCATCGCTGACCAGTGCCCCGAATCAGTACGATACTTCATGTATGGTTTTGACGACAAGGCCTACATTATGCACGTGCCAACAAAGAAGTTGGATTTCTTTCAGGTTGGTTATCAAGTTTATATTGTCTATATATTATTTTTTTAATGTTTGCTTGGGATTGGATAGATGGGGTTTGGATAGATCGGGATTGGATAGACCAGGTTTGTGTAGATCGGGATTGGATAGATTGGGTTTGAATAGATCGGGATTGGATACATCGGGTTTGGATAGATTGGGATTCGATTAGATCGGGTTTGGATAGATCGGCTTTTGGATAGATCGGGTTTGGATAGATCGGGTTAGGATAGATCGAGTTTGGATAGAACGGGTTTGATAGATCGGGTTTGATAGATCGTGTTTGGATCGAGCTTTTGCGATGTGTTAGAATAGTAGTTGCGATACTAACATCACAAATCGTATTCCAGATGGCTGAGTTGGCCCGTGTACCAGACGGTGTTACCAAGGTCGTTCTCCGCCACGGCGCGGAAATCAGCTTTCCCCTTCTTGGGTCCCCATGGGAGTACCCAACCGCTGACCCACTCGGCACATGCCATGACGTGCACTTTATTGGAGAGAATGGTGTCAGGAGGACGACGACGATTGAAATCGCGAGGAAAATCTGGTTTGATACCGGCGAGCTTTTTGAGGATCGATCTAAGGTAAGGGGGCGGCACATATAGGCGGGGTCGGGGAGGGAACAGAGCCAATCGACTAAGCATGTGATAGTACTGTATACACCTATTTAAAATAAGGTTGCTCTGAACCGATGTTTCGTAACCCGCGGTGGTTTATGGGTAGCGTATAAACGGCTGAATCCTTGTATCTGAAAGGTATGTGAATGTTCATAAGAATTCTACAGCTTTTGAAGCCTGTATTTCATTGACGCTTATTTACTTGATACCCATGAAACACTGCGGGTTACGATACACAGATTCTCCGAGTGCAGCCTTATTTGAAATAGTTGTTTACATCTCTGTCATAGTCCTTATGGTGCTCGTTTTAGAGTCTCTATAAACCATAGTTTTGTCATCTTAGCAAAGTAGCATGTGTTAGAAAGCTCTTTACGACTCCACTGTCACTTTGCAGCCTGTCCGTCAGGGATTCAAGCGAAGCTGCAGTCACGACGAGTCTCATTCTACCCCTCGTCTGCCCAATCTCACAAGATTCCGTAATGGAAGCCTTTGCGAGCACACGAAGTTGAATTGTGCGTGCAAGGTCCCATGTAGCTAAATAGATATGCGACCTCTCTACGCAGACTTCGCCATGACAACGTGTTCGAGATCGATGACCGCCAGTGACTCTGGAACCCTTTATCTGACGTGTTGTCAGGGCATGGGGGGGGGGAGGGGGGGAAGGAGGGAGGGTCAGCAGGGGCTTTAAGAAATCATCCCCTCCCCCCTTAAAATCCTGGCCACTGGCTAATTTACTCGCAATTGATCAACCTGGTCTTTTCTCAGCGGCGTAGCCAGGATTTTTAACAGGAAGGGGCCATGAAAAATGAAAATCCCAAAAGACTAGAGCATCTGTTTTTAGTTTTCTAAGGGTTTTCTATGATAGTTGTACATAGTAGTATTATTTATCAAAAATAGAAGGTTAGAGAAAATTCATGTTAGTTAACTCAGTTAGCAGAGAAACTTCACCCAGAAAAGGTTAGGGTGGAAGGGGGGAGGGAGAGGGGTGTGGGAGGGAGAGGGTTTTTTTAGACAAACCAAAAAATTATAATTGTCCTTTTGGTTAGACAATAGGTGACTTGGAAAATATTGGTATCGTTTTCATAAATGTAACCCCCTTTGTAAATTTTCAAATCAGCACTTTGATAAAGGGGTAAGAATTCTCAAACTGAAGATCTAAATGTTCAAAATTGTTGATTAATCAAATAATCGTATGTTTGTTAGTAGAGTGGAAATCCGCTAACTCGAACTCACCGATAAACCGAGCTGACTTCAAGATTCCTAGAGAGTATTTTTCAGTCATTTCGGATAATTTGAGCTCCCCGATAACACGAACAGACTTAAAGTTTCCTAGAGACTATTTTTCAGTTTCTTTCATTCAGTTATAGCCTGCGTTCCGGCTCTCCTTTGTGTGTCTCGCTGTTCAGGATCCCCGTTGCATAAAACCAAAAGTGGGGCGAAAGTTAGGGTTGAGGCCGCTTCCCAGCGAAAGGCAAGCATGATTTGAGACCGGTCTTTCGTGCCGGCTTTCTTTCTTACTATTTCGGACGCCACAGGGATCCCGACATCCCCAAAACAGGAATTTCCGAATTAACCCATTGGAGAGAGGGCTAACAGGCTAATTCGAAGTCCCCACTGACTCGAACTGTTTTTCGTTTCGAGTTGACCCGCAATCTTTTCTAGTAAATGTATTTTCCATCCTTACAAAAGGACACTAAAAGTTTTCGTGATCAAAATTTACTGCGGAATCACTCTGCGCTACGCGACTCGTAACTCTACAACATTTTGATCATGAGGTGACGAATATCGTGGTGTACACACCACGGAAAACTATGGGAAGTTTGTTAAAGTTCTTAAAACCTTTCACTTATATCAATCTAGCCAAAAGAAAGCATAGATAATCTTTCAAATTCTGAAAAGAGAATTCAATTTGATTGAAGTTGAAAGTGAAAATTTTCCTGGCCGCGCGATAGGAGATCGAATCGAGTGAATAATTCCAAATTTTGGCGGGAAAATCTAGAACAACGTATTACCCTTAAACCTTAAAATTCAGTGACGGCAATACCATAAAATATTGGCGAAAAGTGTTTTCTATTGCAATGCTACCCACAATGGAGCGAAGAATCATTAGATAATTAAATGTAATAATATTGTTTTGTTGTAGGTTTCAAAAGCAGCGCACGCACACAATGCAAAAACAATTCATAACTACAGAATGTCTGCTAAATTTTGCAGATTTGTTTCCTGAAGTTAAATAATCATTTGACTACCAGGTTGAGACATAAAGATGACGGTAAAACTTGTAACCACACAACGATCTTCAGCGATAACTATGTAAGAAGACATGAAGACGGGAACCAGTTTAGCGCGCGCATATATTTTCACATGTAATTTGTTTAACATCTCGATCTACGTCACAAATGAATGGACCCGGGCTTTTTTGGTTCACGGCCTTTTCTAGTCCAGACCTGGGACTCTCTTTGCGCTCGACAATCTGGCTCGCGCGAAAGAGGCAGAATGTCGAGCGCAAAGAAAGTCCCAGGTCTGGACTAATGGTTGACCAAAATAACTTAATATTACGGATTTGTATTATTCGCGCGAACGCGCGTTTTATAGGGTCCATACGAACCACATACCATTTGGAAGATGGAAATATAAAGAATTGACCAAATCTATCAACTCTGAAAGGTTATATGGACTTTAAACAAAAGATAACAAGGACGTCCGACCGCTAAATTCGTTAAAAAAGATAACGAGGACGTTCGACCGGCAAACTGGTCTCATAAGATGGTCCTGACAAGAACGTTCGTCCGCAAAACTCGTCTCATAAGATAACAAAGACGTCCGACCGGTAAACTCGTCTCATAAGAAAACAATGATGTCCGACCGGTAAACTCGTCTCACAAGATGACAAGGACGACCTACCGGTTAACTCGTCACATACAAGGACGTCCGATCGGTAAACTCGTCACTTAAGATAACAAGGAAATTTGACCGATAAACTCGTCACACAAGATAACAAGGACATCTGACCGGTAAACTCGTCACACAAGATAACAAGGACATCTGACCGGTAAACTCGTCACATAAGATAACAAGAACAAGACATCCGACCGATTAACTCGTCACATAAACTAACAAGGACGTCCGACCAGTAAACTTGTCACATATGATAGCAAGGACGTCCGACCGGTAAACTCGTCTGAGAAGATAACAAGGACGTCCGACCGGTAAACTCGTCACTTAAGATAACAGGAACGTCCGACCGGTAAACTCGTCACTTAAGATAACAGGGACGTCCGACCGGTAAACTCGTCACTTAAGATAACAGGGACGTCCGACCGGTAGACACGTCAAGACGTCACATAAGATAACAAGGACGTCCGACCGGTAAACTCATCACATAAGATAACAAGAACAAGACATCCGACCGATTAACTCGTCACATAAACTAACAAGGACGTCCGACCAGTAAACTTGTCACATAAGATAACGAGGACGTCCGACCGGTAAACTCGTCTTAGAAGATAACAAAGACGTCCGACCGGTAAACTCGTCACATAAGATAACAAGGACGTCAGACCGGTAAACTTATCACATAAAATAACAGGGACGTCCGACCGGTAAACTAGGGCGTCCGACCGGTAAACTCGTCACATAACAAGGACGTCCGACCGGTAAATTAGGGCGTCCCACCGGTAAACTCTCTGCGGTTTTTTCAATGTTTAGTAAGAGGGTGTTGGAGCTGTATGCTCGCTACGCATGCCGGGACACCATTCCTCTCATTTTCAAGATGGCGGCCAGTCGAATGCGAACCGCTTCCGCACTGAGCTCCTCTGGCCGTGATGTTGAAGAATGGAAGATGGCCAGGGACTGGATGATAAGTATTGGAGTTCTACCAGCTCATGGCCGAGTGACAGACCCGAATTTTACATTATTTGACTTCGCGCAGTCTTTGAGGGATGGTGTTCTGTTGTGCCAAGTCGCGAATGTACTTCACCCGGGAGCTGTAGTCGATGTTGGGATGAAACCCCAGATGTCTCAAGTAAGTTCTACTCAGCAATAATCAGCAACACTCAAGTCTTTTAACCCTATTCAACATCCTGCTCGCTATCTGTCGTAATTATCCGCACCCTTTCCTTTGTGTTGTCTATCTTCCAAGAATATAAACATCTTTGCTTGTTTGCTGGAGCCAGACTTTCACTTCTTTCTACTTTACCTCCAGTTTATGTGCTTGAAGAATATTCGGAATTTCCTGACGGCCTGTACAAGACTTTTTAATCTTGCTGATGGAGATCTGTTCGATGCCAATGAGCTCTACGATGTTTCTGACTTTGGCAAGGTAAGTTTTTGTTTTCTTATTTGATCGACATATTTTCCCTTTACGCTCTAAAGATATCCTTACAGTACACGATTTTGCACATCCGACACTAAAAAAGCATCTTGTTTACCAGGTTTATTTAACACCTTAGCTCTTGTTTTCAAAGTACACTGAAATTATCCACAATCGGATGCCATTTAAAGCTACTTTAGCGTTTTATTGATGCTGGTAAATTGAATAATAATGAATAAGGGCTCACTGCTGGACATATTCATGTTGACATTCTTACCAGTCAAGTCGTATTTAATCTCAAGGGTCATTTCCTTCACGATCCTTCAAATAATACTTTTGATCTATAAAGTTATTCATTTGGAAATTAATTTCTATACAAATCGCACTGATCTTTTAATTATAAGTTAAGAAATCTACTTCTGACTCGGAGAGACGGTAGCGAAACACATTTTTCTTTAATGTTTGACTTAATTGTCAACCTTCACTCATATAACTTCCTGATTTATTCAAACATACTTATGTGTGTTTTGGTAAAAGAATTAGTAATATCAAGAGCATTTCCCTCAGGTATTTTATCGACTGCCTCTAAACAAAAATTATATTTGTATAAGTTTACCTGTCATAGTAATAATTGTTAATTAACTATGTCATACAAACCAACAACTTACTACAAAAATTCCAAATGAAATACCTTATATTGAGATTTTGATTTGGTATTAATGCCTGCTCTGACCTATATTGTAATGTTTGTTTGCAAATAAATAACACATACTTAAGTTACAAAAAACAAAATATCAGATTTGTTACTTTACTATCTGCACTATTAATATGTCCAAGAGTAAGAATTAAATGATAAAGAAGCAAACCACCATATTCTGCATTCAAATTAATTAATTAATTAATTATTAATCCATATGCAATATTTAGCAGGCAAGTCTATTTCAGTAAATGCTGATGAGCTACAGAAATGTGACAGTATAACATTATTTACATAAGTGTTGTTTACAGTAAGGTTGTGTTTGAACTTGTGCAGACTCCTGGGGAGGGTATTCCATGTGCTTGCCCCGTGAGACCTAAACAGGCTTTAGTAATTAGCTGCTTTGGAGAGGGCTAAATGCAAAGAGTCCCAGGAATGAGTCGGTGGCATGAGGCTGGTTTAAGCCAAATCACACTGTTTGGCTGGAAAAGGGGGTTACTGTAAATGACCTTAAATTTCGATGGTCCGATAAGGGGCGTTCATTAGATAGGAGGCATTTATTAGAAAGGGCATTTTTTACAAACTATGAAAATATAACAAAATCCATTCAAGTGCAGTGAGGTTCTAGTCTCGGCCAGGATCACTCTCAATCATAGCCTACGTAGCAAGCATTTACCATGCGACAAATGAAATGATTAGTATGCAGTAAACGGAAATGAGAAGTAGGCCTTGTTATTCCTGGATGCTACACTGCGAGGATGAAACGAAAGAAAATTGCTGACATCCTAAGCAATGAGATCAGGAGCGTTAGAGAGCGGTACTCCTATTTTGGACTTTACATTGAAAAAGACACTACTTGCTTACAATTGAATTACCATTTATATTTCCGGTATTCCTATGTCATTTGTTTTTAATCTGGCAGGGAAGGGAGCAGGGGTGTTTAATAAAAGGGGGCCCGTATTAGAGAGGGGAGTTTATTAAAAACTTGTAAGCTTAGGGGGGCATTCATTAGATCAGAGGCGTTCTTTAGAAAGGGTCGTTTATTAGGTCATTTACGGTATTTGTTTTTATTCCTATAAAAGCAGACTACTTCCACCTCTCAAATGAGTTATCAAATTGATCAAATGCTTACAACCCAGAAGTTTGAAAATTGGATATGATTTCCTGTGCTTGTTTTCTAGGTTGTGAACACTTTATCGAAGCTTTCACATTTGCCTGAGTCTCTTCACAGAGGTTTTGAGTAAGTATCAGTGTTAGAAGGATGTAAAAATGTAAATACTTCAGGTGCATATCCAAGATTATCCAAGATTATCCAAGGGGGTTGGCAGTCATAGGTATGTTGTGGTTTGAAATGTGGCATGGTTTGAATTTTTTTCAAACTGGTTTGAATTTTTCAAACTAGCTCATTTTTGGATACCTAGCATTCTAAAAGGGATTTTATTTTTGGGGAGTCATTAATAAAACAGGGGCTTGGATTTTTTGGGGGTTGGGAGGTGTAACTAAAAGAACTAGATAAAAAATTATGCAAATATCCCCTTTTCAAACCAGTTTTAACAATTTCAAACCAAGAAGCATTTCAAACCACAACAGGTATCATATAGAAAAATCTTAGTATTTGAAGAATCTTAAGAAGAGACCCACTTTTTGGCCGCCGGGGGGGGGGGGGGGGGGGGTGTACAGTACAGGCACAAACACCTTCCTGTGTACATGCCTGTACTTGTATTGTCAAGGGGTTAACTCACCTTGCCTATTTGGCGTTCACTTTGCAATCGTTATAGACAATATCATAGCTGTCAACCCAACATGGACAGAAATCTTGTGAAATCAGGTGAAATACAGTAAATACGTGAAAAGACCCAAGAGAGCCAATACGTGTGGATACAGAGAATGTATGAACATTCTCACAAAAATTGGGATTGTGATGAGGTTCAAAACCTTGTGTCACCCACCTAATGTGGGTAATTGATAACTATGCAAAAGTCTATATAAAAAAAGATATAAAAAGATGGACAGTCCAGTCCATCTGATGCTTAGCTTGTAAGAGACCTCGTGGCCTCTCTATTTTGCCTACTTTGGTAAATATCCACGTAAATGTAAAAAGCATTGTTGGAGGTTTGTCAAATTGCTTGTTACTTATGAACAAACTTATAACACATGGAAATTGTTTAAGTGTAACATCCCAAAATTTTGGCATAAAAGTTTTCTTCTTTTCTTGGATTATATTGTTATCCATGAACACGCTTAGAGATCTTGTCAATTTAAACAAATCCCAAAATTTCCAAGAAAAAACTGGTTAGAGCTGACCTCCAACTCTAATTGTTTTTGAAATGAACATCAAAAGTTTCTTGCCCAAGCCCCAGCCTCTTTTAGACCATTTAGAAAAAAGACAGCCATTGATTTATATGATGGAGATGACAATAACATACAGGCCCTTTTGTTGTTATTTTTTTACTCACACATTTCATTGCAATTTGCCAGATTACAATTTTTTGTTTCGATCAATTCTTTCAATTTTTTTTCCAAGATGGCCACTTGATCCACCCACCCACTTCCAAATTTGTCCCTTTTTCTTTACTTTACAATATCCCTTAGCTTCCACAATGATAAAGTTGGCCCTTCCAATTTTGCCCTTCACTCACCCTACCAGACGAAAACCCTTCCCAACAAACACTTCCAAATTTTTGGAATTTTTTAAACTTTACAATATCCCTTAACTTCCTCCATGAAACAGTAAAAACACAGCATGAAAAACTGTAGGTAATGTGATGCCATTCATGTTCCTTAGGATTTCTCATGGTGGGCATGTACTTTGCTCTGATTTATGTTATTTGCTGGGAAAACCTTTTTAATTTTTTTGTAATTGTGTGACATAACATGCTGTAGTAAGTTGAAATGTTTTATTTTAAATAAAAGGCATATCAATGGTTTAGTGTCTCATCCCTTGATCCATTCTTGTTTTATTCATGCAGGCCATTTCCACCCAACACAAACAAGTTTGCTGCATATCAAGATGAAGATATTTACTCCAACTTAGAGGAGATTGCTTTGTAAGTATCTTTACAGTTAATCAACAACTCCAATGGGAGATTTGTGGAAAATTTCAGTGGTTAATTTTGTCATTAATTTCTTTTTCTCATCGTTTGTTACTATTATGTTTTCAAAAACATGAATTTATTTACCACTTCTATTGTCATTACTTTTTGTCATTACTTTTGTGGATTTTGTGGATTTACCTCAATTTCACGGGCCCGCACCAGCGCGAAATATCAGAAGGCCTGTCATATCCACCACCGACAACACTATAATCATCATTACCATTACCAACATCATTATTGTCACCATCATTATTATTATATTAACCAGCAATAACAATTTTACCATCTTTATCACCTTCACCACCACCACCATCATCACCACCGCCACCCCTGTCACTATCACCATCACCATCACCATTATCAGCACCATTACCACTTTTTTTTGAAAGTTTGGCATTTTGATGAACTCACAAAGTCTCTTTGAAAGAATAAAATTATGCATAGCACGTGTATAAATGAAACCACTGATTGTTTGACAAAAAGCATGAATTTAATATTCCTATTCAAATTTGCATTGTTTATGGGCACTTTTTGAAGTTTGCTGTGAGCCAATCACCATTTGTGATTTGTTGTGTTTTTCCTCACTTAGTGTCCTCATCTGTGCGCTGCTCTTAATCCATCTGCATGCAGTAATTTCTACATACCGTAATTGCATGGATAAGCGCTGTGTTGCGTATGCATTTTTTGATGTCCTAGTGCTTGGAGGCACTTACAGTATTTTAAAATCTAATTTATCTCTAAAATAAAAATTTAACATGCAAGTTAAAAGTTTCAAAAAAACATAACAAAAAACTTTAAATGCACACTAGTACTGTCAGTTTATGTGACTTCCTTTCTTTGAGGAACAGTCCCTTTCTGCATTAAATTCTATTGTGCAAAATATTTGGGAAAAGCGCTTAATCAAATATTTTTTGGGCATCTTATTTAAGCAATTATATAATACTGACCTTATACTCACAGTAGAATGTTTCTTGCTGACACAGGAGCCGAGATATCACAGAAGAGGAAAACCCTTATGATGTTGTGACGATAGAGGAGGAGGGAGACAAGATCTACGAGGATCTCTGTGCTGTCAATTATATCCCTGTACGTCACACATTTATTGCTAAAGGAGGGGCTTAGGGGGGGGGGGGGGGGAGATATTGAGGGCCTATGGGATGGTACAATAATCTCCTAGAACACTGTTCCTTAGTTTTAGTCTGGAAGGGTTAATCCAAGATTTAATTTGAGTTGTTAACGTTGAATCTAAGCTTGTACACTAGTCCTGTGTTTTAGTCTGGAAGGGTTAATCCAAGATTTAATTTGAGTTGTTAGCATTTAATCTAAGCTTGTACACTAGTCCTGTGTTTTAGTCTGGAAGGGTTAATCCAAGATTTAATTTGAGTTGTTAGCATTTAATCTAAGCTTGTACACTAGTCCTGTGTTTTAGTCTGGAAGGGTTAATCCAAGATTTAATTTGAGTTGTTAACGTTGAATCTAAGCTTGTATACTAGTCCTGTGTTTTGAAGGGTTAATCCAAGATTTAATTTGAGTTCACACTGAATCTAAGCTGTTAGCCTTGATAGTCTAGTCTAAATTCAATATATAAACAAAAATCCTTAAAAATCCTTAATCTCTGATTATTCCTACCAAGACACAGGACAAGTGTGTTATATGTTTTTCTACCTTTATCAGAAACCTTCAAGGCAATCTTCTCAGGAGGAAAAGAGAAAGTACATAGTGGCAGAGATCATCGAGACAGAGAAAGGATACGTAGAAGCACTAAGAATGATAGTTCATGTATGTATACCATTACAAAGCATTATGCCGCTTTAACTTCTGTGAATCAATTTATTTCTTATTCTTTTCCCTAATTTTCTTCTCTAGAATTTTATAAATGATCCAAGAGTAAAGAATACTTTAAATGCAGAAGATAAAGAATTAATATTCATCAACATAGAGGTAAGATAGTATAATTCATAACTATGGCACTTTTTTGTTATTCCAAGTAGCAGAAATTAATATTCCAAAAACATTATTTTTCCCAATCACACTGGTAACTGAAGGTGCCCATTTTAAAACAGGATTTCAGGGTTTATTATATATGATTTAGTTACATAAGCAGGTCTTCAGGAATAACACAGAAAAAATTCAAAATTATGTGTGACTTTTTGCTAAATTACGCGCTAAATAACACGAAAATCAATGATTACGCGTTAAATTATGCCTGATTGCACAATACATCAAAATTATGCGGGATTCTTTACTGAATTACGCGCTAAATTACTCGGAATACCAACAATTATGCACCAAATTATGCGTTGTTCTACATATTTCACGGAAAACAAATGATTACGAGCTAAAATATCTTAGGCGAGTATTTAGTGGCTCCAGGCCTTTGCGGTTTAGCAAAAAACACCAAGTCATTTTATTTGTTGTTTTCGAAATTAAGTTTGAAATATCGCACTCTTTCAAAGAATATCTGTCTATAGAAATAGACGTAAGAACCCTAAAAGAACACATCACCTGTGCACAAATTACTCAAATTACTCACGATTACGCAGAAATTTGTGGATTATTCGGGTTAAGTGGAAAAAGCCAAATTATGCGCTTCCGCACAAGCGCGTAATTCCAGAAGCCCTGCTTTAGGGCAGATTTTGTTTTTTGTCGTTTTCCATGTGTTTAAGGTTATTCCCCTAAAAATCGAGGATAGTCAGATTTTCTTTATAATAAGATCTTCGTCATAGTATGGTGTGTTAAAATTCAAAATTAGAAGTTTGGGTACCCAACCTCGTTTTTGTGCTGTGCTTGGCCAAATGGAGCCTACTGTACTATGTGCTGTGCAATTCAGATGAATAATATTAGTCATTGTTTTTGTTGGGGTTCATTTTGATATGTTTTATATCTTAAATGTTTTTTTTATCTTTTATTTTTAAAATGTTTTATATCTTGATTTTGCAGGAACTTCATAAAATGCACAGCAAATTTGTTTTCAAACTAGAGGATGCCTGCAATAGAATGGATGGAGTTAATATTAGCAAGCTTTTCTTGGATTGTGTAAGTTTGTTTATTTAATTGTCTTTTTTGTCCTTTGTTTTATAAGTGATGTACATCGTTGCTTGATTAATCAATTTATGGCACTGTTTTTATCGACATTACTAAAAAGTGGAACCAGCGGAACCAAAACATTTTGGGGGTTGCAGGGATAGGGGTGTTATACAAGGATTATGACAATTTATTTTTGAAAAATCTATCTATTGAAAATTTTTTTGTTCTAAACGGACTGGTAGTTCAGGGTGAAGTATTGTAAAGGTCTATGTACCTACCAAGAACCACTGGATCAGTTATGAGCCGTCTACCCGGCGATCATCCACCCCCCATTTAGAAATCCTGGATCTGCCCCCTGACCTGTGCATACAATGAAAGAAAAATTAGAACAAAGTGTTTTACAACTTTGTTTATTTGTCATATTATACCACGAACGTATTACCTTTTCTACAATTTCTACATGTGTGTAGACTTGCGGTCGCACTGGACTCGTCACGCTATGCGGTGTTTGAAGGGGCTAACACGAGCGTGACAAGTCCAGACGACACGAGGCTACTAAGCTGGTGCTGTTGTGTTTTTGTAACTGTATTTGCTCGCTTAGACGCCACATTTACGGTGAGTATAGAACAGGACTTATTCCAAGTTTAAACAATCAACGAAATAGTCCGTTGCTCTTGCATTGACTTATTCGATATCATTATTGTTATAAAAAAAAAAAGTTTTTTCGCAAAATAAATCGTAATCTTCGTATAACATTTCTACCCCTATATTCCCCTTCGCACCTGCACTCACTGGTTGCACTGGTTCCGCCGGTTACGCTTTTGAGTAATGCCGTGTTTTGATCCTTCTGTACTTTTTTTTACAGAGAGATGATTTCTTAAAATATGGAAATTATTGTGCAAGAATGCCAGATGCCCAAGTACATGTAAGAGATTTTTTTCTGTAGGCTTCTATGTCTGCTTAAAAGGAATTAAAATTGTTTAAAATTTCAGCTTAGGTAAATACTGTACAAGATATCTCATGGAGAATTAGTTTAAATTCATGATCAAAATCCTGGCAACAGCACAACACAAGTGAGATAATATTATTCTGTGATTGGCCGCCAACCCATTTCTTTGAAGTAAGAGTTGTAGTATATAGTCTTAGCCTGATTCATCCATTTGCTTATAGGCTGATGCCCAAAAATATCTGTTTGATTAATAAGATTTGATAAAATTTGGCCTTGTTTGTAATTTTGACCATAGATTGATGAGCTGTCCAGAAGAGATGCTAAATTCAAAGACATTCTAGAGGTTGGTGTTAACTACTAAGTGCTTTGTGTTACAAGCTCAATAAGTGCAGATAACCACTTTTCAATTGTATTGTGGATTGATTTCATAGTTTTTCAAAACTTGACTTCTCTCATTTGGGTCATAATACAGTTCATGCAACAGATGTTTTCTATATTGGTCAATTTGCACTCCATAATATCACTACTCAACAACCAATCACAAATTGGTACAAATCAAGCTTTTCAAAATTTCCTAGGGGTGAATTTATTTACTCCCTTAATATAAAAGCTAATTGGTGCTTCATCATACAGTGAATTTAACCTCAAGCATTTATTGTGGACCCACTGTTTTAGGAATGTCAGAAGCGAGCAAATAGCAAGTTTACACTGCGATCGTTGCTTGTTGTGCCTTTTCAAAGAGTGTTGAAGTACCCTTTGTTACTATCTGTAAGTACAACTACCCTTTGTTATTATCTGTAGGTATGAACAGATAATTCCTTGACTTGACTTGTTATGTACTGTAGATGGTGCCTGGTATTGACTTGTTATGTACTGTAGATGGTGCCTGGTATTGACTTGTTATGTACTGTAGATGGTGCCTGGTATTGACTTGTTATGTGCTGTAGATGGTGCCTGGTATTGACTTGTTATGTACGTACTGTAGATGGTGCCTGGTATTGACTTGTTATGTACTGTAGATGGTGCCTGGTATTGACTTGTTACGTACTGTAGATGGTGCCTGGTATTGACTTGTAATGTACTGTAGATGGTGCCTGGTATTGACTTGTTATGTACTGTAGATGGTGCCTGGTATTGACTTGTTATGTACGTACTGTAGATGGTGCCTGGTATTGACTTGTTATGTACTGTAGATGGTGCCTGGTATTGACTTGTTATGTACTGTAGATGGTGCCTGGTATTGACTTGTTATGTATGTACTGTAGATGGTGCCTGGTATTGACTTGTTATGTACTGTAGATGGTGTCTGGTATTGACTTGTTATGTACTGTAGATGGTGCCTGGTATTGACTTGTTGTGTACTGTTGATGGTGCCTGGTATTGACTTGTTATGTACTGTAGATGGTGCCTGGTATTGACTTGTTATGTACTGTAGATGGTGCCTGGTATTGACTTGTTATGTACTGTAGATGGTGCCTGGTATTGACTTGTTATGTACTGTAGATGGTGCCTGGTATTGAGTTGTTATGTACTGTAGATGGTGCCTGGTATTGACTTGTTATGTACTGTAGATGGTGCCTGGTATTGACTTGTTGTGTACTGTTGATGGTGCCTGGTATTGACTTGTTGTGTACTGTAGATGGTGCCTGGTATTGACTTGTTATGTACTGTTGATGGTGCCTGGTATTGACTTGTTATGTACTGTAGATGGTGCCTGGTATTGACTTGTTATGTACTGTAGATGGTGCCTGGTATTGACTTGTAATGTACTGTTGATGGTGCCTGGTATTGGCTTGTTATGTACTGTAGATGGTGCCTGGTATTGACTTGTTATGTACTGTAGATGGTGCCTGGTATTGACTTGTTATGTACTGTAGATGGTGCCTGGTATTGAGTTGTTATGTACTGTAGATGGTGCCTGGTATTGACTTGTTATGTACTGTAGATGGTGCCTGGTATTGACTTGTTGTGTACTGTTGATGGTGCCTGGTATTGACTTGTTGTGTACTGTAGATGGTGCCTGGTATTGACTTGTTATGTACTGTTGATGGTGCCTGGTATTGACTTGTTATGTACTGTAGATGGTGCCTGGTATTGACTTGTTATGTACTGTAGATGGTGCCTGGTATTGACTTGTTATGTACTGTAGATGGTGCCTGGTATTGACTTGTTATGTACTGTAGATGGTGCCTGGTATTGACTTGTAATGTACTGTAGATGGTGCCTGGTATTGACTTGTAATGTACTGTAGATGGTGCCTGGTATTGACTTGTAATGTACTGTTGATGGTGCCTGGTATTGGCTTGTTATGATGGCAGTGGCGTAGCCAGAATTTTTAACAGGAGGGGCCCAAAAGGCCTTTTCAAGGCATTGTCTCTTGTACTTTAGATAAAGTCTCATACATGTACTTTATTTTTGGCTGCTAGAAGGGGGGGCTGGACCACCCCCTTGCCTACGCCTCTGGATGGTGCCTGGTATTGAATTGTTATGTTATCTAGATAGTCCCATACTAATATTGACTTGTTATATTTCTGTATGTATGTAGATGGTGCCTGGTATTCTGATAGATTTGTTCTTGCAGGAGCTTTACAAGCAAACCAAACCAACTCACCAGGACAAACAAGGACTTGAGAAGGCACTCTGTGCCCTCCAGGTATGCGTGATGCTCAGTGGAATATGATTAATAGCCCACCGGTGTATCAATGGGGTATACTTCACAAAAATTCCATACCTTTGCACTTTCAAGCCTGAATACATGATCTCATACTGCACTGGTAAACCCACCTTATGTGATCAATGATAACGTTTGCTATAAGCATTAATGGAGATGAAGATTGAAATGTGAGTGGACCTAGTATGGCCTAAGAGGTACACCACCAAAAAAAATTTTAATTCCTTCCCCAAGGGCCTATTATTCATATTTGATTTGAAACATTACCTGTCATTACCAGGATGTGGCTACATATATAAACCAAGTCAAGCGAGATGACGAGAACATGAAGACTGTCAAAGATATACAAAACAGGTGAGAATGCCAGTGTAAAAATGTCAAAGATATACAGAACAGGTGAGAATGCTGGTATAAGGCTTGTTGCATGAGAAATTAAAGTTTTCAAAGATATAAAGAACAGGTAAAGGTGCCGGTGTATAGGATAGGCTGAGGGGGGGGGGGGGTGCGCAGTCATAGGTATCATATGGTAAAAGGATAGTGTTTGAAGATTCCTTAATATGAAAGTACCCACTTTTTGGCAGCCAATAGGGGCTCGTGCCTGAGCTACATACTAAGGTATTAACATACATAGCTAATGCAGACCAAATCCTTCTAAACTTATGTAGACTACAACATTAGAGCTTGCATCATGGTTTAGATGGCAGTCACCTGGTACATTTGCTCTCATACCAACACATTATCCCTTTTCTGTTTTAACAACATGTTTTTTTTTCATTTGCAGTTTAACAAGTGGAGTGGTAAGTAATGTTTGGTTATGTTTTACTGAAATTTTAATATGTGATATTGAATGGCCCATGATAACTATGCAAGCTTCAGGGTGGGTGATTTGTTTGGTCAGGTTGGGTGATGTACTTGTTTGGTAAAAGTGGGTGATATACTTGTTTGGTCAGGGTGGGTGATTTGTTTGGTCAGGGTGGGTGATATACTTGTTTGGTCAGGGTGGGTGATTTGTTTGGTCAGGGTGGGTGATTTGTTTGGTCAGGGTGGGTGATTTGTTTGGTCAGGGTGGGTGATTTGTTTGGTCAGGGTGGGTGATTTGTTTGGTCAGGGTGGGTGATTTGTTTGGCCAGGGTGGGTGATGTACTTGTTTGGTCAGGGTGGGTGATGTACTTGTTTGGTCAGGGTGGGTGATATACTTGTTTGGTCAGGGTGGGTGATTTGTTTGGTCAGGGTGGGTGATTTGTTTGGTCAGGGTGGGTGATTTGTTGGCCAGGGTGGGTGATTTGTTTGGCCAGGGTGGGTGATTTGTTTGGTCAGGGTGGGTGATTTGTTTGGTCAGGGTGGCTGATATACTTGTTTGGTCAGGGTGGGTGATTTGTTGGTCAGGGTGGGTGATTTGTTTGGTCAGGGTGGGTGATTCATTGGTCAGGGTGGGTGATTTGTTTGGTCAGGGTGGGTGATTTGTTTGGTCAGGGTGGGCGATTTGTTTGGCCAGGGTGGGTGATATACTTGTTTGGTCAGGGTGGGTGATTTGTTGGTCAGGGTGGGTGATTTGTTGGTCAGGGTGGGTGATTTGTTGGCCAGGGTGGGTGATTTGTTGGTCAGGGTGGGTGATTTGTTGGTCAGGGTGGGTGATTTGTTGGCCAGGGTGGGTGATATACTTGTTTGGTCAGGGTGGGTGATTTGTTTGGTCAGGGTGGGTGATTTGTTTGGCCAGGGTGGGTGATTTGTTTGGTCAGGGTGGGTGATTTGTTTGGTCAGGGTGGGTGATATACTTGTTTGGTCAGGGTGGGTGATTTGTTTGGTCAGGGTGGGTGATTTGTTGGCCAGGGTGGGTGATTTGTTTGGTCAGGGTGGGTGATTTGTTTGGTCAGGGTGGGTGATTTGTTTGGTCAGGGTGGGTGATTTGTTTGGTCAGGGTGGGTGATTTGTTGGTCAGGGTGGGTGATTTGTTTGGTCAGGGTGGGTGATTTGTTTGGTCAGGGTGGGTGATATACTT
The DNA here is from genome assembly GCF_932526225.1 of Nematostella vectensis. Lineage (NCBI taxonomy): Eukaryota > Metazoa > Cnidaria > Anthozoa > Actiniaria > Edwardsiidae > Nematostella > Nematostella vectensis. Next base: position 3,838,754 of record NC_064041.1, on the reverse strand, counting down.
GTTTGGTCAGGGTGGGTGATTTGTTGGTCAGGGTGGGTGATTTGTTTGGTCAGGGTGGGTGATTTGTTTGGTCAGGGTGGGTGATTTGTTTGGTCAGGGTGGGTGAATTTTTGGTCAGGCTGGCCCAATAAAGGAAGTTTGTCTGTTGTTATGTCTCAGTTGGAAATGATTGTTCTTTAGAAATCAATTTGCCCACCAGAAAAATCCTGGCAAAGCCCCAGGTTGGTGATCTTCAGGGCTAAAAATATGTCACTAGATAAGGTTTTCTAATGCTTTATTTGCTTAGGGCGAGGACTTGTTTAAGTTTGGACACCTTATGAAGGATGGTGAAGTACAGGTCAAGTCATGCGATCAGCAGCCGAAGAAAAGGTAACATTTGACATTTCCAACATAACCTGCAGAATGTGCATGGATTTTAAGGTTACCACTTGTTTATCAGGGCTTTCAAGTGCATAAAATATTTTTTATTAAATCTGCTTTTCACTGTTTGTTGTTTTCATAGGCATGCTTTTCTGTTTGATCGTGCACTGATTATTTGTAAAACAAAGGTATGTGACCAGGACACTATGGCCATCTGGGCACAAATTTTAAGATAAAGATGACTATGTTGTATGATTAAGATAGTGATACTGTAATAATAATGAAAATGTTGAACATATTAATGAGATAATGATGACAGTAATGGAATGAGTTGATGTTGGTGATGATGACTATAATGATGAGGACTGCAATAATGATGATAAAGATGAAGATGATGATGACAATGGTGATGATGATGGTGATAAAGATGATGATGATGATGATGATGATGATAGCAATGGTGATGATGATGATTATGATGATGATTATGATTATGATAATGGTAATGGTGATGATTATGATGATGATTATGATTATGATGATGACAATGGTGATAATGATGGTGATAAAGATGATGATGATTATGATTATGATGATGACAATGGTGATAATGATGGTGATAAAGATGATGATGATGATGATAATGATAATGATGATGGTGATTGTGATGATGATGGTGATAAAGATGATGATGATAATGACGATGATGAAAATTTATGATGATGATGACAATGATGATGACAATGACAACTATGATGATGATGATAGCGTTTTTGTTGTTTATCAGGGTGATACCTACCACCACAAGTCTACGTTATTTCTGAATTATTATGAACTTCAAGAGAATGTTACCTCTGGCCCAGGCAGAGGCAAGGTAAACCGGAAATACAGAAAATAAGATTCTACCTCATTTTGTTAACTGTACTACTACTATACATTCATTCTGTCCCATTGGTCTTCAACCCTGAATTTAGATGTATATTGTATAAATCCTCAGTGCTTTTCTAACCAAGAAATCAATTGAGGTCATGCCTTTTGTATCAAGTTTCTGAAAAGGGCGAAAAATGTTTTTCATGTGGATATGTTGTAGCTTTTTTTTCAATTTTCATCTACTTTAGAAATTGTTTGATATTTTAAATTATTTTAAATAAACTAAATGCCCATTGTTGCTGTAGTCATGTCTTTTTGGCATGATAACCAATCTTTTCAGAACCCTTGATATAAAGGAAATACTAAAATAGCATAGAGAAGGAAAATATCTTGCTTTACTTGCATGACTTGCTTTAATACCATCTTGCTTTACTTGTAGTTCTTACATGGATGGAGTATGCGGGGAGAGACCATGGAGGCAGGTAAAGCTCACTCTGTTTCTCATTTTCTTGATTGGATCCTTGCATCATTAAGGAAGGTTTCAAAGTCCTAATGATACATTTTATCATCCTCATTAAGGAAACATTGTAAATGAGGAAAGTTTTGTGAAGCAAAATGGTGTCCAATGGGGTCCGATGGGGTTCCACTACATGTGAACAAATAGCTGAATATAAGCTAACAAGGTGTCCTCATTAATGGGGTTCCACTCTATAGAATATAACATACTGCTAAATATAAATTTTCTAGGTTTCCTCATTAATGGGTTTCCACTGTATGCATACCATAAATCCTAAACAGCACTCCCTAATGAGCTTTTATTATGTTATTTTAGAGAGAAATTCCTGCTCAATGTTTACAAAGACAGCTGACATGAAAGATAAATGGATAACAGAAATAAAACGAGCTATGTGAGTTTTCTTCTGTTCATAGCAGCTGCTCATATTGTGACAATATTTGATCTTTTATTGACTTGTCGCCAAGTCAATAAAGTGGTGCAATGCGTCCTTAGTCTATAAAGTTACAACCAATAGTGAATCTGTTCGAAGACAGTATTAGTGTTGTGTGTGTTGTATTAGTAGTAAATGTTATCTTATTGTCATGTTTTAATGAATTCTTGTATGTGTTCTATAGCTATTTTCATTTTTTAACCAATAAGTGGATTTGTCCTTGGTATATTCAGTTTTTAACCAATCAGTGGATTTGTTCTTAATGGTATTTTCAGTTTTTAACCAATCAGTGAAATTGTTCTAATGGTATTTTCAGTTTTTAACTAATCAGTGGATTTTTCTCATGGGATTTTCACCACAGGTACAATCTTCTTTTGCCTGGTGTAAATCAAGGTATGTTCCCAGCAACCAAAAACATGCTTGCTACAGTAGTAACAAAGTGGTCCAGTGCTGTAACAACAACAAGTCTATCCTCGTCAACCTCGAAAACACAAACATTAGGTCGGAGTAACAATTTGACAACAACAGCAACATGGCAGCACAAGTTGCTAACTATATAATAACCATAAAAACTATAACTAAAAAGTATTTGCTTAGTGCTTATACAGTATTAACCATGTTCCCATTTAAAATCCTATAGGTGTGTTATTAACTAAAGTGAATGGCCCCATAGTCTGACCTGCTTACACACTGGGCCTCATAATTGAAGTGCAAGCTCCACTCTTACTTCACCTTACTGTTGTTATTTGACATTCTTAAAAGTGACACTGTTCAGCTTCATGGAATATTTCCTATATTTGGACATTCTTAAGGGAGATGACTCTATTGTATGTATTCTTATTTCAGGCGAGCATCACTTCGACCTGTATACTTTTACCAACCCTACCTACTGTGGAGTCTGCCAAAACTTACTATGGTACGTAAGGGACCAGTCTTGTTTAAATTATCACAAATTTCACATACAATTTGTGATCACAAATTTCATTGAGATTATTATAGGTCTAACATCCAACAGAGTATTGAGCAATTTTCTATTAATAGGCATTTAAAATTTTGTGTCAGAAAGTTTTAGAGTTTTCAACGATTGTTTTGATGTCTTGAAAAATGTAATCATGAAAGTTGTGTAGCGCTTAAATTAAACTATTGGAAGCTGTAAAAGGAAAACAAAATAATATAACCAGGTGAGAAAAGAAAAATTTCAAATAACAATTTTATAGCTGTCATACAATAGTGGGATCCCAATAGTGTCGTGACTAATATAATTCAATGGCTAGGAACATACCAGGGATAATACAGTTCAGATACTGATGCCTTTGAAATCAGGCAAAGAAGACTGCTGAGTAGCTTTTTGATAGGGGTTGGCCACTTAACTGTGGTTCACAAGAAAAGCAATAAAAATACTATAGACTACCTATGAATTTGTTATTGAATTATCTGTCATAGACTTATGTGGAGAAAATCTTTCAATTTTATAGCCACTCAAAACAACAAACACTCCAGTAATCTGTTGGAAAAGTGGCTGCCTTACAGGGGTGGTTTAATAATAAGTAAAACTGATTATCCAGTGCTTTTATCGCAAGCTATTTGTCAAAGCAGTATTAGTAAAGGTGCAGCATCTTGCTTTGATAGGTTTGATATTCCTGAAAAACATATAACTTTTGTTTATTTCTTTTTATGTACTGCCAAGTTCAGTCAATTTAATGTACCGGCAAGTTCAGTTGGGTATTTTGGTATAAAAGCCTTATTCCTCTTATTCATTCTTTTCCAGAGTGTTAAGATTATGGAACCTCTAAACTAGCTCTCTGCCAGCCTTCAAGGCAGCAGCTACAGAAGCTTTACCCTCTATAAGGGTACCGCCACACCTCAAGCGGCCTTAATTTTTTTCTATAAATGTTTGATTATTTATTATTATTTATGTCTAGTTTTAATTTGTAAGGAGCTTCTAGGATTCGTGCAAACTAGTTGTTTGTTGTTAAAAACAGCAACTCTACAAATTATATTGAGTTATGGTAAAGGAAAATTACAGTTTTTAAAAAATTTAGCAAGCTTATAAGCTTAAGATACTCAACTAGAAGAGATAAAGTAGTTAAGCTTACTTAAACAATTTGGAAACATACCGTTTCATTTATTTAGAGGCAGCAAGAAACCAACAGTAATAATCATACTTTTGCTGCTTGTTTGGCTTCAATTCTCCATGCTTAGACATGGGTTCTTTTCTTTTGATTTTAGGCTTATTGTAAAGACTTTCTTTCAATATCTTTCATTGCCATGTTGTGAATCCGTATCAGTTGTGTAATCAATCTTCCATTGTGTGATTACCAGTTTGTTGGAGGCGAAATCTGACAGCAGACTCAGGGAAAATTGTAGATTCTTTGATTTAAGCAATCCATGACTAATAGAGTTTCTCAAATTATTTTCCCACTTCTTAGATGCTTGGAAGTTTGTGTTTTTATCCAGTGGAGGAGACCGTGTCAGAAAATCGTGGTTACATAGCTTGCGCGGGCAGGCGGGTCTGCTAATAAGAAATTGCTGTATAGCACATCTATCCAACTATGTAAAATCATGTATATTACTGTGGTACTTTAACGTTTGGCTGCTCAAACTTCCAATGAATTATCTTTTAATGTTTGTATAACAGGGGCCTGGTGAATCAAGGGTACAAGTGTGTCAGTAAGTTTGTCATTAATTTTTTTACTCCTTTTATGTCTTTCTGGCACTGTGAAGTTTACCTCCAGCTGATTGTACTTTTCTCAGAGAAAATTTAATGCATTTTGTAACTTTATTGCTCCATGAAAATCCAACAGTATACTCCAACATACCTTATGCTCATAGAAAAAGCAAAAGAAATGCTTCACAGGAAAATAATCAAAGATGTCTTGTGATGATGATCATTGCATTTGTTCTAATGGTATTTTCAGTTTATTACCAGTCACTGAATTGTTTCTCTGCTTGTAGTCTGTGATGCTTCCTGCCATCAAGGCTGTATTCTAAAATGCCCAGAGTGCCGGGGCAACAGGCGGCCCAACAAGTCGTTCACCGGGGTGTCCCCATTCATGCCAAGGAGCCCCATCAGTCTAGCAAGCATAAGCCCAGAGAGACAACGAAAGGTGTCGGCACCCCCAAGAATGGGTACAGGTGGGTGATTAGCAAGGGAATCCTGTATATGTGATGGTACAATACCTCATGACATGGTCACCTTAGCAAGGGGATTCTGTATGTGTGATTGTACATACGCATGACATGGTCACCTTAGCAAGGGGGCCTGTATATGAACCACATGACATGGTCACCTTAGCAAGGGGGTCCTGTATATGTCATGGTCCAATACCTCATGACATGGTCACCTTAGCAAGGGAATTCTGTATATGTCATGGTACAATACCTCATGACATGGTCACCTTATACTTCCCTGGTATTACCTTACACTTTCCTGGTGTTACCTTTACTTTGCTGGTATTACCTTACACTTCCCTGGTATGACCTTACACTTCCCTGGTATAACCTTGCACTTCCCTTATATGACCTTACACTTCCCTGGTGTTACCTTACACTTCCCTGGTATTCCCTTACACTTCCCTGGTATGACCTTACACTTCCCTGGTATAACCTTACACTTCCCTGCTATTACCTTACACTTCCCTGGTATTCCCTTACACTTCCCTGGTATGACCTTACACTTACCTGGTATTACCTTACACTTCCCTGGTGTTACCTTACACTTCACTGGTATTCCCTTACACTTCCCTGGTATGACCTTACACTTCCCTGGTATAACCTTACACTTCCCTGGTATTACCTTACACTTCCCTGGTATAACCTTACACTTCACTGGTATTCCCTTACACTTCCCTGGTATGACCTAACACTTCCCTGGTATAACCTTACACTTCCCTGGTATTACCTTACACTTCCCTGGTGTTACCTTACACTTCACTGGTATTCCCTTACACTTCCCTGGTATTACCTTACACTTCCCTGGTGTTACCTTACACTTCCCTGGTATAACCTTACACTTCACTGGTATTCCCTTACACTTCCCTGGTGTTACCTTACACTTCCCTGGTATGACCTTACACTTCCCTGGTATAACCTTACACTTCACTGGTATTCCCTTACACTTCCCTGGTGTTACCTTACACTTCCCTGGTATGACCTTACACTTCCCTGGTATGACCTTACACTTCCCTGGTGTTACCTTACACTTCCCTGGTGTTACCTTACACTTCCCTGGTATGACCTTACACTTCCCTGGTATAACCTTACACTTCACTGGTATTCCCTTACACTTCCCTGGTGTTACCTTACACTTTCCTGGTATGACCTTACACTTCCCTGGTATGACCTTACACTTCCCTGGTATTACCTTACACTTCCCTGGTGTTACCTTACACTTCCCTGGTATGACCTTACACTTTCCTGGTATAACCTTACACTTCCCTGGTATAACCTTACACTTCCCTGGTGTTACCTTACACTTTCCTGGTATGACCTTACACTTCCCTGGTGTTACCTTACACTTCCCTGGTATGACCTTACACTTCCCTGGTGTTACCTTACACTTCCCTGGTATAACCTTACACTTCACTGGTATTCCCTTACACTTCCCTGGTGTTACCTTACACTTCCCTGGTATGACCTTACACTTCCCTGGTATGACCTTACACTTCCCTGGTATTCCCTTACACTTCCCTGGTGTTACCTTACACTTCACTGGTATTCCCTTACACTTCCCTGGTATGACCTTACACTTCTCTGGTATAACCTTACACTTCCCTAGTATTACCTTACACTTCCCTAGTATTACCTTACACTTCCCTGGTATAACCTTACACTTCCCTGGTATTACCTTACACTTCCCTGGTATTACCCTACACTTCCCTGGTATTACCTTACAACACTTCACTGGTATTACCTTACACTTCCCTGGTATTACCTTACACTTCCCTGGTGTTACCTTACACTTCCCTGGTATAACCTTACACTTCACTGGTATTCCCTTACACTTCCATGGTATGACCTTACACTTCCCTGGTATAACCTTACACTTCCCTGGTATGACCTTACACTTCCCTGGTATAACCTTACACTTCCCTGGTGTTACCTTACACTTCACTGGTATTACCTTACACTTCCCTGGTATAACCTTACACTTCCCTGGTATAACCTTACACTTCCCTGGTATAACCTTACACTTCCCTGGTATGACCTTACACTTCCCTGGTATGACCTTACACTTCCCTGGTGTTACCTTACACTTCCCTGGTGTTACCTTACACTTCCCTGGTATGACCTTACACTTCCCTGGTATAACCTTACACTTCACTGGTATTCCCTTACACTTCCCTGGTGTTACCTTACACTTCCCTGGTATGACCTTACACTTCCCTGGTATGACCTTACACTTCCCTGGTTTTACCTTGCACTTCCCTGGTGTTACCTTACACTTCCCTGGTATGACCTTACACTTCCCTGGTATTCCCTTACACTTCACTGGTGTTACCTTACACTTCACTGGTATTCCCTTACACTTCCCTGGTATGACCTTACACTTCTCTGGTATAACCTTACACTTCCCTAGTATTACCTTACACTTCCCTAGTATTACCTTACGCTTCCCTGGTATAACCTTACACTTCCCTGGTATTACCTTACACTTCCCTGGTGTTACCTTACACTTCCCTGGTATTACCTTACACTTCCCTGGTGTTACCTTACACTTCCCTGGTATTACCTTACACTTCCCTGGTATTACCTTACACTTCCCTGGTGTTACCTTACACTTCCCTGGTGTTACCTTACACTTCCCTGGTGTTACCTTACACTTCCCTGGTATTACCTTACACTTCCCTGGTGTTACCTTACACTTCCCTGGTATTACCTTACACTTCCCTGGTATTACCTTACACTTCCCTGGTATAACCTTACACTTCCCTGGTATGACCTTGCACTTCCCTGGTATGACCTTGCACTTCCCTGGTATGACCTTACACTTCTCTGGTATAACCTTACACTTCCCTAGTATTACCTTACACTTCCCTAGTATTACCTTACACTTCCCTGGTATAACCTTACACTTCCCTGGTATTACCTTACACTTCCCTGGTGTTACCTTACACTTCCCTGGTGTTACCTTACACTTCACTGGTATCACCTTACACTTCCCTGGTATAACCTTACACTTCCCTGGTATGACCTTACACTTCCCTGGTATAACCTTACACTTCCCTGGTGTTACCTTACACTTCACTGGTATCACCTTACACTTCCCTGTTATAACCTTACACTTCACTGGTATTCCCTTACACTTCCCTGGTATTCCCTTACACTTCCCTGGTATGACCTTACACTTCCCTGGTATTACCTTACACTTCCCTGGTGTTACCTTACACTTCCCTGGTATTACCTTACACTTCCCTGGTATGACCTTACACTTCCCTGGTATTACCTTACACTTCCCTGGTATTACCTTACACTTCCCTGGTATGACCTTATACTTCCCTGGTGTTACCTTACACTTCCCTGGTGTTATCTTACACTTTCCTTGTGTTACCTTACACTTCACTGGTATTACCTTACACTTCCCTGGTATAACCTTACACTTCCCTGGTATAACCTTACACTTCCCTGGTATAACCTTACACTTCCCTGGTATGACCTTACACTTCCCTGGTATGACCTTACACTTCCCTGGTGTTACCTTACACTTCCCTGGTATGACCTTACACTTCCCTGGTATGACCTTACACTTCACTGGTATTCCCTTACACTTCCCTGGTATGACCTTACACTTCCCTGGTATAACCTTACACTTCACTGGTATTCCCTTACACTTCCCTGGTATGACCTTACACTTCCCTGGTATAACCTTACACTTCCCTGGTATAACCTTACACTTCCCTGGTATAACCTTACACTTCCCTGGTATGACCTTACACTTCCCTGGTATGACCTTACACTTCCCTGGTGTTACCTTACTCTTCACTGGTATTCCCTTACACTTCCCTGGTATGACCTTACACTTCCCTGGTATAACCTTACACTTCCCTGGTATAACCTTACACTTCCCTGGTATAACCTTACACTTCCCTGGTATGACCTTACACTTCCCTTGTATGACCTTACACTTCCCTGGTGTTACCTTACACTTCCCTGGTATGACCTTACACTTCCCTGGTATGACCTTACACTTCACTGGTATTCCCTTACACTTCCCTGGTATGACCTTACACTTCCCTGGTATAACCTTACACTTCCCTGGTATTACCTTACACTTCCCTGGTGTTGCCTTACACTTCACTGGTATTCCCTTACACTTCCCTAGTATGACCTTACACTTCCCTGGTATAACCTTACACTTCCCTGGTATTACCTTACACTTCCCTGGTATGACCTTACACTTCCCTGGTATGACCTTACACTTCCCTTGTATTACCTTACACTTTCCTGGTATTACCTTACACTTTCCTGGTATAACCTTACACTTCCCTGGTATTACCTTACACTTCCCTGGTGTTACCTTACACTTCACTGGTATTACCTTACACTTCCCTGGTATAACCTTACACTTCCCTGGTATAACCTTACACTTCCCTGGTATAACCTTACACTTCCCTGGTATGACCTTACACTTCCCTGGTATGACCTTACACTTCACTGGTATTCCCTTACACTTCCCTGGTATGACCTTACACTTCCCTGGTATAACCTTACACTTCACTGGTATTCCCTTACACTTCCCTGGTATGACCTTACACTTCCCTGGTATAACCTTACACTTCCCTGGTATAACCTTACACTTCCCTGGTATAACCTTACACTTCCCTGGTATGACCTTACACTTCCCTGGTATGACCTTACACTTCCCTGGTGTTACCTTACACTTCACTGGTATTCCCTTACACTTCCCTGGTATGACCTTACACTTCCCTGGTATAACCTTACACTTCCCTGGTATAACCTTACACTTCCCTGGTATAACCTTACACTTCCCTGGTATGACCTTACACTTCCCTTGTATGACCTTACACTTCCCTGGTGTTACCTTACACTTCCCTGGTATGACCTTACACTTCCCTGGTATGACCTTACACTTCACTGGTATTCCCTTACACTTCCCTGGTATGACCTTACACTTCCCTGGTATAACCTTACACTTCCCTGGTATTACCTTACACTTCCCTGGTGTTGCCTTACACTTCACTGGTATTCCCTTACACTTCCCTAGTATGACCTTACACTTCCCTGGTATAACCTTACACTTCCCTGGTATTACCTTACACTTCCCTGGTATGACCTTACACTTCCCTAGTATGACCTTACACTTCCCTGGTATTACCTTACACTTTCCTGGTATTACCTTACACTTTCCTGGTATAACCTTACACTTCCCTGGTATTACCTTACACTTCCCTGGTGTTACCTTACACTTCACTGGTATTCCCTTACACTTCCCTGGTATGACCTTACACTTCCCTGGTATAACCTTACACTTCCCTGGTATAACCTTACAATTCCCTGGTATTACCTTACACTTCACTGGTATTCCCTTACACTTCCCTGGTATGACCTTACACTTCCCTGGTATGACCTTACACTTCCCTGGTATGACCTTACACTTCCCTGGTATTCCCTTTCACTTCCCTGGTATTACCTTACGCTTACCTGGTGTAACCTTACACTTCCCTGGTATTCCCTAACACTTCCTTGGTGTTACCTTACACTTCCCTGGTATGACCTTACACTTCCCTGGTATGACCTTACACTTCCCTGGTATAACCTTACACTTCCCTGGTATTACCTTACACTTCCCTGGTGTAACCTTACACTTCACTGGTATTCCCTTACGCTTCCCTGGTATTACCTTACGCTTACCTGGTGTAACCTTACACTTCCCTGGTATAACCTTACACTTCCCTGGTATGACCTGCCTTCTTTCTCTTTTTCACTTGAGTGATTACATTTTGTATTTGATTTTGTATTGTACTTTATTATATACATACTGAGGAATACTCACTGAAAACATATTCAGTAAATTTTCGTTCGTTCACTGGTCTCAGCAAATCAGAGGCCCGAACGATGTTTTTTCACATTGAAGAAAAGTCGTTCGCGGTTGTGATTGGACGAACAATATTTTTTCACTGCACTTGAATGGCTTCAATCCCAAGACAGGAATTTTTTCATGTTACTTTTGGTGCCGAGCTCCATTGAGCGAGAAATTGAAATTTAACTGTGAAAATTTAATACAAAGTGGTCAAAATGGAAGCCAATAGATTTGCTACTCTCAATGACACTGTAGAGGATTATGTAGAAAGTCGAGATGTAAGGCTGTTAAAACACTATCAAACATCACAGTCTCGTGCGTTACATTAGCGAGACAGATTCATTTCAATGTACAAGTTTCTGTCTGTCTTCAACTGAACCCTCGAACAGCACAAACCTTGGAGCCTCTGCAGACAAGTCTAAAAAAATGTTATGTAATAAGCTTATTATAAATTTCTCAGTATGTATATAATAAACAAAATACAGCATGGAAAGTGCTTTGTACAGTTTTTATTCACTCGTTGTTTTGTATAAAAGAAACTCACTCGTTCGCTGTGCTCACTCGTTCATTTTTTGATACTGCACAACTTGTGAATAAAAACCGTACACACGCGCTTTCCATGGTAGTATTCTCTACGTATTGTATTCAAATGATTCTTGTATCATATTTAACTTATCTTATTATGTACTGTTGTTTATTGTATTTTAGTGTTTTGTATTCAATGATTTTATTTTGTATTTGTGTGTTGTGCATGGATCTGGCTTATACGATCAAATCAGATGAAAATTGATTGAAAAATACTTTTTCTAACTCACTTCTTGTTTTTCACTTTTCACTTTGCAACCTTATTTCAATGATTGCATGGATGTTTTATGTTGTGTTGATGTGAGATGATAATTTGAATGCAAAATCAGTCTATGATTGACTTTCTTGAAACTCAAACAAATCTCTTTACTTTTTAAATTAAGATGCTTGTGATCTAATCTAGATAAGCTAGCATGGCTCTATTATCTCAATCTGTTGGTTCTCAAACATTTGGACTATGTACCATCACTCAAACACTGTCTTAGCCAATCATATTCTTTGTTTCCCTTGAGTAGCCACTTTGGTAAGATGCCAAGAAACTGAATGTTTGTCAGGCTTTGGATAAAAGCTCAAGACATGCCAACCTAAAAGATCTAGATTTAAGCTGCAAAATGACTCTGTGAATAAACTATTCAAGCTTAAAGCACACTTTCTGTGGCTCCTTACTTCGACCTTTGATGTTCAAGCACCCTTTAAAAAACACCCTTGTGAATCTGTGTGTTCGAATCAATTGTATTCTTATAAATGTGTGAATCGGGTACGATTGGTTTCCATTATGATTCAAGGTAATTTGCAAATGATAGTTTAGAAGAAGCAAAAAAAGAACTCAACACCAGATTTTTCGTTCTCCCAGCACCTTCCCCAATAACCCGACCAGAGAAACTTGTTAAACAGACTTCCACCCCGGCATCATTTGGTATGAGTTGGACGCGGGATGGCCTTCCACGACAGAAACACAGTACGTAATATGCACTCTTACAGTGCATGTGCCAGACACACATACACATACAAGACACATGGAAACATTAAGTGTGGCAAGACAGATGGTAAATAGTGCTTTATATGGTTGATTATCACATAAGACACTTGTGAATCCTGTGCAAAATACTAACACACTTGTTGAATACCTGTAAGTGTGTGAGACACAGGAAGCTGTGAGCAAGATGGTCCCATGTAACCCACATATTGTAAGGGTACAGTAACAAACATCTCATATATGAAACAAAGCATGTTGTAAGAATGACTGTAAGACATCACCTTACACATGTCTATGCAAAATACAACAACACAAATGCACGAGGCATTGAAAAAGATTGCTATATTTTCTGAATTTTGTATGAATTTCTATTGAAATAAGGTTTGTAGTTTGGTTACAGTGAACAAGGAAATAAGTACTGACAATAACTTTCATAATTCTAATTAATTGCTATTTCATGGCTGACTCTGAACTACACCTAAATGATCAAACCAAATTTTAATTATCAAAGAAAGTTAAATTTGTACTGAGTACAACATAATTAATTTGTTTAGGAAGATGATATTTTTGATGTTAGAACAACAGTTTATTTATCAAATTTTACAAGTTCATGACATTTCTGGCTAAAAGTGATTTATATAGTATGTTTGTCCACACGAGAGAAGTGAAAAGCAAGAATTTATTTTTGGCTGCAAGTTTTTGTTGAATCATTATCTAATCAGATCCAGTGTGCAGTGCGTTAAACACATTAAATGAGAAAGGTTTGTCCCTCACTTACCTTTTTTTCAGATGCACAAGTGGTTGTTGCAATACAAAAGTGAGTTTTATGAAATGATGCACCATTTACTATTTCAAAGCCTATACACCTATTTCAATAAATGTTGTCAGTGTGAAAACAATTGGCAATTGGCAGCTCCAAGACCAATCACAGCTTATGGAACAGTATAATTATTTTTAAAAATATAGTTGATAAATAATATGATCGCAGAACATTTTCATACATTCAGTAGAAATTTGAAGAGTTCCATGTTATTTTTTGATAGAAGAACTGCCACTTGACAATTGGCATTTACCACTTGTTTATGTTCTTTCTACACCTAATGCTTTGTTGTTGTGTTTGCAAATTTCTATATGTGATACCAGTAATAAAATTCAGTAATAGTCTAGCCAAGCCCTATGCAAACAGCATAAACTTGCTGGCTGGAACAGCAAGCATCTTGTGGTCTTTCAAAAGCAACACTGCCGCCATTAACGCTCAGACATGTGACCAGGAACGGGGGGGGGGGGGGGTTATATGGAGAAAGGACAAATTTTATTGACGTTCAATAAGAAAGAAATGACATGCTTCTGTTGACCATATAGTATGAGGAATGCCTAATTGCCCTCAGTTAAACTAATCCATGGTTTAAAGTTTTTTTTCTCAAAGAGGAACGTCTATTTGCCCTCAGATAAGCTTATCTATACTTTAATGTCTTTTTTCAGCTTCCATGGCATTGCACCTAGTGGGCGTTCCAGCCTGAACATGGTGATAGGAGATGAAGTGGAGGTCCTGAATCAGAATGATCCTGAGTGGTGGGAGGTAAGGTGTGCCGTGTGACCCTGAGTGATGAGAGGTAAGGTGTTCCATGTGACCCTGAGTGATGGGAGGTAAGGTGTGCTGTGTGACCCTGAGTGATGGGAGGTAAGGTGTTCCATGTGTTCCTGAGTGATGGGAGGTAAGGTGTTACATTTGACCCTGAGTGATGGGAGGTAAGGTTTTACATGTGACCCTGAGTGATAGGAGGTAAGGTGTGCCGTGTGTTCCTGAGTGGTGGGAGGTAAGTGTTACTTGGACCCTGAGTGATAGGACGTAAGGTGTGCTGTGTGACCCTGAGTGATGGGAGGTAAGGTTTTACATGTGACCCTGAGTGATAGGAGGTAAGGTGTGCCGTGTGACCCTGAGTGGTGGGAGGTAAGGTGTTACATGTGACCCTGAGTGATAGGACGTAAGGTGTGCTGTGTGACCCTGAGTGATGGGAGGTAAGGTGTTCCATGTGACCCTGAGTGATGGGAGGTAAGGTTTTACATGTGATCCTGAGTGATGGCAGGTAAGGTGTGCCGTGTGACCCTGAGTGATGAGAGGTAAGGTGTTCCATGTGACCCTGAGTGATGGGAGGTAAGGTGTTACATGTGATCCTGAGTGATGGGAGGTAAGGTGTGCCGTATGATACTGAGTGATAGAAGGAAAGGTGTGCCATGTGACCCTGAGTGATGGGAGGTAAAGTGTTCCATGTGACCCTGAGTGGTGGAAGGTAAGGTGTTCCATGTGACCCTGAGTGGTTGGAGGTAAGGTGTTCCATGTGACCCTGAGTGGTGGAAGGTAAGGTGTTCCATGTGACCCTGAGTGGTGGAAGGTAAGGTGTTACATGTGACCCTGAGTGATAGGAGGTAAGGTGTGCCATGTGACCCTGAGTGATGGGAGGTAAAGTGTTCCATGTGACCCTGAGTGGTGGAAGGTAAGGTGTTCCATGTGACCCTGAGTGATAGGAGGTAAGGTGTTACATGTGACCCTGAGTGGTAGGAGGTAAGGTGTTCCATGTGACCCTGAGTGATGGGAGGTAAGGTGTTACATGTGACTCTGAGTGATGGGAGGTAAGGTGTGCTGTGTGACCCTGAGTGATGGGAGGTAAGGTGTTACATGTGACCCTGAGTGATGGGAGGTAAGGTGTTCCATGTGACCCTGAGTGGTGGGAGGTAAGGTGTGCCGTGTGACCCTGAGTAGTTGGAGGTAAGGTGTTACATGTGACCCTGAGTGGTGGAAGGTAAGGTGTTACATGTGACCCTGAGTGATAGGAGCTAAGGTGTGCCGTGACCCTGAGTGATGGGAGGTAAGGTGTTACATGTGACCCTGAGTGATGGGAGGTAAGGTGTTCCATGTGACCCTGAGTGGTGGGAGGTAAGGAGTGCCATGTGACCCTGAGTGATAGGAGGAAAGGTGTGCCGTGTGACCCTGAGTGATAGGAGGTAAGGTGTGCCATGTGACCCTGAGTGATGGGAGGTAAAGTGTCCCATGTGACCCTGAGTGATGGGAGGTAAGGTGGTTACATGTGACCCTGAGTGGTGGAAGGTAAGGTGTGCCGTGTGACCCTGAGTGATAGGAGGTAAGATGTGCCATGTGACCCTGAGTGATGGGAGGTAAAGTGTTCCATGTGACCCTGAGTGATAGGAGGTAAGGTGTTCCATGTGACCCTGAGTGATGGGAGGTAAGGTGTTACATGTGACCCTGAGTGGTGGAAGGTAAGGTGTTCCATGTGACCCTGAGTGATAGGAGGTAAGGTGTTACATGTGACCCTGAGTGGTAGGAGGTAAGGTGTTCCATGTGACCCTGAGTGATGGGAGGTAAGGTGTTACATGTGACCCTGAGTGATGGGAGGTAAGGTGTGCTGTGTGACCCTGAGTGGTAGGAGGTAAGGTGTTCCATGTGACCCTGAGTGGTTGGAGGTAAGGTGTTACATGTGACCCTGAGTGGTGGAAGGTAAGGTGTTACATGTGACCCTGAGTGATAGGAGGTAAGGTGTGCCGTGTGACTCTGAGTGGTGGGAGGTAAGGTGCTTCATGTGACCCTGAGTGGTAGGAGGTAAGGTGTGTTGTGTGACCCTGAGTGGTAGGAGGTAAGGTGTTACATGTGATCCTGAATGATGGGAGGTAAGGTGTTACATGTGACCCTGAATGATGGGAGGTAAGGTGTTTCGTGTGACCCTGAATGATGGGAGGTAAGGTGTTCCATGTGACTCTGAGTGGTGGGAGGTAAGGTGTGCTGTGTGACCCTGAGTGGTGGGAGGTAAGGTGTTACATGTGACCCTGAGTGGTGGGAGGTAAGGTGTTACATGTGACCCTGAATAATAGGAGGTAAAGTGTTTCGTGTGACCCTGAGTGGTGGAAGGTAAGGTGTTTCGTGTGACCCTGAGTGGTGGGAGGTAAAGTGTTCAGGCTATTCTGGTTCAGGTTTTGAATGTCTGCTTGTTTATATAGTCTCCTCTGTTTCAATTCCTACTTGTGCTTATCTATGTTTGTGCTCCAGCCAAATAGTTATTGGTTTTTGTTTTAGCTATAAACACAATGTAATTTTCTTAACGAGATATCCTTTGTACCTTCCAGGGGCTTTCTATTCGCACGGGAACAACCGGGTATTTCCCCAGGAGTCACGTAACGTCAACAGAGAATGCAGACGCAGGAAACAAACAAAATCAGGTTCAAAATCCTAAATATGGTATTGTTGTTCAACAAACAAACAAACAAACAAACAAACAAACAAACAAACAAACAAACAAACAAACAAGCAAGCAAGCAAAAAAACATACACACAAACAAAAATTACGTACAAAATCTTTAGTAAATATCTTATTATCGCTCTACAAACTGTGTTGGCTTGCCAGATCTTTGAACACACTGCTCCTTACCACTCTTATTCTTGCGTTTGCACAGCTTACTAATCGCCACAGATATGAGCAGCACACTTTAAAGGAAGAGTAAGTAGCGCCCTGGTCGCCAGTTTATCAATGCTTGACTTACAGATCATGTGTTGATGTTGATATTTGATGATATTATTTTATTTGCCCACAGGAGTCCCGGTCACCCCTCACCCGCTCCTGGGGAAATCAAAGATACGCTTACCAAGTATCCCTGGTAAATTTAAAAAATTGTTTTATAAACTTATTCCTTATTACACTTGTGTAACAACACAGTTTCGCATAAGTTGGGATACACAAAAATTTAGTGAGTAGACAAAGCGTATCTGATGCGCTTGTCTTATGCTCTTGTCTGTTCCGCTTGTCTTATGTTCTTGTCTGATGCGCTTGTCTGTTGCGCTTGTCTGATGCGCTTGTCTGTTGATGTTCTTGTCTGATGCGCTTGTCTGATGCTCTTGTCTGTTGATGCTCTTGTCTGATGCGCTTGTCTGATGCTCTTGTCTGTTGATGCTCTTGTCTGATGTGTTTGTCTGTTGCGCTTGTCTGATGCTCTTGTCTGATGATGCTCTTGTCTGATGCTCTTGTCTGATGTGTTTGTCTGTTGCGCTTGTCTGATGCGCTTGTCTGATGCACTTGTCTGATGTGTTTGTCTGTTGCACTTGTCTGTTGCGCTTGTCTGATGATGCTCTTGTCTGATGATGCGCTTGTCTGATGCTCTTGTCTGATGCGCTTGTCTGATGTGTTTGTCTGATGCGCTTGTCTGATGCGCTTGTCTGATGCTCTTGTCTGATGTGTTTGTCTGATGCTCTTGTCTGATGATGCGCTTGTCTGGTGCGCTTGTCTGATGTTCTTGTCTGATGCGCTTGTCTGTTGCGCTTGTCTGATGCACTTGTCTGATGTGTTTGTCTGTTGCGCTTGTCTGATGCGCTTGTCTGATGCTCTTGTCTGATTTACTTGTCTGATGCGCTTGTCTGTTGCGCTTGTCTGATGTGTTTGTCTGTTGCGCTTGTCTGATGCGCTTGTCTGATGCGCTTGTCTGTTGCGCTTGTCTGATGCGCTTGTCTGATGCGCTTGTCTGATGCTCTTGTCTGTTGCGCTTGTCTGATGATGCTCTTGTCTGATGATGCTCTTGTCTGATGATGCTCTTGTCTGATGCGCTTGTCTTATGTTCTTGTCTGATGCACTTGTCTGATGTGTTTGTCTGTTGCGCTTGTCTGATGCGCTTGTTTGTTGCGCTTGTCTGATGATGCGCTTGTCTGATGCGCTTGTCTGATGATGCGCTTGTCTGATGCGCTTGTCTGTTGCGCTTGTCTGATGCGCTTGTCTGATGTGTTTGTCTGATGCGCTTGTCTGATGCGCTTGTCTGATGCGCTTGTCTGATGCGCTTGTCTGATGCGCTTGTCTGATGCGCTTGTCTGATGCGCTTGTCTGATGCGCTTTTCTGATGTGTTTGTCTGTTGCGCTTGTCTGTTGCGCTTGTCTGATGCACTTGTCTGTTGCGCTTGTCTGTTGCGCTTGTCTTATGCGCTTGTCTGATGCTCTTGTCTGATGATGCGCTTGTCTGATGCGCTTGTCTGATGCTCTTGTCTGATGATGCTCTTGTCTGATGATGCGCTTGTCTGATGCGCTTTTCTGATGCGCTTGTCTGATGCGCTTGTCTGATGATGCGCTTGTCTGATGCGCTTGTCTGATGCTCTTGTCTGATGATGCTCTTGTCTGATGCGCTTGTCTGATGATGCTCTTGTCTGATGATGCGCTTGTCTGATGATGCTCTTGTCTGATGATGCGCTTGTCTGATGATGCTCTTGTCTGATGATGCGCTTGTCTGATGATGCGCTTGTCTGATGATGCTCTTGTCTGATGATGCGCTTGTCTGATGATGCTCTTGTCTGATGCTCTTGTCTGATGATGCTCTTGTCTGATGGTTTTGTCTGATGCGCTTGTCTTATGCGCTTGTCTGGTGCGCTTGTCTGATTTACTTGTCTGGTGCGCTTGTCTGATGCAGGTTTGCGGGTAAGATGGACCGTACAGAGGCCGAGCAAGAGACGATGGGAAGGTCTGATGGGACGTTCCTTGTCAGAGAAAGCGCCAATCGAGCCGGCGAGTACGCCCTAAGTGTGAGGTGAGCACGTGGGCGATGGTACGTCATTTTGTTACGCACAGGAACTAGTTCGCAACCCACTCTGATAGAGCTGCATTTATGATGTATTTTGCCCATTGCGGCGTTATAAAGACTTTAAACTTGGATTTTGCACTATTTTTAATAGTTGACATAATAGTCAACATGAATACAGAAATGAGCATTAGCTACGTATGTAGTAGTTTACTTACAACCGTATGCCGTGAGTCCTTTTTTGCTCTGCTGAACTGACTCGATTTATTCAAACTTTAAATTTACTTACTTAGATACTTTAAATGTTCATGCGGAACAGTTCACGGGAATTTCAATAGTATTCTGTGATCGGTTCTTGCCATAGCATTGTTTTTGAGGTGGAATGTGCAGAACATACTGTATTACGGAAATTTGAATAAATACAAATAGCACAAATAGTCGTGTTCGTGAACCAGAAGAATAAATACAATACACCATAAACTGGTAATCGACTCTGCCAAATTTTCGTCTTTAATAAGACTTTTGCAGGGCAGACTGAAGAAGGACATTGTTTGTAGTGACGCCTATAATCAGCCCAACAAAACCCACTGTTTTTATGATGGTAGTTAGCAGGCTATGTTATAATGATTCTCTCAGGTTCCGTAACGCCACCAAGCACATTAAGATCCCGTATGAAGATGGCACGTTCTGCTTGACCCAGTCTAAAGTGTTCGACTCGATCCCGGTAAGCTGTCCAAGCTGTTGGCCTACTTTTATTGTGTGCTTTTCGCAGGATTCTTGTGCGTGCTCTACGTTTCCGGAAAGAAAATTTCCCATGATTCAATTACCGTGACTGGAACTTGTATCACTTGCAAGGCTCGATCTTTAGAGTAAAAAGAAAGGTTTTTTATCCATTATGGCTTGCGTTTTCTTGTCTCATGTGACCTTGTAATGTTGACAGGAACTAGTCGCATACTACCGCGAGAACACGCTAGGCGTCAGCTTCACCGGCCTCGATACCACGCTACGCTGCGGCCTTAACGAGGATCAAGACAACAGAGGTTAGTGTTTTGAGTTAATGAGGTTCCACCGTTCAAGCCTACAGGCGTACAGAGGTTAGTTGGCGTACAGAGGTTAGTTGGCGTACAGAGGTTGGTTGGCGTACAGAGGTTGGTTGGCGTACAGAGGTTAGTTGGCGTACAGAGGTTAGTTGGCGTACAGAGGTTGGTTGGCGTACAGAGGTTGGTTGGCGTACAGAGGTTAGTTGGCGTACAGAGGCTGGTTGGCATACAGAGGTTAGTTGGCATACAGAGGTTAGTTGGCATACAGAGGTTAGTTGGCGTACAGAGGTTAGTTGGCGTACAGAGGTTGGTTGGCGTACAGAGGTTGGTTGGCGTACAGAGGTTGGTTGGCGTACAGAGGTTAGTTGGCGTACAGAGGTTAGTTGGCGTACAGAGGTTGGTTGGCGTACAGAGGTTGGTTGGCGTACAGAGGTTAGTTGGCGTACAGAGGTTAGTTGGCGTACAGAGGTTGGTTGGCGTACAGAGGTTGGTTGGCGTACAGAGGTTGGTTGGCGTACAGAGGTTAGTTGGCGTACAGAGGTTGGTTGGCGTACAGAGGTTGGTTGGCGTACAGAGGTTGGTTGGCGTAAAGAGGTTAGTTGGCGTAAAGAGGTTGGTTGGCGTACAGAGGTTGGTTGGCGTACAGAGGTTGGTTGGCGTACAGAGGTTAGTTGGCGTACAGAGGTTAGTTGGCGTACAGAGGTTAGTTGGCGTACAGAGGTTGGTTGGCGTACAGATGTTAGTTGGTGTACAAGAGGTTAGTTGGTGTACAGAGGTTGGTTGGCATACAGAGGTTAGTTGGCATACAGAGGTTGGTTGGCATACAGAGGTTAGTTGGCATACAGAGGCTGGTTGGCGTACAGAGGTTAGTTGGTGTACAGAGGCTGGTTGGCGTACAGAGGTTAGTTGGCATACAGAGGCTGGTTGGCGTACAGAGGTTAGTTGGCGTACAGAGGTTAGTTGGCGTACAGAGGTTAGTTGGCGTACAGAGGTTAGTTGGTGCACAGAGGTTAGTTGGTGCACAGAGGTTAGTTGGTGTACAGAGGTTAGTTGGTGTACAGAGGTTAGTTGGTGTACAGAGGTTAGTTGGCTTACAGAGGTTAGTTGGTGTACAGAGGTTAGTTGGCTTACAGAGGTTAGTTGGCGTACAGAGGTTAGTTGGTGCACAGAGGTTAGTTGGTGCACAGAGGTTAGTTGGTGTACAGAGGTTAGTTGGTGTACAGAGGTTAGTTGGCGTACAGAGGTTGGTTGGCGTACAGAGGTTGGTTGGCGTACAGAGGTTGGTTGGCGTACAGAGGTTGGTTGGCGTACAGAGGTTGGTTGGCGTACAGAGGTTGGTTGGCGTACAGAGGTTAGTTGGCGTACAGAGGTTAGTTGGCGTACAGAGGTTAGTTGGTGTACAAGAGGTTGGTTGGCGTACAGAGGTTAGTTGGCGTACAGAGGTTAGTTGGCGTACAGAGGTTAGTTGGCGTACAGAGGTTGGTTGGCGTACAGAGGTTGGTTGGCGTACAGAGGTTAGTTGGCGTACAGAGGTTAGTTGGCGTACAGAGGTTGGTTGGCGTACAGATGTTAGTTGGTGTACAGAGGTTGGTTGGCGTACAGAGGTTAGTTGGCATACAGAGGTTAGTTGGCGTACAGAGGTTGGTTGGCGTACAGAGGTTAGTTGGCGTACAGAGGTTGGTTGGCGTACAGATGTTAGTTGGTGTACAGAGGTTGGTTGGCGTACAGAGGTTAGTTGGCGTACAGAGGTTGGTTGGCGTACAGAGGTTGGTTGGCGTACAGAGGTTAGTTGGCGTACAGAGGTTAGTTGGCGTACAGAGGTTAGTTGGCGTACAGAGGTTAGTTGGTGTACAGAGGTTGGTTGGCATACAGAGGTTAGTTGGCATACAGAGGTTAGTTGGCGTACAGAGGTTAGTTGGTGTACAGAGGCTGGTTGGCGTACAGAGGTTAGTTGGCATACAGAGGCTGGTTGGCGTACAGAGGTTAGTTGGCGTACAGAGGTTAGTTGGTGTACAGAGGTTAGTTGGCGTACAGAGGTTAGTTGGCGTACAGAGGTTAGTTGGTGCACAGAGGTTAGTTGGTGCACAGAGGTTAGTTGGTGTACAGAGGTTAGTTGGTGTACAGAGGTTAGTTGGTGTACAGAGGTTAGTTGGCTTACAGAGGTTGGTTGGCTTACAGAGGTTAGTGGACGTACAGAGGTTAGTGGACGTACAGAGGTTGGTTGGCGTACAGAGGTTGGTTGGCGTACAGAGTTTGGTTGGCGTACAGAGGTTAGTTGGCGTACAGAGGTTAGTGCTAGTGTGCTGTTGAGTTACCTGTGTTGTGTATGTGCTCTTTCAAACATCTTGTGGTATACCTGTGTTTTGCGGTATCCCTTTGAGATTCTTTTTCCCTGTGTATTGCGGTATCCCTGTGAGTTGCGTTATCCCTGTGTGTTGCGGTATTCCTGTGTGTTGTGGTATCCCTGTGCATTGCTGTATCCCTGTGTGTTGTGGTATTCCTGTGTGTTGTGGTATCCCTGTGTGTTATGGTATCTGTGTGTTGTGGTGTTCCTGTGTATTGCGGTATCCCTGTGTGTTGTGACATTCCTGCGTGTTGTGGTATCCCTGTGCGTTGCTGTATCCCTGTGTGTTGTGGTATCCCTGTGTGTTGCTGTATCCCTGTGTTGTGGTATCCCTGTGTGTTGCGGTATCCATGTGCATTGCGATATCCCTGTGTGTTGTGGCATTGCTGTGTTGCGGTATCCCTGTGTTTTACATTCCCTTCTATCACAGGTATTGGCTGGGCGACAGCGTTGTATCCATACCAGGCGAGGAACGCCAAGGAAATATCAATACAGGTATTACTTATTACTCTCAACATGTCTATAAATCTCAGTGTATTTATTAATTGATTTTTAAATTCCACAGAAAAATTCGAAAATTTTAATTCTAAACAAAGACGGTTCCTGGTGGAAAGGAGAGTGCGATGGACAGGTGGGTACCAGGCTGCCCGGACATGACCTCACAGCCTTTCCGATATTAATTAGGTGCTCCCTATATTGAATGTCTGCTGATACTTTGACTTAATGAAAAACCGCTGTTTTGCAGATTGGGTATTTCCCGTCCAATTATGTGAAGGAGTAGCCACATATTTGTATATCTACCGAATAGACGCAAATGGTAATCAAGTTCCAAAATGTGCGGGAATTCGGCAGGGCTTTAAGCCCGCAGTGGACACTGGCTGTTCTGTCGCAAACTCTCGAACATTTCTAGGAAATAAAAAAGATTTGAACCAGACTCAGCCGAGTCCCCTGGCGCATCGGACACAGGCTTCCCATCCAGCCA
This sequence comes from Nematostella vectensis, assembly GCF_932526225.1. Classification (NCBI taxonomy): domain Eukaryota; kingdom Metazoa; phylum Cnidaria; class Anthozoa; order Actiniaria; family Edwardsiidae; genus Nematostella; species Nematostella vectensis. The sequence continues at coordinate 3,815,049 of NC_064041.1, read as the reverse complement.
CGTCAATGCCACAGAGGTCACCTGACGTAATTTTTCAAATTATTGAAGAAAGTATTAAAATACATCAATAAAATGATTGTTGGCAAGTGTTATCCCCCTACCCTCCTCTCATCTACAGTCTTCATGGGAGTGGGGACTAGGGCGAGTGATGACTAGGGCGAGTGATGTTACCACCGATTCAAATACCAGTCAAATACCTAGTCAATCAAATGTGTTGAAGGCCCGAAGCTGTGTTGAAGCTGCCTATGTTTTAAATTCGTCAAACGGGCCCAAAATGATCCCAGGACTGAGGGAAACCCCAGTCTCCCAACTGTCTCCGGACCCCGAAATGATCACAAGTACACGAAGTTTTAAAAGCTACACGTCCTTTTTGTTATTTTATTTTGTGATATGAGTTTAACTTTCACTGGCTCTCCGCTTCACCCTATATTGCAACATGTAAACCCATTAAGGTGTCCTTTCTATGTTGCTATAGAAACAGATTAAGGGGTATAAGGGATTATTCTTTGCGAAGCATTTCTTTGCAATCTATTCGTTTTTTTCATGAAGATCGTCTATTTTTCTTAGTCAAGGATTGCTTTTTGAAAATCTTTTTCCAAATATATATCGTCCCCTTGCCTTGTTTTGTGGGGTGATTTCGTCACACCACTGAAACCTCGTCCCTCCCCGTGGGTTTCTTAGTCGAAGACGCTCGCTAAAAAATAAAAAAGGCCTGGGAGCGGGAATAATGAATGAGACACGTATCTGTGTCGCTGAGTTTTAATTCTCCCAAAAGCCATGACTATATGACTAAATGGAGATCAACCTTTCTTGTTTTAATGGAACTTATCTGACATCAAAACAGTGGTCTCCCTGTGGCGCTCATCAAATTCTGACGTCAGTGTCGGGATAAACAACGTCTAGAACCTTCTGCACCTTGTAGGCAAACGAGTCTGCAAAACAAGCAAATTACGCATGTGACGTCATTATAGTTAAATGTGACATCATTAGTCCGACGTCATAAAAGCTAATGACTTGCAAGGCCGGTCGCGGTATAGCGAGCAGATTTCGAGCCGATACCCGTTAACCAAATATCCCCAATCTCCTTTTCTTTTAGAATGGCTTTTAGGGCGCTTTCTGGACGAGCTTCGCTTGAGGCGCTGTTCGAGAGCCTTGTCATGAAGCTAATATCAACTTTCCTCAAACTTTGTATTAGTGGAGATGCGCACTTCATGATATAATTTAGCAAACTTCATCTCTTATCGTCTAATTTCCTCGTTAATCCACCATCGGATCAACACACTTTAGACTGTTATTAAGCTTATTTGTTATTGGCTCCCAAAAGCAGCACCCTTTAAAATGCACACTTTATTTCACTTGTAAGAAATATTAAAAAAAAAAAAGACTGTCAAAAACTCATCACAAAAGTTGTCTTGCGTTCACGGTAGCACGCCGCACTGTAACCACTCGACTTTACTCTTTACCTAGCATCCTAGAAATACACTTCGGGGCGAGTTTCCAATGTATCAATACGTAATACACAGGTATCCCGGACATAAGCAAGAGAAAGCTCCACAGGGATTCCATGGGAGCGCTGACCGCGGGCGATAGGGCGAGGTATACACTCATGAGGAAGAAAAGCACGGGCACCAGGATTGGGAGCTGTGAATACAAGAATCTGAGTGTTGAGGGGTGTGATCTAACAAGCATGTTATGGTTACGCTGGACAAATTGCCAAATACTGATTCTGAAGTAGCCGCTCCAAGCAAGGGCGCATTTTTTTTCCTATCATTCTGGAATGGGAATGGTTGGTAGAGAATGTTCAGAATGGCATTCGAGTCATTCTGCTACAGGTAGCAGAATGGGTGGAATGGCCTTAATTCCATTCTGGAATGGGAACGCGGGATAAACGAACGCTCGCTTTTTCTATTCTAATCATTGTCATTCCGGAACATGAGTAAAAAAACGCGCCCCAATAGTGTATATATGTGTGAAATGGTATATTGAACGCTTTTGTGAAAACAGATAAGTTGCGCTGACGTTTTGAGCCTTTATATGGTTCGTATATTTTCTACTTTAAGGAATTAGAGTTAATATTAATTACTTTGGATACCATTTCGAGGTCATGAAGGGCAAAAACACTTCTTAACAAAACAATAGAAAATGTTCATCGATTCATTGTTGTTGCTTCACCGAATGGGATTCTATAACACTTCCTGCTGTTTAAGGATTTACTAAGATAATTTTGGCAGTTCTAAAAAATATTTATAATAATTACTAATAATTTTCATGTCTCTGTACTCATCAGATAAGGACCAGCAAAGGTTTCCTAAAATTATAGTCTTGTTGTGTGCGCACGATGCTTCCTAAACCCTTCACAGATGGACTACCTTGGGGTTATGCGCTTCGTATTCCCTCTCCTTATAAAGTTCGTACTTTGAATGGACTACGCCTAATGATCCCCACACATCCCTTGTGACCCCCCTTTCTTCATATTCCATACTTAAAGAACACTTACTTTAAATGGTCGGCGAAGGCCTGGACGCCGATAGCGCGTCCACAGGAGTCCCACAACTGTAATGGTGTACGTAAACCACTCACCAAAGCTGAACACACTTGTAAGGCTGGCGATGGTAGCTTTTGCCGGGATCAGTAATAAACAAGCTATGATATTCTGAAAAATTTGGTTCATTGGCGATCATCAGTGATAGACAAGCTATGATATTCTGAAAAGTTTGGTTAATTGGCGATCATCAGTGATAGACAAGCTATGATATTCTGAAAAGTTTGGTTCATTGGCGATCATCAGTGATAGACAAGCTATGATATTTTGAAAAGTTTGGTTCATTGGCGATCATCAGTAATAGACAAGCTATGATATTCTGAAAAGTTTGGTTCATTGGCGATCATCAGTGATAGACAAGCTATGATATTCTGAAAAGTTTGGTTTATTGGCGATCATCAGTGATAGACAAGCTATGATATTCTGACCTTGTGTGGGGCCAGTGCTGCTTAGGGTCATAACAATAAGGGAGCTTGTGTGCCCTAATCAGCCCATTGGCCCATGCTAATTAAAGCGACATTGTCACCAATTTACTTCCAGAGGGCCAACGTAAACCTCAAGCGACAAGAGACTAAAGAATCTATTAGAATCCGCGCTATTTAACAGACCACTCGCTCTACATTATCTAAATAACTGCCAATAGACACACCGCTTTTAAAATTTTGAAATATCTCTCGCGTTTTCCTTTAAAAATCATCGGAGATTTGTACGCAATCGACCGGAACTAAACTGGTTACATGCAGCTTTAATGTTTGGAAGGACAGCAATTCAACTACAAACCTGTATTTCCTCAATATTGAATATGATATGTTTTTTAAATGCTTCATAGATATTTTCAATATTCCGGTAATCGAAAGAATATGGACCGTGATGTGATTATTGTTGACATACCTGGAATAGGAGAGATGGAACTGGAGTACGTTTGGTTCTGTGAATCATTGCTAAGAAGCTTGGTAAATGGCCTTCCCTTGCAGCGGCGAAAAAAATCCTAATTAAGAATGATATACTTGTGATAATGGTGAGGGTTACTGTGGATACAGTGTGCACGAATATAATAATTATGTTAATGGTATAGTAATTATGATAATGTTATAATAATTATGTTAAGTGGTATAGTTATTATGATAATGTTATAATAATCATGTTAATGGTATAATAATCATGATAATGTTATAATAATTATGTTAAGTGGTATAGTAATTATGATAATATTTAATAACTATGTTAAGTGGTATAATAGTTTATGGTAATGTTATAATAATTATGTTAATGGCATAGTAATTATGATAATGTTATAATAACTATGTTAAGTGGTATAATAGTTTATGGTAGGGGGTAGTCATGGTAAGGCCCTGGCTACTGAGAGACATGTCTCACGCGAGATGTAGCGTCACACGCGAAAAGTACTGTCCACCGCGAGATGTAGCGTCACACGCGAAAAGTACTGTCCACCGCGAGATGTAGCGTCACACGCGAAAAGTACTGTCCACCGCGAGATGTAGCGTCACACGCGAAAAGTACTGTCCACCGCGAGATGTAGCGTCACACGCGAAAGGTGCTGTCCACCGCGAAATGTAGCGTCACACGCGAAAGGTGCTGTCCACCGCGAGATGTAGCGTCACACGCGAAAAGTACTGTCCACCGCGAGATGTAGCGTCCCACGCGAGATGTTGATGGTCATGATGATGTAGATGGTCATGATGATGATGATAATGATGGTGGTGGTGATGGTAGTGGTAATGATTATGATGATATTGGTGATGGTAATGATGATGATGATGAAGATGATGATGACGATGATGATGATAATAATGATGATGATGATGATATTGGTGATGATAATGATAATGATGATTATGATGATGATGATAATGATGATGGTGGTGATGGTGGTGGTAATGATGATGATGATGATATTGATGATGATGATGATGATGATGATGATATTGGTGATGATAATGATGATGATGATATTGGTGATGATAATGATGATGATGGTCATGATGGTGATGATGATAATGGTGGTGATGGTGGTGGTAATGATGATGATGATGATATTGGTGATGGTAATGATGATGATGATGAAGATAATGATGATAATAATAGTCCAGTAAACGAACGAATTTTTATTACGGAGGTTCGACAAAATTTGTAACAAAGCCGATTTACCTTAGATCTGTTTATTTGCATCCAAATAGTGCCCCCCCAAAAATCCACCGGAATCCGACCATAGCAACCTCCTTATTTCGACCATCGAAAATCCAAGATGGCCTCCAAATCCAAGATGGCCGCCATTTTTGAAAAAAAAATTATAAAACAGTTATACAATTATACTCGGTAGAGTGAAGCCTCTATGCACGTTTATTGCTTATCGATGTTGATGTTACTGAATCCAAAATGGCCGCCAAAATGGGTAAATTATAAATTTATATTAATTGTTCAAATAAATCTCAATTCAACTTATACAAAGAAAATAATTGCTCAAAGTATCCTGAATATATTCTTTACGTCAATGGCATATAAGCCAATGAGTCAGGGGTATGTGTGAGTATTATGGGTCAGCGGTGATCAGCTAAAGCTCATGCATGTGGTTCTCTGCTCGATCTGCAAGTTCTTCAGCAAAAAACATGGATAAATTCAGTCGGTAAGTAATTAAAAATCATCATAATCTACTTTAAATACTGCTTAGCGTATTATTCAACAGTTTTTTATCGCCAGCAACACCTTTTTTATTGTTCGTTTGTCGTTTCTGACTCGGCTGGAAAGATATTGATGCTTTGATTGATATTGTCAGTGAGTATATAAGAAACGACATAAAAAGTGCAGAAAAAAACTCCCAAGTATACCTAGATGCTGAGAATATCAAGTCCATTGATCACAACCTCTCTGTCTTACCAGCATCCCTCCGTAAGTTTGGTGGCATAATCAAAAGCAAGAATGCTGACTTACAAACGGCATCATTTAGTCAAGCCATTATGAGTGCCACGTGTCCTAGAGGCTTCCTGTCCCCTTTACAAGTAGGTATATGTGTGACATTGGACCATAAGTATGGGTGCCGTGACCTGATTGATCTTCTTAGAAACTTTGGTTTCTGCGCATCGTATTCTGAGGTTACCCTTTATAAGAAAAACGCTGTCGTAACACAAGGTGTGGGCGTAGATGAAGTTGCAGAGAACGCGTTACTTCATTTGATAGCAGACAACGTGGACCACAACGCAAATACTCTTGATGGCGAGAGCGTCATTCACATGATGGGGCAGATGGGAGCAGTTACCGCAGAGGTAGCCCATAGAAAGCATATTGCAAGAAACAAGATCTCACTTGAAGAAATCAAGAGAAAAGGCCATCATAATATCATTTTCCAACGGGATCCCAAAGGAGCTCTCCAGCGCTTGAAATATCCCACCATCCCTATCCTATCGGAAGATATTGAGAACACAAAGCTGGATATCCTATGGAAAGTGTCTTTGAACATATCTAGTCGTCGCCCTCTATGGTCGGGGTATATGCAGGTCTTGCATCATGGAATGCGCAACCCAGGGAAAAGTACCCAGGTCTTCTTGCCAATGATAGACCTCACACCGAGTAGCCCTACATGCGTGCGCTCGACATTGGAGTATTTATGTGACGTAGCAGATAAGCAAAGCGTTACACCTATTATCACACTTGACCAACAACTGTACTGGATTGCACTCATGGTCATTGAAGACCAGCCAGCCGACAGCCGTATTCGACGCATCGTGCTATTGCTCGGTGGATTCCACACGCAGATGAGCTTTTTAGGGGCGGTGGGGTCTATAATGAATGGCTCTGGTCTGAAGGAAATGTTGGCCCAGTTATATGCAGAAGGGTTCGTCGAGAAGATGCTAAGTGGCAAAGCAGTCGCGCGGGCGGTACGTGGGCACCTACTGATCGATAGCGCTCATAATCGCAACATCAGCTGCCCTCCGACTCGAACCACCCATCCTAACAGGTACACATTTGAATATTTCCCTTCTATCATGCACAATTATACGAAATGATTAAAAACAACATTGATTTGTTTACTAGACAACGAAGTCCCTTCTAGTACCGTGACTGGTCCAGTAGCCCATTCGATCAGTACTGGTCTCCCAGCGCCTCCTAGTACTCTTTAGGTAAATAATGAAAAAGGAACCTTTACAAAGAAAATTACCTTATATTAAAGTTAACGCTTCTTTTGCCTTTTTACCCTTTCAGATGACGAGGATAATCCCGCGCTCCCTGCTGGTCCGTCAGCCCCTCCCAACAGTAACGCAACTGGTCTCCAAGCGCCCCCTAGTACTCCTTTAGGTAAATAATGAAATAGAACCGTTACAAAGAATATTACCTGATATTAAAGTTAACGCTTCTTTTGCCTTTTCACGCTTTCAGATGACGAGGATAATCCCGCGCTCCCTGCTGGTCCGTCAGCCCCTCCCAACAGTAACGCAACTGGTCTCCAAGCGCCTCCTAGTACTCCTTTAGGTAAATAATGGAAAAGAAAACAGTTCAAAGAATGTTACCCGATATTAAAGTTAACGCTTCTTTTGCCTTTCAGATGACGAGAATAATACCGCTCTCCTTGCGCGTATACGCCATTTGGTCAATGGGGTAAAAGAGGAGGAACTAAGCCTGCACGAAGCCCTTCAGAGAAGTGCCGTCACAACAATCAAGTCTGCCCTTGACAGCTGGAGAGATATTATGGAACGTAACGCTTCAGTACCAAAGGATGATCCAAATTCTGAGATCGTTTTTTCGTTCAATCAGAACGGGAGATTGGAAGTTGTACCTCAAATGCTTGTGTGATATGCATCCGTATCTTGCAGCGGCCGGTCATAACAACTACACAAAGTCCCTGGCACTGTTTATTCCAAGAATGCAGGACCTTGAGCGTACTCACCCTGAAGTGTACAGAGCATTTACAGATGGCTTATTTCCTGTAAGAAGAACAGACGGCGCGTGGTGTTCTTATGGCCGGGCTCAAGACAAGTGGCGGGCTGACGCGCGGACGTGGATTCGATGAAATTACCCGTCTCCTTTTTCTGTTTTCAAGGCCAATATGCTCAGAGATAAGCCATTGCGTATTCAAGATTGCAGGTTTATTACCAGATGATGAAAACGGCCATCGTGACCTGACAGCTTCCCGAATTAAGAGGGATATGTCTGACTTAGAAAAACTAGTTGATGTTTTTAACGAGCGCGGTGTTTTCAACACCTCCAGCACCAAATTCGTGAGCTTATCAACTGGCCTAATTGCCGACGATGAGGTAAATGCTGATGACGCAAAAGCGGTAGGAGATCAAGTTCTTCAGTCAATGGTTGGTAAGACTGTATCAGCGTATTCGTTCTCAAAGAAGCAGAGCTAATTCACCATTTAGTCAAGCTCGTTCCCGAAAGTGTTGTTGCGACACTCCCCACTACAGACCTGCGGTATGTCATCGACGGAGGAGGGCTGCTTTACAAGTTCGCATGGCCAAAGAATTCCACGTACGCTGAAATATGCACCCTGTACGTTCGACATGTGTGTAGCAGCTACGTTAATGCCACGGTAGTTTTTGATGGCCCAAGTACAAAGGATGAAGCCCATCGATGTCGATCGAACAACGACGTTGGCGCAACAGTGTCTGTCACCAAAGAAATGCGCCTGACGATGTCCAAAAAAGCTTTCCTTGGAAATTCCACCAACAAGCAGGCCCTTATCTACCTCCTCGCTGACGAAATGGGTCGAGCTGGAGTCACTGTTGAACACGCCCCAGGAGATGCGGATTACAAGATTTGCCAGATGGCTCGTACATACGCCCTAGAAAGGCCAGTAGCTGTGGCTGCAGAAGACTCTGATGTTTTCCAGCTGCTAGTGCATCACACAGATCTTGCTGCCAGAAATGTATAGATAGTCACTGCAAAACGAACTGTTTGTGGTAGCACCATCAAGCGCCCGAGTGTGTGATTTCTGGAGAATTGGTTGCATTGAAAACAAGCATTGCGTCCTCGTAAATTGATTTTATTGCCTTTATTAAATCACTTAACAGCCATTATGCATGAAAAACAATATCAAGTTATCTAAGTATCTAGTATTGGGTGTTTATTTGCTTTCATGTGAAATATGTAGGTAAACTTTAGCCTGAAGGCGATTATCTTGGATTTTGCGGCCATTTTGGATTAGAAAGCTTAAAAAAATGAAATGTTTTGCAAGCTCAGGTTTCGATTTAATGTCATTTTTACATGTATCGAAATGCAATAAACATGTTTAGATCCTTTAATTTGCCATGTGTGATTGTGTAACTGTTTTGATTTAAGATTTTGCTTAAAAATGGCGGCCATCTTGGATTTTCGATGGTCGAAATAGTCGGGTCGCTTAGCGCACAAAAAGAGCTCAATCTATACACAGCGGACAAAAGCACCAAACTTGGTATAATTATAGCCTATGAGATGGTAATTAATATTGAGACCGGTGCCCACCGGTGCCATTAGCGGATCCATAGATAAAGAGCAATTCTTTTTTTTAGAAATCTGGTATTGCGGGTACCCTGTGGTGAGATTTTCATACCTTTTTATGAGGCAAAAAAAGATAAAAAATGCACATATTTGAAAACGATTTCTATCATTTAAGCTGTACTCTATCGAATTCCGAACAAAAAAACGTATAAATAGCTATAAAAAGCTACATTTGAAGAAGAAGGAAATCTACTGGAACCCAGGCTGCGGTCGTTTTTTACATCCCTCTTCCTAACATACAAATATAATAATAATATGACTGATTTCCGTCCATCAAATAAGCACAATAGGTGGTGCACATGAATTTCACCAGAAATTTTCTTTCAATGAGCTGTCTAAGCATTATATTAAGGGTTACAGAGCTTTGATTCAACCAGCGCGGCTGTAATTAATAGGCCCGTCACCAGGAAAAAATAAGCTACTGGCGTTTACGGATATGGCGCTCAAAACCATCTGATCGTTTATAACTTACATAGAATAATTCTGGCTTACGTCAGGTTTGGGCCTAAACGTGTCCTAAGGTCGACGCTAGTACCGTTGACACTAGAGTTTTTGTACATTTGTTTATAGCACCGTCGAAGGAAACATCTTCTGTTTGGAAAAGAAATCCCAGCGTACCCTGCACACAAGCTTGCGTACGCGCATCATTCTAAAAAGTCTCTTTCAGTTTATTTCAGAATGACCTTTTTCCCTTTATTACAATAACGGTCCGCCGATCACTGATCGTGCGCCTTAGAAAAAGCCTCTAAAACTCTGTCCTTTAGTAAAAATCGGTTAAAGGATTTCTCATTCCCGAAATCTTCCAAGCGCGTCTCATGCGCATTGTGGAGCTTGTACATCACAAGAAAGGTTTGTACCATTTTCAACAGCTTCCAGTTATATATTCTGATAATATATTATATTCTATAAGCCTGACAAAAAGCTCTACACTTTTTTTATCATCCTCTTTCGCTTCCTGGAGACCTTTCCTTTACTTATGCTCCACATGGCTTTTTCCATCCCTGAGGTCATCATTAAGTTAATCTTTAAGTTAATAACATAGTCCTTTATCGCTACGGCGATTTGTTGGAGGCTGGTTGCTATCCTGTTCAAAGCATGCGATACGTTCAACCTCGTCACTATAATGCACACGTAGGGAGAAATAAGCACTGTTTTTCTAGTCTCTTCTAGTCACCTTTTTTCGTTCTTAAAGGCTTTCGAGCTTAATACCGCAAATTTGTGATAATTCCTGTGCCATTTTGCTCTATTTGCGACAAAGAGTTTCTGCAGATGTTTCTTCTGCAGAACATCTAAATACTCTAATATTCTCAAGAAAAGATTCACAAACTAATTACTTTGATTGAGGAGGCATATCTAAAGCATCTCGTTGTTCTGTGGTGTCTAGTTGACATACATTAACAAAGCCCCCTATTAAATCCATCTCTACCTCTTTTTAGCCAACGTCAAAATACCCGATAATTGCAATAAACGCAGATTTAGAAGAGATACATTTATAAATTCAAGACAAAAGTTCATATTTATTAGGTTATTGACATTGTAAGTCCTTGAAACATAAAGTATGAGCCTTTTTTTCACCTAAAATACGTGATTTAATGAGGTACTTACAGCGTATCTATGCCAATATAAGCCGCCATATTGGATAACCGTGAGGGGGATTGGGTCTAGCCTTGAAAAATTTTTCTCTTAGATAAAGCGTTTTAATGCAGCCGACGACAGTTTTATCTTGAAATATTAACAAATAGCGTTATATTTCCCCTACTAGAATAAAACAATCAGATATTTCGCCTTAGTTTTGGAAATACAAGGTAAATTTCACCACAGGAAGCCCGTGATGGACGCTTTTTCTAATTTTTATTCCGTTATTACACGAAATCCTCAAGTGGTACCGGTGGGCACCGGTCTCAATATTAATTAGCATCCTCTTGGCTATCTTTGTGCCAAGTTTGGTGCTTTTGTCCGCTATGTATAGATTGAAACACTAAGCGACCGGACTATAATAATGATAATGATGATATTGGTGATGATGATAATGGTGATGATGGTGATGGTGATGGTGACGATAGTGCAGGATGATAATGGTGGTCATCATTATAATGATGATGGAAGAGATGATAGTATTATGCATACCTTCCGCTGGTAAAGGTTGAAGCATTCTGAGAACCGAAAACAGAGCACGCCACACACACTGGAATAATCCAGTCAAATGAACCATACATCTTCGCGGCGAACGCCTTGCCAAACAAAGAAATAGATAAATAAATAAACCAATCAATCAACTAGTCAGTCATTCGGTCGGTCGATAAACGAACGAACGAACAAACGAACGAACAAACAAACACACAAACAAACAAACAAACGAAGGAAAGAACGAACGAACGAACACACAAACAAACAAACAATGAATGAATGATAAATGAATGAATGAATGAATGAATGAATGAATGAATGAATGAATGAATGAATGAATGAATGAATGAATAGATTCATGGGCCTTTTTGTAACCGAGTCGTGTTCCTTTTTGTAACTTTGTTCCTTTTTGTAACCAAGGTTTGGTTACGAAAGGGAACAGTGCTCCTTTTTGTAACATAGGCCAAGTTACAAAAAGGAGCATATGTTCCTTTTTGTAACCATGTGCTCCCTTTTGTAACATTTGTGATCCTTTTTGTAACCTAAGCCAAGTTACAAAAAGGAGCACATGTTCCCTTTCGTAACTTTGGGTGTTCCTTTTGGTAACCTTAGAAAATAGGGCTTAATTCAGAAACTGAATTCTACAGTAAATATCCAAACCCTATTTAAACGACAAATAAAACGTTTTATTCTTATCTCCTACATTGTATGAGTACATTTTAGTGTAACAATAAGTTGTAGAATAAGATTGATAATGTCGGTGCTCCATCATTTATATCATCAATAATACGCAGCCAGTGACATCCTTGCTTCTATTTCATTCCCTGAATTTGTTTTTATTTAATGATATACATCGATACACATTTTTGTCGATTCATGAGCGTTTTAAACACTAAAATATTAAGGTTTACATCCCACATTGAGAGGAGTATGCAAGGCTCAATCGATAACGTCTTCCCCTCATTTTGAAGTCCACACGACGTTTAGAGGTAATTTCCGCGTTTGCTTTCTTTATGGTGCCCCAACACCATGCGGATGAAATGCTCTGGATATTTGTATGGGAGCCCCCCTTAGCTCCCTTGAATATCCATTAACACTTGTGAGGGGCAATAGGGCGATTTAGGCCCTAAAAAGGGACGCGTGTTGCGCAGGTTATGATTACTATGCTCTGTTTCTATCATAAGATGGCTAGCTGTGACCCAGTCAAAATGGAGAAATCATATAAAAGACAGAAACATCGCTGTCCAGTGCCTGCCTGTCAGAAAGAGGTGATTCACCTCCCTCGCCATTTGATAACAGTGCACAAATGGAGCCGCGAAAAGGCATTAGAGGCACTGTCTGTGTTCGACCTTAGGGCAAAAAAAAACGAAGTCAGAGGCTGTCCCAGAGCAAAGAGCCAAGCGGACCTACAAACGTCGGGTTTGTTCGTTCCCAGGGTTCAACCTGATCGTGCGAAGGTTGCACAACCACCTGAATGCAAAACATAAGTTAAGTCGACACGACGAGAGATACAAACAGCTATTGAAAGAATCGCGATGGGAAGAGATAGGCGAAGATTTCCAGGAAGAGTGTGTAGTAGAGATCTCCTCTGACACCGAGTCCGAGCCCGAGCAAGAGCCCGATCCCCAGAGCCAGAGCCAAAGCAAGGGCAAGGGCAAGGGCAAGGGCAAGGGCAAGGGCAAGGGCAAGGGCAAGGGCAAGGGCAAGGGCAAGGGCAAGGGCAAGGGCAAGGGCAAGGGCAAGGGCAAGGGCAAGGTCCAAGGCCAGAGCCAGAGCCAGAGCCAGAGCCAGAGCCAGAGCCAGAGCCAGAGCCAGAGCCAGAGCCAGAGCCAGAGCCAGAGCCAGAGCCAGAGCCAGAGCCAGAGCCAGAGCCAGAGCCAGAGCCAGAGCCAGAGCCAGAGCCAGAGCCAGAGCCAGAGCCAGAGCCAGAGCCAAAGCAAGAGCAGTCAATCCAGTACAATGTCATCTAATGAAGAAGAAATGTGCCTCCAGGAAATCCATAGAAAATCCGAAAAAGCCAAAGCTATAATGAGAGGAGGTGAAGTAGATCAACACAAATACAGCTCAAGTGATGACGATAGTGATGAAGTTATCCCTTCGTCGCCGATTGGAAAGAAGAGGAGCATCTTTCCTAAGCGCGCGCTAGCCGATATTCACAACGACACTCCAAAGGTTATCAAGAAGAGAACAACTGGGGGATTGGCAGGAGAATAATCTTCACCGACACTATGGAAAGCAACTGCAGTAGACAATAGCAAGGAAAAGGATGACTTATCAACGTCGAGCCCAGCAGAGGAGATAGAAGACAAAGACTACGAGCCAGATGGAGAAGATGAGGATGAAGACGAAGATAATGAAGGTTGTGGTAATGATGATGAGGATAATGATATCGATGTTACGGATGAAGAAGATGAATTGATGATGAAGGCAGAAACGCTGATGAAAGATGATGAAGGCAGAAACGATGACACAGATAAGATATTGGACGCATTTTTACAATGGCTTCAAGGTATCGATGGAGGTAGAAGAGAGTTGCGTACCGCTAAGCAATATGTTGCTCAGGTTCACGCAATCATCAAGGATGTAGATCCAGATGAGCTGCGCATCGACAGCATCCTGAATAAGAAGCATCTTCGAGACAAATGGTTACAGAAATTGGAACGTAATAGGAAGCCAGGGACCTGCAAGGCATATTTAGGTTCATTATCAAGATTTATCCGTTTCCTTGTTGTGGAAAAGTTAGAAGACCTAAAGCTAACAGAAGAGCATGTGACGAAGGTCAGAGTGCAAGTCCAAGAGTGGTCGGCTTCTTTTAAGAAGCCGTTCAAAGAAAGAAGATGGGAGAAGCATCAAGAAGACCTAGAGAAACTCATAACCCCGGAGGACGTCCAGAAGTTTTCAAAGTCGGCTTCAGTAAGAGCGGCAATCTCGACACTGGGAAGATACATGGAAAAGGAAGGGTCCCCGGGTCAGACAGACTTTTGTACTATCAGAGACCATCTCATCACTCGCCTATGCATCGAGAATGCATGTAGAGCTGGCCCGATCGCAAATATGACTTTGCGGGATCTAGATAGAGCCACGAAAGACGGCGATGAAATGATTGTCACCATTTTGAAGCGCAAGACATCTGCCTCGGCAGGCCCAGCCCATGTAGTGCTAAGTCCCACAGTCTTCACCTGGCTAAAGGCGTATGTAAAATACATGAGAAACAAGGTCAGCGGAGCAGGAACAGATCCCGATGAGAAGGTTTTCATCAGCTTCACAGCGAGTGAGATGACATCATTTATGATATCTGCTCAACTTAATTCCTTGTGGCAAAAGGCTGTCGAGAATATTAGAGTAAATGCAGCTTCATTCCGTAAAGCAGCTGTTTCCGTGGTCCACGAAGAGCACCAACATCTGAGGAAGGACCTAGCCGACCTCATGGGACACAATCAAAAGACCGCCGAAAAATTCTCGTTAAGCAGAAGTCTAAGTCGGCTGCAAAACCCTTCTTTTCTCAGAAATATCATGTATGCGGAAGGGGCATCACATGTAGAAGCAAGTGAAGCCCTGTCTGTGAAGAATGGGGAAGCAGAAAAGTCTGGTCGTCACCACTGGACAGAGAAAGAAGAGGAGGCTATCCAAATGGTATTTAAGGGTGCCATTGAAGAATGCAAGCTTCGGTTAGATGCCGTGAAGCAAGAAATACCCAAGCACCCCCCTTCTGGCGCATATCGACGCCTTGAAGGTTTACGATAAAGTAAGGAGATTGATGAAGAAAGAAAATACACAAGCGAGCCCTTGCCTCCCCACAGAGAAAATGACCCAACAAGAGAAGATGGAAAGAATGTTGGGTCGGGAAGATGCTGAAGAATCATGCCTCAAGAGTAAGGGGTCTCAAGTATTTACAGATTCGCAGTCTAATCTCTGTCTGCGACTGTTTCATGATCTCCTACACAACAATGACAGGATCGAGAGAAAAGCCTTGATGGAACGAGTCATGAGAGATGACGAGGCCAAGAAAGAGTTGTCTGCGTTTACTCCACAACAACTTGCTGACAAGGTGCGTGCAGAGCGCAACAAAGCTAAGAAGTCAAAGTAGTAGAAACAATCTAATGACCACTCCAGGCATTTTCAGCCGTTTTCAGCCATTTTCGCGTTTGTAGTAAGTTCAGTTGTTAAAAATGTTTGCGCAAGAGGATTCGAAGGATTCACTAAAATTGTTGTTAATGACTTGTTTGTTCATACGGAACACAGAGACATTATTATACTTAAATGTATATAAAGAGGCGTTGTTATACTTGAATGTATACACAGAGACGTTATTATACTTAAATGTATACACAGAGACGTTATTATACTTAAATGTATACACAGAGACGTT
The DNA here is from genome assembly GCF_932526225.1 of Nematostella vectensis. Taxonomy (NCBI): domain Eukaryota; kingdom Metazoa; phylum Cnidaria; class Anthozoa; order Actiniaria; family Edwardsiidae; genus Nematostella; species Nematostella vectensis. Next base: position 3,799,516 of record NC_064041.1, on the reverse strand, counting down.
ATTATACTTAAATGTATACACAGAGACGTTATGAGCAGCAACAGCAAGCGACATTATTAATAAAGCTGCCCTGTAAAGCTGTAGTATGTTTCTATGAGTACACCCATCTCTGAGCACTCTCAATCCATGTGTAGTTTGAGGAAAGACGAATAGTAGATTATGATTTAAGGCCAGTTTGAGTTATCCGCTTTCCTAGAGGCTGCTAAAAATTGCAAAAGTCAAGGAAATAGCGAAAACCTTATTCTGATACAGCACACGAATGATGCATTTTACCCAGTCTCCAAGAATCGTCATATCTCAGTCATTTTAATTCAAAGAGCTATTAAACTCAGGAAAAGCAAATACGAATAGCATCTGATGATTCTTGTTAGGCTTGCTTGTGTTATACGTCTTTCAAGAGGCTGCAAAGAAGCTGCAAATATCGAAACAATATAGCGGGGAATTCAAAATGTGCCTATTATCCTTGGAGATTTGACCAAAAAACTGAAACACAGAAAATGAAAATACTAACAAGTACTCTCTGAATCGAATGGTTGTCTATCCCTGCTTCAGTTTTTAGTTGTTTCACCATGATTTTAAACATAAATAAACCTAATTTTTCTGATAATTGTTACACTAAAAGAGACATGATTTTCGCGGTCGTTCCTTTTCGTAACCTGACATATATTTCAATAAAATATTATTGTGATCTCACATATATATTTCTTTGCTATAAACAGACCTATAAAACATTATCAAACCTAGAATTGCATAGAAATAAAAATCTTTTTAAATAAAATACTTTTTTATCCTGCACTAGTTATAGCACCCCAAAATGTTCCTTTTTGTAACATTTAAGCATTTTCAGCGGGTCAAGGAAAAAAATCAAAAAAGCAATTTCTTCTACGTTCTTGCTTTACTTCTTGGATATGTTCCCCACCAATATTTGATCTCTTTTATACATGCATAAGCAAAAAGATCCACCGCTTCATTGGGTATTTATTTCAAATCTCTCGGGCCGGATAGAAAGTGCCAAAATTTGAGTATTTTTGGATTCGCCTCTGAGGCCAATTTCGCTCGAGTTTTCTTTATAAATCATTTATATTTAGGTGAAATGTAACCAAGTTTTGAGAGAATCTTCCTTAACTATCCTTCTATGCGTACAACGAGTTGAGGGGCCTCAAGCGGAAGAACTCGATCGATTTTACGCTTTTTTGTGAGGTGACTTTAAGTGCGTTAAATTTGAATCTTATGATTGGCACGGGTCCCCATAAAGTCCATTGATCTGAGCACGGTCTTGAAGCCTCGAAAATTCTACGCAAATCAAAGCAGGTTAGGAAGCTAGGAGGGGTATGCTAAAGTCCAGATAGATGATATATCCCGATGATACAGCGTGATTTCGGTTTTTCTGTATTTTTGTTGGCTGAAACCTAAAGGGTGTTCCTTTTTGTAACATTTTGCTCTTTAACTTTAAATATCATCGCCAATTTTTAAGTTGGGTTTATTTAGTTTTCACCATCCAATATCTGCTTAAAAATCTTCCTATAGATATATTCGCTATGATTTAATGATGTTCCTGATTGAAAAGGGGTGAAGTTGAAAAAATGTTACGAAAGGGAACCACGATGAATCTGTGAATGAATGAATAGATGGATGGATGGATGGATGGATAGTTGGATGGATGGATGGATGAATGTATGAATGAATCAACTAAGCTTATTTTCATTTGGAACGGCCAATAAAAAGAACAGCGTAAGCACCCCGGGAGGACTATTCCTGCCCTACGCCTTACATCCTCTCTAAGGAAACTTACCACGCCCGTCGCTGGAGATTCCTTTACTTCGTCACTCGTGAGCACAGCAAAATAGGCGATGTTAACCAAGAAATAGATGGCAGTCACTCCTGATATACTTCCCAGCACAGCCAGTGGCATATTCCTGTACAGTACAACCAAGTTAACGTTAACAAGTTCATCTAGACACCATACAGTAGATGTCACTCACACGAATATAATGACTATTCAGGCACAAGGCATTTTGCTGGACGACGCCGAAATATGATGCTGAAAGAGAGATTAAGAGAGGAAAAAGCCTTTAATTTTAAAACCTCTCTTCCGCTTCACTGGCTGCGAGACCCCGGGTAAACCCACGACACTTGTATTGGTGGGGAACCTGGGAAGTCGAGAGGAGGGTAAGCAGTCATTGGCATATCAATCAATGGCTTTCGTTTTTCTAAATAATATAAAAGAGCCTGAGGCAAGCGCGCGGAAGACCTGTGATATTCCAAAACGTTAGGGACCAGGCACCATTTCCAAGATGGCTGTCAGCAAAATCGTAGTTAACACGAATTCCTGCAAGTTTACGTGGAGATTCTCGACTTACAAAGTCCTAGAGCGATAAAAAAGCGAAAAAATGATTGAAGCGGACTCCCAAATATTGTATCCAATGCCTAATCAGGAAATGACCGATCGAGCTAGAAAAACGACAGTTTTTAAAACAAGACTGACTGATATGCAATAATTTTCCAAATAAAAAATGACCAATTTCATTTTCTGGGGGTCCATGGGCCAGGACTCCAAAATTAGCTTTTTGGTACCAAGAAAGGTGAAAAAGGCTATCATACCTTTTTGAAAAGGTAGTTTGTGGAAATTTATGATATACATTACAAATGAGTAGCTTTGAGTCTGTAATCACGTGACAAAGTGACGTCATTATCCTTTTTCTATATCATGCTTACTTTATGTACTTAGTAAAGAAAAAACATAAAAGAAGACGTTTTAACAAAATGTTTTGGGTTTATTTCATTCATAATTATGGCACGAGATTACAATCGTCTCGTTTGGTCATCCTACTTTTTCGTTGCCACAGAAACCAATCAGCCTATCTCAGTTTCTTTTTCAATATACGGACAAAGAAACACGCCAAATGTGGCAATTTGGTACCAAAAACAGACAAGGCAAGTGACAAGGGTTATCATACATTTTTGGAAAGCTTATTAACCCTTCTACTTAAAGATATATGATAGACATGTGAAATAAAACGTTGTGAGTGTTTAATCACGTGATTAGTGGCGCCATCAGCCCTTTAAGCATGATGTATACATCAGGGGCGGATCCAGGATTTCCAAATGTGGGGTGAATAATGGTCGGATAGAGGGCTTATAACTGGGGAGGTGGAAATCCACCCAAATCCATCCCCCTCTATCCGCATGCTTAGTTTGTAATGGTTAAAAGAAAATTATGAATATGTTTTCTAACATCCAAAGCTTATTTCGACTACGGCCACATGTTATAAAGTTAAGGGACAGTTACTTGTTAATGATTTCGTATTGTTGCTATGGCAACCAATATCCAAAATGGATTCACTAAAACCTACACTATTATCTTCTTAAGTGATACGATAGTCAATGAAAACATAGTTCTAAGTCACCGCTGCAGTTAAGTTTACATGCCGTCTTTCTAACTTGGTGCTATAGCTGCATGCTCCGCTGCAGTTTGATTTCCTTGCTCAGATCGCTGAGTGTTCGAAGCTTGGACTTACGTATAGGATCGTGGAGCTTCACCAGGGGAGGCGTAGATTCAAGGCGTTTTGTTCTGAATACTTGATAGGCTTTCTCTCCTACTTCCCTGGCATCAAGGAGATCTTTGCAGATGTCGTGGGTTGCTGCTTTCCCTGTTGACAAGCACACCAGCTCTTGAAGCGCACTATCGAATGGGTTTAGCCTTTTAGTCTTCAGTATATGCAATAAGGATTCCACATCGCCTTCGTTATTTTTTTTATTCTGCTACTTCCCAGATCAGCATGCTTCAAAGATGAATCGGCATTCAGTGATAGCATCTCCTCTATTTTTGAGGTTTGACAGTAGAAGGGCGGAAAGCTTTATAATCTTTCTGTCTCCAAGAAGCCTTGTTCTGATGAAGCTATACACTTTTTCAAGGGCACTCGATTCTAACCGAGCATTGGGCGGATCTTTTAGTGTAAATCTTGTAACAGGATGAATGATGAACTTGCCTTTTTTGTCACAGAAAATGCAAACTTCTTCATAGATTCTTGTCCAGAGGTAGGTGATATCTTCCTAGTTGATTGTTTTTTTCTCTTCGGAAGTTTCCTCTTGACCTGACTTGCAACCATCTTCTATGATTCCTATGAGAGACTTCTTAAGAGTAAAAACAATGCGACAGTTTCTGTGATAATAGATACGAGGAATTTCTCCTTTATCTAGCTCCTGGGCGATCTCCAGTACAGGCTCATGATTTCAAATGTTTGCTGCCTCGAAAAGCGTTTTCCAAGAATTAATGTCTCTGGGTGAAACAAGCTCTTACTGGTCTTCCGTACAATGAAGACTCTTCTCTAGATCGTTTTCTACCCCTATCAAAACGAGAATGGCAGGCTCCTATGCACCACAATAAGAAAAAAAATTATTATAAGTATCTTAGACACGAAAATTACAATTCTTTATTTCGAATGACTGTAAGTTCTTTGAAAAATCCCCACATTTATTAAAATTATTGATTTATATAAATTGATTTCGTATCTATGGTATCTATAAGTCCCATTTTGTACCTTATAACCCGATCAACCGTTGCAGATTTGCAGAAAATAGCGAAGATTAGTGTTTTACTCACCTTTCAAAAAAGCCGCCATTTTGGATTATTCTTGATTGCAACACGAAGAAAAAGGTTTTTAAAAATAATTTGAAACAGGTTAAAAAAAATTAAAACAACTTTTAGTGATTGAAATACCCTTTTCTATGTACTAGCTATAATATTTCTTAGATTCAGGCTCTCCGATTAAATGTATTGCATAGTTTTACAGATATAAATTTAGAGACTCGTTTTCATGCTAAATGCGGATTTCAAAAGTAATGCTCCGTATAAGAACTACGGTGAACCGATAGGTCCTGCGGCAATAGGGGTTCGTTATCTTTTTAACTAATCTAATTAATATTGCTAAAATTATATGTTAAAGCTACTCTTTCGTAAGGTTTATCATACATATTTTTATCCTCTCAATCTAAGGTTTCATTTGATGGTATTCATGTTTTGTTACCCGATTTGGTATACCAAAAAATGGTCTGGCCCATGGAAATTATATATTTTGGGAGGTCTAGGGTTGCGCAGTCAAACACTATGAGAACTAATAATATCCTTGTCCCATATTGTTAAGTAGCCTTATTTTACCTCCGGGGATTTTTTACTTCCTCTGAAACATCATTTAATGCATCCCTGCGGAATAAATAGGCTGTTAAAATAGAACTATACCTCTTGTAAAAAAACGCCATTGTTCTAGTACAAAAGATATCGCTTTGTTAAATAATAGCAATAAAAAATATTTGTTAGCCGCGTTGGAGTAAAATTTAATAAGCGCTGATCATGGGGCTTTGTGTATTTGAACGTTTTTCTTACCATCCTTCAAACGCCCAAAGTCCAGCCTGGAATGCAAGTCCTATCCTCCCAATCACCGAGGTCGTTCCATCGAAGGGTTCGTCGAAGTTATTAGTGGAGGAACCTGGGGATTTATTCATCGATTTTTTTATGTTTCTTTCCTCTTAATCTGTATAGCAATTTTTATTTTCATTTTGTTTTTATATAAATGATAAAGGAAATAAATGATGATGATGATGGTGTGGTGGCGTGGGTGCTGATATTGATGATATGATGATATGATGATGGTGATGATGGTGATGATGATGATGATGATGATGATGGTGATGATGATGATGATGATGATGATTATGATACAAAACGGTACGAACCTGTAATAAATAATTGATCTAAGCGCTTGAAACATGATATTAAGGTGATCGCGGTCATTAAGCTGCGTCACCGAAATCTATTTTGCCGCATGACGGCCTCCTATTTCTCTTATTTTAGCAGAACCTGTCGCTAAGATATTGTAGCTTTGAAAGAACCTAATAAATCCTGACGATCGTTTGAGGTTATACGTTATAAACGTTTAATTGAAACTAAACAGACATGACAGGCCCGTACCCAGGGGTGGTGCAGGGGGTGCGAACGCACCCCCAACAACGGTCGAAGGTCCACTTTCGGTTCTCAATAGACGTGCTATTATTTGTAGACAAAACTATTAAGCATCAGCTAGATCACTCTGGTATGTAGCCAAATCCGACAATAAACGTCCCGTGGGGATACTGCAAAGGCATGGGCAGATTTTATCAGAGAAATTCCTTCCCACTCCCCCCCCCCCGGAATTATTAAGTCCCATTTTTCGGATTTCGCACCCCCCCCCCCCAAGAAAAATCCTGGGTACGGGCCTGCATGAGGCACGAACCCTTGAAATCTTTTAGTGAAAAGCAGATACGAAGTTCTCTCTACTAGAGAGTTTTCAAAACAAGATTTGTGGGTATGTACCACACCCTTCCGCCTTGTGCCGCACGCACCCTCATGTATCCCTAGCATGCAAGCGTGATGTGCCACACCCATGTACCCCTAGCAAGCGTGATGTGCCACACCCCATGTACCCCTAGCAAGCGTGATGTGCCACACCCCATGTACCCCTAGCAAGGGTGATGTGCCACACCCCATGTACCCCAAGCAAGCGTGATGTACCACACCCCGTGTACCCCTAGCAAGCGTGATGTACCACATCCCATGTACCCCAAGCAAGCGTGATTTACCATACCCCATGTACCCCTAGCAAGCGTGATGTGCCACACCCCATGTACCCCTAGCAAGCGTGATGTACCACACCCCATGTACCCCTAGCAAGCGTGATGTGCCACACCCCATGTACCCCTAGCAAGCGTAATGTGCCACACCCCATGTACCCCTAGCAAGTGTGATGTACCACACCCCGTGTACCCCTAGCAAGCGTGATGTGCCACACCCCATGTACCCCTAGCAAGCGTGATGTACCACACCCCATGTACCCCTAGCAAGCGTGATGTACCACACCCCATGTACGCCTAGCAAGCGTGATGTACCACACCCCATGAACCCCTAGCAAGCGTGATGTACCACACCCCATAAACCCTAGCAAGCGTGATGTGCCACACCCCATGTACCCCTAGCAAGCGTGATGTACCACACCCCGTGTACCCCTAGTAAGCGTGATGTACCACACCCCATGTACCCCTAGCAAGCGTGATGTACCACACCCCGTGTACCCCTAGCAAGCGTGATGTGCCACACCCCGTGTACCCCTAGCAAGCGTGTTGTACCTTTATCTCGTGCCAGTCTGACGAGCCCTGTGATGATGATCATGACTAAGGCGAGGGTTTTGCCGACCGTGAAGACGTTCTGTACCCGCGCGGCAACCTTGGCACTCATCACATTCACGTATGTAATAAAACCTGTAAAAGGTGTAAATAGAATGATGACATTATAATACTAATACCCATCTGGAAGGTAGCCTAGACTCAGTTTTCTAGCCGGGTTACCTGTTTCGGAGCTCCGTGAGGAGCTAGGACGAGCTAAACCACATAACGTGGAGAGGGTTTACTGTGCCCTAGGCGAGGTGCTTATACGAGGGAAGCGCTTATATCAGAATCGGATTTGTTCCTTGTCTACATAGATGATATCCAAAGCGATATTGACAGTAACTAGTTTCTTTTTGCCAACAGTGCTATGTACTGTCAGTTTTCGTTACTTCCCTACAGTCCCCCTCGTCATCGAAGTCTATTAGTGCAACACGAGGCACTTATACAGCTCTTCTGGGGAGTAGCTTATTCAAATTTCTACCCTTAGCCAGGCGTTATTTTTTTCAGTGCCTGACTACGCCTCGCCTATCAGGGACTAGTTTTTCCAGAGGAAATCTTACATAAAGTGAACGCAGCCAAGATCTTACGCGGGGCCTCAAGATCATCCCTCTCGAAGCAATCGCGGAAAAATGGTTCGATGGCGTATGCGGAGAACGTGAGTGCAGTTATTGCGGAGGAACAAGGGATGACAATTATCAGCTTTAACCAGACGATACTGAATGCCAATGGTGATCCTAACGTTTGCTTGATGATCATGTATTCTCCTGTCGATGGAATTAATAAAAAACCTATAAGCTATTAGAAAATAATTGGAAAGAAACATTTAGGGAGCAAAGCATGATGGGTGCAATAGGAGGTAATGTGAGATAGGAACACAAGGGAGCAATGCATGATGGGTACGCCAGAGAGCAATGTATGATGGGTACGCTAGGGAGCAATGTATTACGGGTACACTTGGGAGCTATACATGAAGGGTACAATAGGGAGCAATGTATGATGGGTACACTAGGGAGCAATGAATGATGGGTACACTAGGGGCAATGCATGATGGGTACACTAGGGAGCAATGTATGATGGGTACACAAGGGAGTACTGTATGATGGGTACACTAGGGAGCAATGTATGATGGGTACACTAGGGAGCAATGTATGATGGATACACTGGGGAGCAATGTATGATGGGTACACTAGGAAGCAATGTATGATGGGTACACTGGGGAGTAATGTATGATGGGTACACTAGGGAGCAATGTATGATGGGTACACTAGGGAGCAATGTTTGATGGGTACACTAGGGAGTAATGTATTTTAGGTACACTAGGGAGTAATGTATGATGGGTACACTAGGGAGCAATGTATGATGGGTACACTAGGGAGTACTGTATGATGGGTACACTAGGGAGCAATGTATGATGGGTACACTAGGGAGCAATGTATGATGGGTACACTAGGGAGTAATGTATGATGGGTACACTAGGGAGCAATGTATGATGGGTACACTAGGGAGCAATGTTTGATGGGTACACTAGGGAGCAATGTATGATGGGTACACTAGGGAGCAATGTATGATGGGTACACTGGGGAGCAATGTGTGATGGGTACACTAGGGAGCAATGTGTGATGGGTACACTAGGGAGCAATGTATGATGGGTACACTAGGGAGCAATGTATGATGGGTACAATAGGGAGTAATGTATGATGGGTACACTAGGGAGCAATGTATGACGGGTACACTAGGGAGCTATGTATGATGGGTACACTAGGGAGCAATGTATGATGGGTACACTAGGGAGCAATGTATGATGGGTACACTGGGGAGTAATGTATGATGGGTACACTAGGGAGCAATGTATGATGGGTACACTAGGGAGCAATGTTTGATGGGTACACTAGGGAGTACTGTATGATGGGTACACTAGGGAGCAATGTATGATGGGTACACTAGGGAGCAATGTATGATGGGTACACTAGGGAGCTATGTATGATGGGTACACTAGGGAGCAATGTATGATGGGTACACTAGGGAGTAATGTATGATGGGTACACTAGGGAGCAATGTGTGATGGGTACACTAGGGAGCAATGTATGATGGGTACACTAGGGAGCAATGTATGATGGGTACACTAGGGAGCAATGTATGATGGGTACACTGGGGAGCAATGTATGATGGGTACACTAGGGAGTAATGTATGATGGGTACACTAGGGAGCAATGTATGACGGGTACACTAGGGAGCTATGTATGATGGGTACACTAGGGAGCAATGTATGATGGGTACACTAGGGAGCAATGTATGATGGGTACACTGGGGAGTAATGTATTTTAGGTACACTAGGGAGTAATGTATGATGGGTACACTAGGGAGCAATGTATGATGGGTACACTAGGGAGTACTGTATGATGGGTACACTAGGGAGCAATGTATGATGGGTACACTAGGGAGCAATGTATGATGGGTACACTAGGGAGTAATGTATGATGGGTACAATAGGGAGCAATGTATGATGGGTACACTAGGGAGCAATGTGTGATGGGTACACTAGGGAGTAATGTATGATAGGTACACTAGGGAGTAATGTATGATGGGTACACTAGGGAGCAATGTTTGATGGGTACACTAGGGAGCAATGTTAGATGGATACACTAGGGAGCAATGTATGACGGGTACACTAGGGAGCAATGTATGATGGGTACACTAGGGAGTAATGTATGATAGGTACACTAGGGAGTAATGTATGATGGGTACACTAGGGAGTAATGTTAGATGGATACACTAGGGAGCAATGTATGACGGGTACACTAGGGAGTAATGTATGATGGGTACACTAGGGAGCAATGTGTGATGGGTACACTAGGAAGCAATGTATGATGGGTACACAAGGGAGTACTGTATTATGGGTACACTAGGGAGCAATGTTTAATGGGTGCACTAGGGAGCAATGTTAGATGGATACACTAGGGAGCAATGTATGACGGGTACACTAGGGAGTAATGTATGATAGGTACACTAGGGAGTAATGTATGATGGGTACACTAGGGAGTAATGTTAGATGGATACACTAGGGAGCAATGTATGATGGGTACACTAGGGAGTAATGTATGATGGGTACACTAGGGAGCAATGTGTGATGGGTACACTAGGGAGTAATGTATGATAGGTACACTAGGGAGTAATGTATGATGGGTACACTAGGGAGTAATGTATGATGGGTACACTAGGGAGCAATGTTAGATGGATACACTAGGGAGCAATGTATGACGGGTACACTAGGGAGCAATGTATGATGGGTACACTAGGGAGTAATGTATGATGGGTACACTAAGGAGCAATGTTTGATGGGTACACTAGGGAGCAATGTATGCTGGGTACACTGGGGAGCAATGTATGATGGGTATACTAGGGAGCAATGTATGATGGGTACACTAGGGAGCAATGTATGATGGGTACACTAGGGAGCAATGTTTGATGGGTACACTAGGGAGCAATGTATGCTGGGTACACTGGGGAGCAATGTATGATGGGTATACTAGGGAGCAATGTATGATGGGTACACTAGGGAGCAATGTATGCTGGGTACACTGGGGAGCAATGTATGATGGGTATACTAGGGAGCAACGTATGATGGGTACACTGGGGAGTACTGTATGATGGATCACACTAGGGAGCAATGTATGATGGCTACACTAGGGAGCTGGGTACAATAGGGAGCAATGTATGATGGGTACACTAGGGAGCAATGTATGATGGGTACACTAGGGAGCAATGTATGATGGGTACACTAGGGAGTAATGCATGATGGGTACACTAGGGAACAAAGTATGATGGGTACACTAGGGAGTAATGCATGATGGGTACACTAGGGAGCAATGTATGATGGGTACACTGAGGAGTAATGCATGATGGTTACACTAGGGAGTAATGCATGACAGGTACATTAGGTATTATTGCATGATGGGTACACTAGGAAGCAATGTATGATGGGTACACTGGGGAGTAATGTATGATGGGTACACTAGGGAGCAATGTATGATGGGTACACTAGGGAGCAATGTTTGATGGGTACACTAGGGAGTAATGTATTTTAGGTACACTAGGGAGTAATGTATGATGGGTACACTAGGGAGTATTGCATGATGGGTACACTAGGGAGTATTGCATGATGGGTACACTAGAAATAGTGTATGATGGGTATGCTAGGGAGTATTGCATGATGGGTACAGTAGGGAGTATTGCATGATGGGTACACTAGGGAGTATTGCATGATGGGTACACAAAAAAGAAATGTATGATGGGTATACTTAGGGAGTATTGCATGATGGGTACACAAGAAAATTATGATGGGTACACAAGAAAGTAGTGTATGATGGGTACATGAGTGTATGATGGGCTCTTTCAGACCATTTAAAAACGGCAGCCATTGATTGATATAAGTACATACCTCCGCATTTTGGAAATGTAAGAGCAAGCTCTACCCAACACAGGCCTCCCACAAACGCAACCTGTCCGCAAAGCGCCCACAGCAGCATTGCCATGCCAACGGATCCGCTGTACACAAGGACCCATCGTGCGGATATGAATATACCAGAACCAATCATAATCCCCGCCACCATGGCGGATGATCCCGCGATACCGAGCATGCGCTTTAGGGTAAATTTATCTTGGGCTTTCCTCAGTTTTTCACCGCTTTCTATTTTGAACTCGGGATTCGAAGTGTCCAATGACTCCTTTTCCATTCTGAGTACTAAGACAAAAATAAAACACACATATTATACCTTTACAAAGGCAGCAATGCTCGGAATTGGACGTGTCCATTCCGTTTTCATTTTAAATATTGATGCACTTCGCAAATCATCTCATTCAGCATTATTCACCCTCCCCTCCCTCCTCTCTCTCCCTGTCCTACACAAAAACCCCACCACAGCACAGTGAAAACCTTTTTCTTTATACTCTGCACATAAAAACCCTCTAGCTGAATTAAAGATTTATGGTCGATTAAACCGACACGCCGTTTTTTTTACACTTCATTTATCATGCTTGACATACTTCATAGGTTAATAAGATATATAAGGCATTCTGATTAATATTCAGAATATTCCATATAAAGATAATAATAATAATATTTATTATCAAACAGGTGTAGGTACGAACCAGCGTTTTGAGAGGCAAACACTAATGCCAGAAATGGGCATATCTCAGTTTACTTTGAAATATATTTTGCAATTCCTGAAAACTATTAGCTATACTTACCCTGAACTCGGCAGACTTCACGCTTGAACAATCAACGAAACCTTTCTTCGGTTTAAAATAAAAGCCTTAGAACGGATAATTCGGAACTATTTATGCTGGCAAATGAATTCCTACCCCCAAGGATCGAGTTTGTGTGGCTGTCGCTCCCAAGTACGAAATTTGTGTGATAAAGCGAAGGTCAGCGTTGTGGCCTTTTCGTAAGCTATCGATTACAAACCTTTCAACCTCCGGAAAATCTCAAGACATGAGATTTTTTTGGGGGGAGGGGTATATTTATTTTTTGGGGGGAGGGGTGGGTTTAACCTTGCAGGCGTTTGCCGTATAGAAAGCTCTCGCAAACAAATCAACTTATAGATCTCACGAGGGTGTTAGATAAATTGCGCTACGCAAGGGAATTTTTGTTTCAAATATTTTAATAGAAAATAGGCAAAATGATGATTTTCTATAGAATAATTTTTCGGAAGCGAAAAAAATCGCTAAAAAGCGGGAGATTTGGTGCTCAACGCGGGAGAGCGGGAGAAGGGGTCCAAAATCTTGAGACTCCCGCCTAATGCGGGAGAGTTGACAGGTATGCGATTAGATGCCCCCAAATATTCAAAAACAAGAATAATAATCTTTAATAACAAAAGAGGCTCTTGAGTTGCCGGGGCGGCGAAGATGTCATGAAAGCCCGTCATGTGCGTCTCTTGGAAAAATTTTCATATTTGCAACCTTTATAACACTAAAAGTAAAGAAACGTGACGAAGGATGTACAGTTTGAAAAGGGTGTATGTATGTGTGTGTGTATAGTATGCAGATAAAACTAGAGACAAAAGCAACATTAACATAATGAAATTAATAAACATTCACGCTCTTAGAAAGAAAAAGCTCATCCACCATGCAGACCAGAAAAACTGTATGACAATAACCTCCGCACCCACTTTTGTTTCATTCTGAGTACTACGATGAAATACGCCGATTGTACCACATCACTTTTCTTATAGACCGTCGCTTAGCTTCTTTTCTGGCGTTTTAAATTATCACTTATCTTCACATTCACCCAACCCCTCACGACAACCCACCAACCCTTCACGACAACCCACCCACCCCTCACAACAACATACCCACCCCTCACGACAACCCACCCACCCCTCACAACAACATATCCACCCCTCACAACAACCCACCCACCCCTCACGACAAACCATCAACCCCTCACGATAACCCACCGACCCCTCACGATAACCCACCCACCCCTCACGACAAACCATCAACCCCTCACGATAACCCACCCACCCCTCACGATAACCCACCCACCCCTCACGATAACCCACCCACCCCTCACGACAAGCCATCCACCCCTCACGATAACCCACCTACCCCTCACGACAACCCACCCACCCCTCACGACAAGCCATCAACCCCTCACCATAACCCACCCACCCCTCACGACAAGCCATCCACCCCGCGCGATAAACGCCAAGGTAGCTGGTTGGCCTGTTCGTGTGACGTTCTAAAATTAGCCGGCTCCGTAAAACGCAGTGATACTACTAATGTAATACAGATTATTTTCCGAGCGGGTGGGGGCATTTATAACATTTGTTCAGAGTTTAATCCTCCCCGGGACCACGGAGGTGGGGGTTTCAAATGACTATTGCGTAATGCAGATGATTGCCCTTACTTATAAGCCACTGCTAGCGGATATGACGTCAATAGCTTAAAAAAACACCACGATGTGAACCGGCAATTTTTAATACTATCTACTCTTTCATATAATATAATGAGAATAATAATGTGCTATCTACCGCTACTCTAAAATAGATAACGATAAATTTTAAAAACGTCAATTGGATTTGATAATAAATAAATACTTGCATAAAAATGATGGCTCACAGTTCGTGATAAAAACAAGATAAACTTGCTACTCTGAACTTTAGGTAGCTCCTTAAAATTGCAGCCACACTTTGCAGAGTAGAATGGCATGAATATGTTTGTTCAATTTGAAGTTTGTTCAATTTGAAATTCGAAAATCACTAAAACATATAAAATAAAGTTTAGGGAAATAATTGGTTTTCTATCTAGCCTAGTAAGCAGTACAGTAGGTGAAAAAGTAAATGATAAGGTATGATGCCATGGGTAAAAAATAATTTCTCTTCAGCTGCTGTCCTTGAACTAGGCCATCCATCTGGTGATATCTGGTCATATGACACCAGGTTGCGCGGCAAGTGGTCATACAACACCAGTTTGCATGACATGGGGAATACGACACCAGGTTGCGTGACATGTGGTCATACGACACCAGTTTGCATGACATGGGGATACAACACCAGGTTGCGTGACATTTGGTCATTCGACACCAAGTTGAATGACGTGTGAAAAACCAATTAGCATGGCATATGACTAATATGGGTATACTACATGTTGCATGGGTGTGGCACAGCTCAAAAGTGGGTCATCCGCTTCAGGTGGAGGCCATTAGATGTGCTTTTCAATGACATGTGGTAGATGCCAACATGGAAGCTGGATATGCAAAAGCTGAGACAAAAAGCAAAACTCTGTTTTAACAATGATATCCACAAGTTTTGGTCAGGTAAGTATGGGTCAATTGGTATATGGTTGGTACTGTGGGTATACACCTATTTCAATTAAGGTTGCACCCACAAATCCATGCATCGTAACCTGCACAGGTTCATGGGCAACGTATAAATGGCTGAATCCTGGTCTGTGAACGTTCAGAGGCCCATAATCAAGAATGCTGAAGCTTTTTAAAACCTGTGTTTTTTTTAGCTTAACTTTTCATTCATTTGATATACATAAAGTACCGTAGGTTATGACACATAGATTCTCTCAATGCAACCTTATTTGAAACAGATGTGTACAATCATCTCCCGACATAGGGCGAACAAAATAAGAGGAGAGGGAAGGTGGAGGAAAAAATACGAACAAAGAAAACAGGGAAAAGTTAGAGGAGAAAAATGGGTATAAAACAACAAGGAGTTGTAAAAATTGTTCCTATGGGAATATATTTTACCTTTCACCATCAAAATGTGCTAAATCAGTCAAAGGGCCAGATCCTGGAAACTCCTCAACGAGGACACATTCTAAACAGGCAACACAATGGTGAGACTATGGAAATATTTGGATACAAATCAGAATAGGTTGTATGTAAGGGATAAGGAAGTCTTAGTAGCATTGGTTGTATGTATGGGAGGGATAAGGACACATTCTAAACAGGCAACTCAATGGTGAGACTATGGAAATATTTGGATACAAATCAGAATAGGTTGTATGTAAGGGATAAGGAAGTCTTAGTAGCATTGGTTGTATGTATGGGAGGGATAAGGAAGTCTTAGTAGCATTGGTTGTATGTATGAAAGGGATAAGGAAGTCTTAGTAGCATTGGTTGTATGTATGGAAGGGATAAGGAAGTCTTAGTAGTGTTTTACCCTGGGTGTCTCTATTCCAGATGCGAACACTTGAATCATGTGAAGCAGTGACAACTCTAAAAACAACAGATTGTTTTAAACCATTGTATTACACATTGGAACATAGGGGGTGGGAGGGGGGAGGGGCTGTTAAACTTTATTATTCTTGACAAGGGCATTTATCTAATTGTTGGTATCCCAAGTAACATCTTATTGATGGTATCACAAATAAGATCTACATATGTAATTGTGAAATCCCAGATAACATCTATTTATGAATATTCCAAATTCTCTTACAAGTCTCTTCGCATGAAGTGATTACCCATAGTCTGCTTACTTCAGAACATGAGTAAACAAGAAAATACAAGGGTATATACTGTAAAGGGAAGTTTTCTGTTATCATTAAGCAATCAAATGACTTTTCCAATACATAGGCTCCAAGCATTTGATGTCACACGTGCCTTGGTGGCCATGTAGGGAATTTGTTAGGAAGGCCTGGAAGTGCAAAAGTCCATACAGTATATTGAGCAAAAAAACAACTATTTTGACCAAATGTGTGCTTCATGTGCATCTTTTTTTGTAGAGAAATATGGTTTTCAAGCTGTGGACAATTAAATGGATCAAGGATTCCTAAGACCTTTTGGAAACGTTGGATGTTGAGTACTTATTTTATCATGAAAAAATTACGTCATTGCTTGGAGCCCTTTGTCCCAGTAAATAAAACCACTTACAAAGGCTTAGATGAAACCATGGAATCATACGGCAAGAACATGCAAGCTGAAGTCGTCTGGGTGTGGCCCACATACTGGTGCAGCTCCTTTTGCTGTCGGAGATCCCATAACTGAAACAAAGAGGGTGTGAGGGCACTTTCATGGTTGAAGGGTAGCACATCTGGCATGGCCAAAGCAATTTCTAACTTTAAGCACTACCATTAGTTACTGACAATAAAGTTGGGAGTATTTTAATACTTTAATATTTTAATACTTTAATACTTTAGTATTTTAATATTTTAATGTTTAAAAACACTCACCTGACTTGTGGTTAACTGTATATTACCAATACAATTATCTATATTTAAAGATACATGTCTTATTGTCTTGATGATGTTGCAGTGAGAAGTGGTTGAAGTGGTTTGATGATGGCGATTATTATTAATATGGTTAGGGTTATGACGATAATGTGAATATGATGATGATGGTGATGATAACGAAAATGATGATGGTGATGATAATTATGATGGTGATGATAGTTCTTGAAGTGATGATGATATTGCTACTGTATAGTTATCATTGATTTTGATGATAGTGGCTCAGACATTCAACATAGGAGGTACTTACAGTTGCCTCACATCCGTTTCTATTGAAGCCATTGTTGCTGGTGAGAACATAAAGGCCATCTGGTGAACAGTCACAGCATGTCTGCAAGTCATATAATGGTTCATTCAAGATTCTATTGGCTGTTCTCTTAACAGATCAGACAGACCTCCCATGAAAGATTTAAAACCAAATAAAATTCTGATTTCAGAATTTCTGAAAGTCCTGGAGACTTCTATCCATACATGGGGTGTACTGTAGCTCACTTGCGAAAAATTGAATTGAGTTGGTCTCTTCTCTTGCCTAGGGCTCACACAGCAAAGAGTCTTATGTGAAGTCAACTAAAGCAAGTCTACATTGATATGTGTCAATGGGAGCATCTTGTCCAAAATAATTAAAAGCTCCCTAGTACTGTAGTAAGAATCAATTAAGAATGTATGTAGTATCTTGCCACCTTAAAGCATGCAGATTGTTCCAGTGGATATGCTCAGGTGTGTACACAGGAGAATGTGCAGAGTATAACTACACCCCCTTGGTGGCCAAATCCAATCGAAAGCCAATCCTTGGTACTTGCCTGATGCTATAGAGGAGTTGTTTTTTTCATTTCCTAATCAATATGGCATCTGTACCCAGATCACCCTCAAGTCTTTTTGGCAGGTGCTGCTTTTACATTAGAGAGGGGTTGTTCCAAAGGTGCGTTATTCCATTTATTATTCCATTAAAAATGTTGTTGAACAACATCAAGTTGATTTTTTTATGAAAGCACAACACTGCAAACTGAAATCAAATCCTGACTCTGAGGTTGTGGAATTTTCAGATTTTATATCTGGTGTTTTATACTAAGTTTGTTGAACTTTTTTTCAGTATTTCAGAAAAGACTAGCCCTAACCCTAGCCTGTGTAATATTTGTAAAGGTTAATTACTCCTGGTATCCTGACATACTTTCTCTCATGTAGATGTGCCTAAATAGGTAACTGTTATTATTATATTATTATTTACCATTTTTACTATTTGTAAAACCAAAATAATGCATTTCAGATGAATATGATTCCATACCTGGATATAATTCTTCCGTGGGAAGGTGATAGCTACATCCATATTTCTGGTGTCCCACACCCTGTAACATACATAAATCATTACTTGCTGTGTCCATACTCCTAATGTCCTCTCATAAGCATTCATTCATTGGTCATGTCCAGGGAGAAAAGAAAAAGTAGTTCTGACAAGTTCTCAATCTTTTATCCACATGTCAGATAGTATAATGTAGAGGTCCCCTTTGAAAGTTGTTATGAAGAACTTTAAGTATAAGGACATTAGAATATAGGATTTATAAGTGCAATTCTAAATATGAAATTCTAGTAAGTTCTAGTATTGTAAAAAGTAGGATCTAGATTGTAAGTTCTAAAGAATAGTTGAAGTCATTGTAAATAAGACATATTTTGTAGATAGTTTGTTAAAGTTCGCAGTCAGCGTTAGTATTGTAGGCAGTTGAATACAGTCGCAGTCGAATAAAAAGTCGAATACATAGTTGAATAGTCGAATCGAAAAATAACATGGAGGTCAAATTGAAAAGTTAACAAGTAATCTTTTAGAAGTAGACATCGAAAGAGTTATCATCGTATATAAATAAATAAAGATCATTGGAGAAACAAAGTTTTCTTTCTGTGTTTGGCTCGGCAACAGAAGTACAAGGCGTAGAGAAGTATTTTAGCTTGAAAACTCTGCCTATTCAGCTCATAGTTTTGAACAACTAGGCAAGCTATATGACCAAGTGTGGTACCTTAGAGTCTTGTCTTCCCCAGTCTGAGCCACCAAGGAGGTATCAGGGACCCATTTTACACAGGACACCTACAGGAAATACAACCTGCGTTTTAATACCTTGGAACTTCCTTTCCTATATCAACTGCAGGGTGCTTTTAATTCAGGCCTGTAGCCAGGATTTTAAGCAGGGCGGGGGAGGGGGGGGGGGGTTGTTTACCCAGAAAGCGACCCAGAAAAAGACCATTATCTCCTAGGTTCAGCCTGTAACAGAATAATGTGTAACATCATCTGATAAGTCCTAGGTAATAGATACTACAACTAGCTCCAGGTGTTAGATAGGAAAGCACAACGAGTAAACTAAACAGGGAAGAACAGAAGTTTCTAACAAAAGATAAACCAATTTAAAATACAACAAATAAAAAGCAGTCTACACACTACCAGCACTTTAGATCTAAGGATATATTAGTAATTATTATGCCTAGTAACAAGGTGAGAACTCACGAAAAAGAGAGTTTTTAGAAATATTACCAGATTCCTTGAAATTTCGTTTTCAAGAACACAGGTTCCAGTTGCGACATCCCATAATTTAACTGTGTTGTCTCTTGACCCAGAAAATAGCAATGTTTGTGCTAAAAAAAAAAGAAAAACATAGAGAAACATTCAGTAACCATGGTAAAGGAAATAGTTATTTCTAGCAGGGGTACAAGGCATGGTGTAAACCCAGTTTACAAAAACAAAAAGATCCAAAACAGATACTGTACCCCCTATTTTGTTTTTTTTTAACATCTCATCAAAGTGAGACACCACTGTTCTGTATCTAGCCAGCTGTATCCAAGAATTCCAACAGTACTTTGTTTTTTTATTTTGTATCATTATTTTTTGGCTTGTGACAAGTGTACTTCTAACAGCTTGACGTCCTGTTGAGGGCTCAATGGGTAAAAAAATATTATAAACGGCAAGACATTTGGGTTCAAAATCAGGAGTTTTCTCAAACTTTCAGGTGTGTTGAAACATCAGGCCAACTTAAATTTAACCCTGACCCCTACTAAGTGATTTAGGTTACAGGAAAACGGTGCAAAATCTTCAAGGAAGTGATTTTTATTTACCCATGTTAAGGTCAATACTAGTGACGACGAGACTATGTCCCTCATAAGCTGCAACGGCCTCATGGGAGGCATCACCTATCCGCCACACCCGTATTGTCTTGTCTCTAGATGCACTGTATACAAGCTCTTCCGAGTGTGATGGCACAACCTGACATGAATTATAAAATAGCACAAGTTCGCCTCACAGGCTGGTTGTGGGAGCTTCAAAAAAACAACAACAACAAACAACACAGGCAGGGCACAACACTAAAAGAGCTGCCTGCTACAGCTTCTTTTATCAAACAAAACTGTTTTTTCTAATCTTTAAAGGCAGTGTTGTTAGTCAGTGACTATTTGCTTGAATTTAATTTTGATACATAACATAAATACCTAAATCTCTGATTGACAATATTTTGACAGATTTGAAAAGAGTTGGCAAACTTTCTCTATAAATGTTTGGATGTCAGCTTTGGAAGCTAGCTTTGAGGGGGCATTCTTTGTTTTGCTTTGAGGTCAAATGCCTTTTTTTTATTATGCTGCATAAATACCTTTGTGACTTCTTTTTCATGTCCGACCCACCTCTGGCAGACCACACCTGAACGCAGATTAAACAATGCAACAGTCTGTGGACAAAGAATATCAAGACATAAACTCTCAACAATTGACCACATCGCTGGTCACTAAGTGAGTCTCTTTGGTGGTACTCCAAAGAACAAGTGTCAAACCTAAACCAGGTGTTAAACATGTAATTATCGATATCGGCCTTAATTCTTATCATCACAAATAAACATACCAGGAAACAGTTAACATGGCATGGACCATATATCACAAAGAAAGTGCTTAAAAAGGACGCTAATTGTTTCACCCTCTGGTATATTAAGATCAAAGAGAGTCGATTTTGCCAAGGTTGGTTGGTGAGGTTTTAAATTTAAAAATTTAATCGACTTCACAAAACAGTCTCAAGCATAGAGCGACGATCGGTATAAAATTAAGCTTACGGGACATATGGTGGTCTACGTTAACACAAAAAGGTAATATTTACTCTGTCTGCGCTGCCGGACACACAAAATCCAGGGGAGTATGCAGAGAGACAGGTCACTGCATCCCTGTGCACGGACTCGAACTCGATAACTTGGTGAGCATTCACAACGCCAACAGGACCATCGTTTTTCTGGTAATCGCGATTTCTGCGCGATTTGGAGCTTCTGAGACCCATCCACACGCTTTCAAAGCACTGGAAACATCCAGGCTGCATTTAGACTGAAGTCTTTCCCCTAGTAACAAGAATTGGCGGCCATTTTGAATATTGTTTGTTGACAAGAAGAATATACTGGACAGCGGTACTCCCCATGAATTCATGTTTTGTCCTGGTTTTTGATTGGTTGGATGTATAAATTGATCACGTGATAGCCTAAAAAAACAGCGGAGATTTCTGGATTCTGATTGGCTGATTAACCAATGACGTCATCAAGATAATATTTTTGTTGTCACGGAAACAAATTTCCACAAGGATTTCATTTCGCATTCATTCAACCATTCACTATTTTTCGGGCATTCTTTCAGACGTTTTTGCGTAATCTTTCATTGTTTTTGAAGAATGGAACGGACAAGGCGTTGGCCAAACACTTCCAATGAGGTTTCTTGGAACTTTAGAAGGAAAGAGGACGAATTCACTCGTTTTTCTGGACACAAATGTTTTGTTGAAAGTTGTAGTTTTTCACCCGACGGAAGTCTTTTAGCGACGGCGTCCGGCGATGAAAAAATAATCATCTGGAATATTGAACAAGCAATAGAACTATTTGCCTTGCAGGGGCACAGAAGCACTATATGGAGTTGTGAGTTTAGCCCCGACTCCATAAATCCACTTCTTTGTAGCTGTTCAAGCGACAGGACAGTTCGTGTTTGGAATCTTGAAGAAAGAAGCGAAATAGCGGTGATGAGACAACACAAAAATACCGTTTGGACTTGCAGATTTTGTCCAACCAACAACACAACGATAGCATCTGGATCTTCAGATATGCTTATTGTTATTTGGGACTTTATTGAAGATGCAGTTATTAGAGTTCTAGAGGGACATTCAGACGTAATTGAAGATATATCTTTTTCTCCAAACAACAACGCAACCATCGCCTCTGCCTCGCGGGATCGAACTATCCGATTGTGGAAAAACTGGTTATACCCTGAAACAACGGAGTGTAGCACATTGTTAGGACACGAAGCCCGTGTAACTTGCTGCGTGTATTCGCCCTTGAATGATGGACGGCTACTCTCAGCTTCTGCCGACCGGACCATCCGTGTTTGGGATAGCGATAATGGCGAGGAACTAATAAGGATGGAAGGGCATTCCAATATCATTTGGAGATGTTGCTTTTTGCTTTACCAAGATTGTGTTCTTATTGCATCTTGTTCAAGCGATAGAACACTAAGGTCAGGTGATAATTTGCATTTATCTATCTTTTTACGA